>NC_059427.1:7536173-7854164 GCF_021028975.2 Sphaerodactylus townsendi
AGAATTCAACACCGCTCCCAGACTGGAAGGGAAGGGGACCTTTTCTTGCTCTGCCAATTCCAGGTCCTTCTGGGTCCCGCTCTTCCCATCTCCTTCCCCTTTTCTTAAGTAACCTTCGGGTGTGGAAAGAAACCCTTACTCATGTGGTTATGAGAAAAGAGAGGAAAAGATATCAAAAAGGCAGAAAGAAACCAAAAGATCAAAGACTGTGGATGGGGCAACCTGGACATTTTGGGGGTGGACCCTGAGGAGGGATGAGTTAGGGAGGGGAGGGATGGGACCTCAGGATATAATGTCACAGACTCAACCTTCCACAGCAGCACCTTTCTCTAGGTTAAATTATTGCCTAGGGATCAGCTGTAATTTCCAGCCACCATCTGGCAATTGGAAACCCTAAGTTTGGTTTTTGGGGCTTCATCTGTCTAAGGGGATTCATCTCATGGTAAACTGGAGCCCAGGACAAAATGACTAGGAACAGCTTAACCATCGCAGGTATCTCCCCAATAAGCTCGATGCATCAGGCTGTGTACAGCAGATGGTAGGGCAAAGGGCTGCTGGATTGCGGGCACAGGGGAGGGGGGACAGTGGGCCGCTCTGCCTCCACAGGGAAACTGCGGATGGGGGGAGGACCACGCAAAATACATTTTATGTGGGACAGCCGGTCGGCATGAATGAATCTTCCCATGTGATGAATGACACAGATTCCTTTCTGAGCCTCCCTACGACTTCCACGGTCCAGGACTTATTTTGATTCATTTTTGTTTACCAAATTCAGCTCTGCTCTCACGGGGCCCACCTAGACAGCTAAGAATGGTTTTTTAAAATTACATAAGATAACCAGGTTTTAAGAGTATTTCAACACCCCTGCCCCTCCTCCATGCCACACATGCTTGCCTCATTTCTTTCCACCTCGATTTAAAAGAGCATTTCCCTCCCTATGACCTAGTTGGGAGTAAACCTGCGGAGGGTCCGGCTGCAAGGCTGCTCCCTCCCGTTGCAGATCTGAAGCCTTTCCTGCCCCAATTCAATAGCGGAGCTCCTCCGCTGCGCTAACAAAAAGCACTGCAAGTTTAACCATTTGTGTGCTGCAGACCAACATGCTTCCTGTTGTTTCATGAGCTCCCGCCTCCCCACCACCATTGGCCAGACCCGGATGGTCGGAGTGGGCTTCAGCCAGGCTGCTGTCAGCAACGATCCATGCAGCTCAACGGGGCTACTCTGGAGTTACCCTGCAGAGGGCTCCGCTGCTGGGGTATCTCACGCTGTTTAGCCCTCTCAGATTAAAACACGACTGAGACGGAAAAAGAAAATTATGGGATGGTGCGTGTTGGTGTGTGTGTGTCCCTATTCAGGGATACTGACTACTGGCATCTTTTGGGGAGAGTTCTGTCATTTCCTGAGAGCGGAATTGGTGGAAAGCAATACAACAGGAGCCGTGTGGCATAGTGGTTAAGTGCTTACACTGCCACTCACATGGTCAGGAGTTCGAGTCCCCTGTGGGTCAGATATCCTGGCAGCTGGCTCATGGTCAACTCAGCCATCCATCCATTTCTAGGTCAGTAAATGAGTACCTAGCTCAAAGCTAGGGGGTAAAGAATAGCTGGGGAAAGCAATGGCAAGCTACCCCACAAAAGCGGCTTGCCTATGAAATCACTGCTTGCAGTGGTACCCCAGGGTCGAACAGGACTGAAGGGGAAACTTTACCTTTAATACAACTTTATATGAGCACCAGCACTTTGTTTTACAAACAATGAAAACAATGTTTGAGGGGTTCCTCTTATTTACGACTCCCTCCCTCCTTCGTTTTGTTGTTTGTATTGAATTCCACGTTCAGAGCTTTTCCTGAACCAACCCAGTCCAGGCTCAGAAAGTGTTTTCCAGCAAATTTAAAAATGTAAAATGAAAGAAAGTTATTGGGGCAAACATATCACCTACCAGCAGATAGCACTATACAGTTGCTTTTCAAAGATTTTCACACATACTGTGTAATCTGTTTTAAGTCTATGTAGTTTTACCTTTATACTATGAAAGCAGAAGAAATAGCTGATCTTCCCATCAGTGACTCCAGTTTGCCTATATCACAGTAGGTCTTCTTGCACAAGTAGTAGGGTTGCCTTTGACAATGGCCCATGGTAGCCCGGTCTCATCAGATCCCAGAAACTAAGCAGGGTTGGCCCTGGTAAGTATTTTGGATGGGAGATGAGCAAGGAATCTCAGGGTTGCTATTCAGAGGAAGGCTGTGGCAAACCACCTCCAAGGTAAATTTATTTTTGACTTGATTTATACCCTTCCTTTCTCTCCAGTGGGGACCCAAAGAGCCTTGCATCAATCACCTTTCCTCCATTTTATCCTCACAACAGTCCTGTAAGGTAGGTCTGGGTTTGACTGGATCAAGGTCACACGTGGCAGAGTGGGGATTCAAATCTGGGATCTGCCAGATCCTTGTCTGACACTCTAACCATGACAACACATTAGCTCTTGAATTTGGAGTCAGGGGTACATTGGTCATTTCCTGAGGGAATGCCGTCCTGGAGGCCAGGAAGGGGCAGAGCCAAGGCTAGGTTTGCCAACCTCCAGGTGGCACCTGGAGATCTCCCACTATTACCCTTGATCTCTGGATGATCAAGAATTACCATACATCAAGGGAACCACTGACCATATAGGAAAACTGATGAAGAAGCATAACCTACAAACAATCTACAGACCCACTAAGAAAATTCAACAAATGCTACATTCAGCAAAGGATAAGAGGGATCCTCTAGCTATTGCAGGAGTCTACCGCGTACCATGTAGCTGTGGACAAGTCTACATAGGAACCATCAAACGCAGCACTCAGACACGAATCAAAGAACACGAAAGGCACTGCAGACTATTTCAGCCTGAAAAATCAGCAATAGCAGAACACATAATAAACCAACCTGGACACAGAATATTATTTGAAAACACAGAAATTCCAGACCATTCTGACAACCACTACGTCAGACTACACAGAGAAGCCATTGAAATCCATAAGCACATGGACAATTTCAACAAAAAGGAAGAAACCTTGAAAATGAACAGAATTTGGCTGCCAGTTTTGAAAAACACTAGAGTCAAGACAGTGACTAATCAGCTCCACACAAACACAGGATGACTACAGATAATCAAAGGGAACAAAGGCCAAACTACTATTCAGATGCCTCACCTATTGACCTTGCTATCTCCATTGTTACTCACTTGCCAGACCACTCCTATTCAGATGCCCTCACCTATTGACCTTTACTCACAGGTATATATACTCCACTTGCTTTCCTTTCCTACTATCAGATCCTCTGAAGATGCCAGCCACAGATGCAGGCGAAACGTCAGGAGAGAATGCTGCTAGAACACAGCCATACATCCTGGAAACCACACAGCACCCTACCTCCAGATGCTTTGGAGGGCTTACGTTATACTCTGCTGAGGTCCCTCTCCTTGGCAAACCCTGTCCTTCCCAAGCTATACCCTAGATATCCAGAAATTTCCTATCCGGAAGCTGGCAACCCAATCACACGTACCCTTTTCCTTTCTTTCTGCCAGTGGGACATAAACAGCCACTTTCTCCTGGGGAACTGATCTCTGCAGTCTGAAAACTGTCGAAATTCCAGGAGATCTCCAGCCACCTCCTGGAAGTTGACAGCACCGTTGAGCTTCCTCGCAATGAACTACAATTCCCAGAAGCCCTTGCTCCCGCCATCAGCCTGCTTGTGGTTTCTTTGTGTGGCAAAGTCAGGACGGAACCTTAAATTAAAGATCAGCATTGGGAGATGCACAAAAAGAAAGGGTGGGGGAGGGAATCAGAACCAAGATGCCCACCGCCTTTTCTGCAAGAACTTGATCTGCAGCCAGCGACAATACTTAGCTGGAGAGAAGCGGAGCCGAATTCCTAGAAGGGAGCGCCAACAGTTGGGACAAGCCCCTTCCTGTTTTGTCTCCTCCCCAGGAAAGTCGCTCTTCGGAGTGCAGTTTTGCCCCAGGAGTGGTTGACGCTTTGGGGGTCTGGAAAGAAACTCACTGCTTTTGTAAGGGGGGAAATACCTGGGTGAGTTGAGAGAGGAGCACAAACAGAAGAGTCTCGGGCTGGGAAGGGCGGGTTGGTCGGAAGGGTGGTAAAAAAACTCTTTAATTTTGGAGCTGGCTTGCTTCAAAGCCATGGGGGTGGGGGATTTTTCATTCTCTACGGGGGCCAATGTATACATTCTATAGAACCAATGTAAGTATAGAACCTTGTAAGCGGGGCATCTGCACTTGAAAGGCTCGCAGCAGGTGGGTAAAGTTCTTTGCACTTAGAAAACTAGCAACTTAGTATAGGTTTTCCCTGAAGTGCTAGTTTTCTGTGCGTGGAGGGGTTGTTGTTTTTTTTAACAAAAACCCAACACCCTGTGAATTTCCACTCAGCCCAATCTGAAATTATATTGTCTAGGGAAAATTTCTCCACAATTCTGCCGATTGTCTAAAAAAAGACAAAACTTAAGCGGGATTGCATCCTCTTGGGAAGAATTTGCCACCTCTCAGACCGAAACAGTCACTTATAAGGAAGCACTTATAAGGAATTTGCAAAAACAAATATCATTCTGAAGTTTTCTTCTGAAGAGGTCTTAATAAGGAAATGACATCTGTGGGTGAGGTTGAGGGCCATGTAAGAGATATAGATGGGGATGCCCTTCCATAATACTGCAAAAAGATTTTTCCTAAAAGATGAGGAAGAATGTAGCATTAGAAGGAGGAAAAACACAGGTAACTGCTTGTGCATGTTGTAGATTCACTGTATCTCAAGGGATTTGTTTTCAAGGCAGCACACATGTGCTTAAATTATTTCTGTGGCCCTGAATGTATGACATGTCTTTTCTGTCTCAATTTTGTTAATTTCTCATATCTGGGAGTAGCTAAGAATATGGATTCCCTGATCCAATTTTATTCATTTATACCCTGCTTTTATGCTTACAACAATCCTACGAGGTATATTAGGCTAAGACAATCTGACTGGCCCAAGGTCACCCTGTGAGTTTCTATGTCACAAGCAGGAATCTTGAAACTGGGTCTCCCGGATCCTAGCCCAACATGGCTCTAAACCCTTGATATCTGGGTGTAGCTAAGAAAGTAATTTCTCTGATCCAAAAACTCAATATGTGGGTTAGCTAAGAAACTGGATTCCTTGATCCAACTCCTCAATATATGGGTATAGCTAAGAAAGTGGTTTCCCTGATTCAAATCCTTGATTTCTGGGTGTTGTTAAGAAAGTGATCTGAATTCAGGTGATCACAAAACTTTTATTTCTCCATGACTCACCTGTTTCACAGGAATGGAAGCCCTGCGTTCCCTCCTGTGTGAGATCAAGTGATTTGCAGCTGGACATGGGGTTAGGATCTCTTATTGCCAGCTGGAGTTGGTTCATGCTTCTGGTAACACACCATCGGAACTGCAGGTCCCAGAGCCCATGTTGAAAGTCCCCACGTTGAGACCTTCTGGTATCCTGCAGATAGGCTTCCTAACTAGTTACTCCAGGTTTCCGCTAGTTTTCACTGATCCAAACTGGTCATCTGAAGTCACTACTCCAGGGTGGGGTGGAAACTGTTCTCTGCTTAAACGCTGGTGTTTGAGTGGGCATGGAAGTCTGAGCACCTTTGGGGATGCAGCGATAAGGCCCCGCTCCTCCCTACTTTCAAGCTGGGATGGAATTTTGATTTGTCTCTGCCCCATTATATTTAGACTCACTTCTAACATAACAAGATGCATCTGAGGTTCAATTTAAGGGCAGGGGAACCCCCTTGCTCTGCAAAAGACTGGGGGCTTTTGCCAGACTTGCAGCACAAGCCTCAGGAGTGTTACACCCTCACTCATTGACTTCAACAGATTTAGAAGGGTGTAACTCTGTTTAGGATGGCACTGTAAAAAACAAAGGTCCCTGCTTACTCTAAGAAAGTGGATCACACTTTCCTAAGCAAGTTGGTAATCCAGGCTGCCTTCACACATCACATCCCAATAAAGCAGGGTCTTATCAAACCCTGGTAAATTGTGATGTCACAATGCAAGCAATCCCTGGCTTGCTGTTTGTCACTAAAGTCACAATTTCAAACAATACCTCAGTTTGTACTCGCTGTAGTTTTATGGTGACGTCTGAATCCATAGTCCATAATTTGCTGCTGATAGGTTGCAGAGCTGATGATTGAGGTGGCAGAAGAGAGCCAAGAGTTAAGGTACAAATTGGGATTTTGTTTAAAATCTGCTGGATTTAGAAGTGTTGCACAAACTGCAGCTGAACATGATGGTTGAATGCAGCCCAAAAGTAAGGAAGATTCTTGTTTCAAGACTGGACGATTTGTTTCAATCCAACTGAAGACAGTCTCTCAGGCGTCAGTCTCTGCAACAAACTTACATTGGTTCTTAGGTCTGTTTTTCTAAAATTCCTGCACAGAATCCTGAGAATTGTAGGCTGCTGAAGCCACACAGAGACAAATGACAGTTCTCGGGGTGACTGCATTTGGGTATGGGTGGGAAGAAAAGGGCATTTTATGGAGATGTAATTTTGACCATAGTACATACCTTGTAAGCTGTTATCATACCTCAGCCTGCCGTACCTTGAGGAGACTTGCCACTCCCCTGGATTTCTAGTCTGACGTGTGAGTTTGGGAAACATCATCCTCACCAACCGACATGACTGCGCAGAATATGATTTATTCTGCTCAGCTGACAAACCTCTTTGTGGGACTGCTGAGCTTTTTAATAACATTCTTGGTCCATCTAGTATTGTATTGAGCCTTGGCTGTCCTCTGACATGCTGGCTCTCTAGGTGCGGAGATTTTTTTAAAGGATTCCATGATGGAATAAAACCCTGAATTACAGCCCAGGGGAACCTTGAATTACAGTCTGTGTGTACACCTTTCCTTAGTTCCAAATTCTGCTCTCTTCCTCAGGGCAGCCTTCCGGACATTTGCTCCCATTTTTGAATGTGGTATACCAGAAGCCAGAAAGATAAGCCTGCTGCAGGGACTTAGAGCCAAGTGCCTGGTCTGGAAATCCTCACTTGCTAGAGACGTTGGGCGGATTTCCCCCTCCCCACTCTGAGCTGGGATTAGGGGTACCTTTGGCAACAAGGTGAGAAAGATGGCTGCCAATCAGGCCACTCCTAATCTCCAGGATAAGGGAATGAGGGAATTCCTACGCAGGATTCCGGGAGACGAGATTAAACAGGAGCCAAATGAGGAGCTTCTGAAGCAGTGGGAAGATCAGTGGCAGAAGTTTCTGAAGACAGTGGAGTCTCCTCACTCCAGAGCGGGAGCCCCACAGAAGCCAGAGGAAGCTTCGCCCTGGGAAGATGCCAAGGCCTTCCTGGCCTCCTTTGAGCAAGTGGCCGAAGCCTGCCGGTGGCCCAAGGAAGAGTGGGTGACCCGGCTCCTGCCAGCCCTCAGTGGAGAAGCCGAGCAGGCCTTTAACAGGCTGGAAGGCAGAGACAAGAAGGATTACAGGAAGGTGAAGGTGGCCATCTTGATAGGGG
Organism: Sphaerodactylus townsendi; assembly: GCF_021028975.2. NCBI lineage: Eukaryota > Metazoa > Chordata > Lepidosauria > Squamata > Sphaerodactylidae > Sphaerodactylus > Sphaerodactylus townsendi. Next base: position 7,543,687 of record NC_059427.1, read on the forward strand.
ATGCCATCAGCCGGGAGAAGCGGCGCCAGCACTTCCGACATTTCCGCTACCAGGAGGCTGAGGGGCCAAGAGGGGTCTACAACCAACTCCAGGAGCTCTGCTGTCGGTGGCTGAAGGTTGAGCGGCACTCCAAGGAGCAGATTTTGGAACTCTTGATCCTGGAGCAGTTCCTGACAGTCCTGCCCTCTGAGATCCAGAGCTGGGTGAGGGAACATGGCCCGGAGACCTGCTCCCAAGCAGTGGCCCTGGCCGAAGATTTCCTGTGGATGCAGAAAGAGTCTTTGAGGTGGGAGCAGCAGGTGAGTGAGCATCCCTTACTTACCCCTCAGGGTTTGTGGTGGGGGTACATAGAAGGAGGGATATGGCTCTTCAGGGTCTCGGGCATCTGTGCCTGAGACCCTGAAGAGCCACTGCCAATCTGAGTAGACAGTATTAATTCAGTATGAGGCATCTCCATGTGTTAATTTACTGTTTCAGATGCTGATCACAGGGGGTCCTTCAGGGGAGGTGCCCACCTCCACCTCTGAGGCAGAACAAGCTTCACCGGATGCTGGAAAGAGGCCTCTGTACATAGAGCTCAAGCAAGAGGTGGACAGGGAAACTGTGAGCATACAAGGTGAGTGAGTGAAATGCCAGTTGATTTGGCTGTCGGCTCAGTAGCAGCAGGCAGATGACATTCTGAGAAAGCCCCTCTGAGAAGCTGTGTGGAGTGGTGGTCAGATGCTGGAGACCCAAGTTTGACATCTCACTCTGCCACACATTCACTGAGTCACCTTGGGCTATTCATACCTTCTCAGCTAGCCCCGAGAGTCACCGTGTAGTGCTTAAAAGCAGTGGACTCTAAACTGGAAAACTGGGTTTGATTCCCCAGTCCTCCACATGAGCAGCAGACTCTAATCTGGTGAACTGGATTTATTTCCCTGCTCCTACACATGAAGACTTCTGGGTGACCTTGGGCTAGTCTCAGTTCTCTCCAAACTTTCTCAGCCCCACCTACCTCACAAGGTGTCTGTTGTGGGGAGAGGAAGGGAAGGAGTAGTAAGCCATTTTAAGACTCTTTAAAGGAAAGAAGAGTGGGCTATAAATCCAAACTATTCTTTCTCTTCATATTCCTCCTCCTTCTCCTCTTCTTCCCTACCTCAGAGGAGTGTTGTGAGGATACAATGAAGGAAGGCAGAAGGACATACTTATTTGCATCACTGTTGGGGAAAAGGGCAGGGATTAAATGATGTAAATAAAGAACAAACAAGGAACTGGGCAATGTGAGCTTTTCCTCTGACCCTTGAATTGCTGCTCAAATTGTGCTGGCTTGCCAGCATGCAGTTTCGGCCAGAGGGTCAAATCCTTCCACCAAAACGTTCAATGGTTCAAGGCCTGTTAGGAGCAGCAAAGTGGAAAGAGAAGGCTTTACCTGGATCTCCATCCACTTCTGAGGGTTCTCCCGCCCTTTCCTGTTTCCAGCACTTCTTGGCTCCTGAAATAGGAAGTGACAGCATCTAGCACAAAGCCCTCAAAAGTGGCACGGATGTAGCTCAGATCACCCCAGTGTGAGAGTAAGGCATAGTACTCTCTCCTTATTTATTAGTGTATATTTAGCTTCAATATACCATGTTTCAGTACTGACTCCTGAGGAGTTCAGAATGTTCATAAAAGAAAACCAAACCAACACACTTAATTTTAAAAATATATACAAAACCACCATTTGAGAAACAAACGACAGGACAGTCCTTCAGGTCAGATAAACCACAAGATGAAGAAAGCTCCCTTTCCAACTCATGTGTTTAGTTGCTGAAGGACCATCTGAGACTCCGCCAATAAGAATGCCATGATTTTTTTTTGGGGGGGGGGGTGCACTGATCCTCCCTGTCTCCGTGGGAGTGCCCAGAACAGGGCCTCAGGGGAACAGAATTAATGGGATGCCCCAGTTGTGTTGATGTGTGCAAATGGTTCTCAGTAATTGGAGTTTAAGGCAAGACCAACCTTTCCACTGGGTGCCTGCAGGTGATCCTCTCGGATGTCAGAGTTGGAGGAGCAACAAAACCAGCCCAGTTGTCACTCTGTCCACCTGCAGCAGCAGGACTTACCACAGCATAGATTGAGCCCCCCAGCCTCACTATGTGGCCCATAGTGAGCCTGCTCCTTCCTCTCTTCCTCAGTATAAGGCTGCTTTGTGTGTACGTTAAAAAGTGGTGGGGCAGTGGCTTCCCTGCAGTGCAGGGGAGAAGGATAGGCAGCTGCTTCCCCATGGTGTAGTGAATGAAGATGGAGGCAGAAGTCATTTGCCTGCAGTGCCAAAAATCCTTCGTCAGGCCATGATATAATGGTGTGCAGCTATATTCATGTGGACTTAAGGGCTCCTCTCCTCCTCAGTCTCCACCACTGGGGTAACATTAAAGCAACTCTCTTTCCTTTCTGCCCTTCTCTTTATTCCAGTTGGTGATGTCCAAGGAAATGAGAATGGAGGGGATCTGGTCGGGATCCCCTCTTCAGAAGCTGAGTGTCAAAGGATGGAGGAGAATTTTGGGAGTCAGAACAGTCACAAGAGGAGAATGAGGAACCACCAGTCAGAAAAGTGGAGGAAAAAACCCATCCCTTGTCAAAGTGGTGGGTTCCACGAGGCACCAGTTCGGGAACAAAAACCAAAGGAGAAGTACAAATGCAACGTGTGTGCAAAAATCTTCAGCTACAAGTCGAGCCTTAAGATACACTTGAGAATCCACACCGGGGAGAAGCCATACAAATGCTCGGAGTGCGGGAAGGGCTTCAGCCGGAGTGACCTCCTAGCTTCTCATCAGAGAATCCACACTGGGGAGAAACCATACAGCTGTTCACACTGTGGGAAGAGTTTCTGCGACCTCTCAACCCTTATTAAACATCGGAGAATCCACACAGGTGAGAAACCCTACACCTGCTTGGAATGCGGGAAGTGCTTCAGCCAGAAGGCAATCCTGACCTCACATCAACGAATCCACACTGGGGAGAAGCCACACAAATGCCTGGAGTGTGGAAACAGCTTCAGCCGGAACACATACCTGACTTCCCACCAAAGAATCCACACAGGCGAAAGGCCATTTAAAACTGTAAACTGCAGTGGGAGCTTTGCTGAACAACCAAACATTTCTTACCCCCAGAGGATTCATGTAGGGTCTTCAGACTACAGTGAGGGCCTGGGCCAACCTCCAGTGTGCGTGACCCAGCAGAACCTGTTCACACTGAATGATGCTATCAGCATTTATGAATCGGAGGAAAAACCTTGTTTGGAGGCAGCATCTTATGGGACTGCAAAGCCTTCTGCAAATTAACTGCTCATTTGGTAGTCGGCAGCGAGCAAGCTTTGCTTCCCAGCAACCAGGTGAATTCCCATTCCTGTGGAAACGGAACCCCCACACACCACTGCTTTCTCAGAGAGAGAAGTTGTGAATGCAATTTCTATTCTGTGCTGATGCAAAGTGGGAGAAGGTCCATGCAACTTCCGTTGGATAACAAGCTGATCTTTTCAGATTTGTTGGGAAAGGGAAGAAGTTTCTTCAGCCCCATGACATTACCACCCAATGTATGGTACCCCCCACCTACTCCCCAAGTTAGAGGAAGTAGTATGATCCCTTAACTTTGAATTGTGACTCAATGACAAATGGGGAAAGCCAAAAAAGACAGGGCAAAGTAGGTAATAATGCGTCTCTCGCCCCTAGCCATATTCTGCTTCAGGATGGGGCAGAGGTAGTGACCGCTTTGTTCTCTTCCCTGGCTCCTGAGCTCTTTCTCTGCAAGCCAGAAGGGAAGGAATGTGATCTCCTGGTTTCTTCTGGCTCCTTTGGGTGGTGGTGGGACCAGCTGGAGTCAGGAGCAGTTTAGTCTATGCAGATAACATTTGAATTTCACCTGAACGGTTTCCATTCACTTCCACGGGAGGAAATAAAGGGGTCCACGTGGGGTCAGTGGTGGAGTAGCAGGATGAGCTTTCTCCCAGCCCCATATTCCCCACCTTCCCCAACTGCAGACTTCAAATATCCTTCAATTTGGTTTGACTCTCTTTGGTTTCTTTTTCCTTCACACACTTTTGACAGACGAGAGTGTGACTTGTAGAGTTAGGTGGCTTCACGTGTTTGCTTTTCTTGCTTAGATGCTTTTATTTCATTTTTCTTTCTTTGCTGTCATTTGTAGTTAGTTGTTTTAAGACAGAGTAGGACTGTCCTTTTGCAATCTTGATAAAGCGTACAGTTCCCCCTGCTCCCTGCATGCCTTTCACCCTCGAGATGACAAAGGCTTTGACCAATAAAGTGATGCAAAGTTTTTGCAAAAGGCATGTACTTGGTTCACTCTTGTGACCTCGAGGCATGAGAATCTCTGGTCCTTGTTTCCCCATGGAAGCCTTGCCCCCTCTGGACTTCCTTGCCACTTCCGTGTTTGGGTGGGCATGTGAATGATGCTGTGCTCTGTTTGTCCTGCTTTCCACACTTGGCTGCCTTCTTTCCAACCTTTTTTGAGAGAGGTTGCAGTCAGAGTGCACTTGGGTGGCAGGTGGATGAGAACATGCACGTTTTGGTAGGTTTCAGCTGCATCAATATTGTTTCCCTTACCTCATTTCACATGACCCCCATTCTCACACACACACACACAAGCTAGAGACCCTTTTCAAGCTTTTAAAAAAAAACTGGAAAGAGCTAGACTGCTATCACGTTATATTATTATAGCAAACTATTTCAACGATGTACTAGTTTTCAAGTTTCTTTATCTAGGTTTTTTGTTGTGGAGTTATAAAGGCAAAGGAGCAGTTTGAACTTTTCCTCTTAAATCTGCCATAAAGGTGGTAGAGACATTTTTTTAACAAGAAAGCTGGAAACTGATAGAAGGTCACTACAGCATTATAATGATCTATTGCAAGGGTCTGCAACCTGCAATTGGCCATGCTGGCAGGGGCTGATGGGAATTGTAGTCCATGAACATCTGGAGAGCCACAGGTTGCAGACCCCTGATCTGTTGCCTGTTATTTGTGATTCTTTGTAAAAGCCCACATAAATCTTTCTGGTTGTATGAAGACAGTGGAAGCCTCGAAGGGAAGGCAAGTTCAGGGGAAATGTTGATGTCATTCTATTTCTACTGCAAACACCTGTGCAATAGAGAATCATCTTCATGTGGAAGCAACTGGTGTCATTTTGTTATTGGATTAGAATATGGGAGGTGAAGGTTCAAATCTCCACTCGTAGACACTCGCTGTGTGATCTTGGACCAATCACACTGCCTCAACATGACCTACCTCAAAGGATTGCTGTTTTGAGGATAAAATGAAGGACAGGATAATAATGTAAGTTGCTCTAGTCAACATTAGGGAGAAAGGCAGCACGCCCAGGAACACATCCCTCCTTTACAAAGGAAAGGTAGTTTACGGACTTGCCTGACATGTCAGAGGCTCATTCCGCACATGCAGAATAAAGCGCTTTCAAACTGCTTTCAGTGCTCTTTGAAGCTGTGCAGAATAGCAAAATCCACTTGCAAACAGTTGTGAAAGTGGTTTGAAAACGCATTATTTTGCGTGTGCGGAAGGGGCCAGAGCCAGCTTGGTATAATGACTAGAATGTGGAACTAGGGTCTGGGAGACTCGGGTTTGAATCCTGACTATTGGCAAAGCTTGTAGCCTCCTGCTCTCAACCTAGCCTGCCTCACAAAGAGAGAAGAATAATGTCACTAGCCACTTTGGGCCCCTATTGGGAAGAAAATCAGGGTGCAAATGAAGTTTTTAAAAAGCTAAGTGAGAATTGGCTGATTTTTTCCAGTTTGTGTGGGAGAGCAGACTATAACATGCAGAGCCCTGGAAGAATCATAGCAACTCCACCCTCCTCCTGGTTATCACTCCTCCCCATCTGCTAGCAGTTTAGAGAAAGTACAGACCAGTAGTGCAAAACCAGACAGGTATTCTCTTCTTTAAGGAGAACATTAGAGAGTTTGCTAAGATGAATTCTGATTTCTTGGTGAGAGGGATGCCTATTGACAGCTGCACACCCAATATGCAGAGATGGGGGGAAAGCAGGACAGATTGGTTTGGCCAGAAGATCCTTAGTTAGCCATTCCTATGAGAAGCTTAAACTTTGATTGGATTCATAAACTGACTATGTCATACTTCGTGATCACTTGTGGTTTTATAAACCATGATCTGGTGCTGTCAAATGCAGAGGGACCACGAGGGTTTGTTGGTTAATGTCAAACTGGGTTTTGTGTTTGTTAGCCACAATTTTTATGAATTGGGGTTTTTTTTTAAGTTTCACAAACCACATGCTTTGGGTTCCCATTGAGGAGAAAGTGTGGTATAAATGAAATAAAGTAAATAAACTTTGTGAATAGAGTTGCCAACCTCCAGGTGAGACCAGGAAATCTTCCAGAATTACAATTGATCTCTTAACAGTTCCCTTGGAAAAAATGAAGACTTTGGAAGATGGACTTCGTGGTATTGTAGCCCACTGACATCACTCCCTAGACTTCACCCCCAAAATCTCCAGGAATTTTCCCAACCTGGAGTTGCCAACACTACTTGAAGAGCAACAACATACCTCACAGCAGAGAAGAGGAAAACAACAGTGAATTTTGTATTTACCTGGGAGAAAGTTTGGTGCCCCTGCCAGAATTTATCATAACTTCTGAATACAGCCAGTAATTGGCGGGTATTGAAATGGTGAAGGTCCATCTAAATCATTGTTACAGTACTTTCTCAAGAGCTATACGTGCGCAGCACACATGGATTAGGAGAAATAAATAAAAATACTTATAATTGGGACACTCAAAACTAGCCCTAAATGGTTATGCCTCACTGGACAGAAAACTGAAATTACGTAGTCCAAGACACCCTGTTTGTTAGAAAATCTGAACAAGGCTCTTACTTGGTGAGGCTTGTGGGTGGCAGGAGGTTTCCTGTTTCAGTCACCGCTGATGGAACATGTAAGCTACCATACTCAAGCACTGCACTAGGTAGAAAGTTGAATTTCAGCATACACAAAGTGGGATCCTCCAAATAAATGAACAAGTCTGAAGGAAAGACACATGTATGTAGTAATTCCACAGCACCTACCTAGTACTGAAACAGAACAGAACTTTATTAGAGTTGGGCCCTGCTAAGCCATCCTCAGCTAATGTAACAAGTGAAAAGTGAAACTAAAGCAAAGTCTTGAAGTATCATGTTAAAAATAACTACAATAAGGGAACATCACAAAATTCAGAACTCCTCAAGATCAAACAATGTGCATCTCTTCCTCAAAATGACGGGGGGAGGGGGAGGGAAAGCATGGTATGGGGTTGCCAGACTCCAGGTGAGGTCTGGGGATCCCCCAGAATTACAACTCATCTCCATATGACAGAGGTCAGTTGTACTGGAGAAAGCAGTTGCTTTGGAGGGTGGTGAACTGTATGGCATTATGTCCTGCTGAACTCCTTCCCCTCCCCAAACCCCACCCGCCCCAGGCTGTATCCACAAAATCTCCAGGGACATTTTATGCTAGAGCTGGCACCCCTAAGCATGAAGGGCACCCCAAATTAAACAAACACACTGGCAAGAAGTCAAAACTTGCTAGAGGCAAAGCAGAAGATGCCCTTATTAATATGCTAGCATGAGAGTCAAGTTTTTGGAGAGATCTCACTCAGGTCATAAAATTTGCCTCAGGACAGGCTAAAGCAGACCATGAAGTCTTAATCCTGGAGAGAAGTGACTAGTGGGGTGCCACAGGGTTCTGTCCTGGACCCAGTACTAGTCAATATTTTTTTCATCAACTTGGATGATGAATAGAGGGCATGCTAATCAAATTTGCAGATGATACCAAAATAGGAGGGGCAGCTAATACCCCAAAGGACAGTCAGAATTCAAAATGACCCGGGCAGATTAGAGAGCTGGGCCAAAACAAACAAAATTAATTTCAAGGGAGATAAATGTAAGATACTAAACTTTGGCAGAAAAAAATGAAATGCACAGATATAGTAACACCTAGCTTGACAACACTACATGCGAAAGGGATCTGAGAGTCTTAGTAGATCACAAACTGAACATGAGTCAGCAGTGTGATGCAGAAGCCAAAAAAGCCAATGCGATTCTGGGCTGTACCAATAGAAGTATAGTGTCTAGACTGAGAGATGTAATTGTACCTCTCTATTCTGCATTGGTTAGAACTCACCTGGAATATTGTGTACAGTTCTGGCCTCCTCCATTCACGAAGGATATTGACAAGCTGGAACGGGTCCAGGGGAGGGCAACCAAAATGGGAAAAGGTCTGGAATCCATGCCCAATGAGGAGAGACTTAGGAAGCTGGTATGTTTAGTTTGGTGAAGAGAAGGTTAAGTGGTGACATGATAGCCATGTTTATATATTTGAAGGGATGTCATGTTGGTGAGGGAGCAAGCTTGATTTCTGCTGCACCAGGAGTAATGGTTTCAAGGTGCAGTTTGGCATGGGAATCTGTGCCCCAAACTATCTCAAGCGAAATTTCTATCCCCATCTTATGTTTTTCTTCCGGGAAATGAGGAAATTGCCCCCAGATTGTCTTCCAACTCACAGAGGCCTCCAAGAGTGGCTGTGGGACAATGACAGAGCATCTGCTTGGCTGCAGAAGATCCCAGGTTCAATTCCCAGCATCTCCAGTTAAAAGGACTAGGCAGTAGATGATGATAAAGATCTTTGCTTGAGACTCTGGAAAGCTGCTGCCAGTCTGAGTGAACAAGACCAATTCTGGTGGACCAAGGATCTAATTCATATGGCAGCTTCAGGTGTGTTCAAGAGATTAGATTATTTCTGAGGGGAAGGAAGCAAAATAGAGTATGACTCTCTCCTTTAGTCTATGCCAAGTAAATTCAGGGAATGCACAAAAAAACACAATGTTTAAAAATGTACTCTCATATTCATCACATCTATTTTCTTCATTAGATTTCCCCGTGGCATTAGTTCCCCCCCGCCCCGCCCCATGGTATACATCATATGCCTTTTCAGTTTAAAAACAGGCCTTTGTTTCCACAGAGATGGCTCTACTGACTTTTAGAAGTAGAGGTAAAAAACTACCACCCCCACCACTGTTTCATCCCAAACATATCAGAAACTGGGATTTTCAACTCAAAATAGTATCTTCGCTATGCTGTCGCTGTGTAGTGGTTAGAGAGCCACACTAACAGCAGGAAGATCAAGGTTTGAATCCCCACTCTGCCATGGAAGCTCACTGGGTGACCTTAAGCCCTGTGCACTGACTCAGCCTTACCTCACAGGGTTGATGTCGTGAGGAGAAAATGGAGGATGAGAGAACTGTGTGACAAGCTGCTTTGGGCTGCAACTGAGGATAAACGTAAGATGAAAATACAAAAAAATAAAAACAAAATTTTGGGTAAGAGCCTTCTATGACATTGCTCAGGCCATGAATGTCCCCAGTCCTTCTCACATCACAGGTGCCCCTCTGACTGGGGTGGAGGGAAAGGTTGCCTCTGATTTCTAGCCCAGAACAGCACTAGGGAGGTGAGAAATGGGGAGGGGAGGCATAGCAGGTCTTCCAAGTTCCACCATGGATCCTAGCACAAAGATTACTTCTAAGAGTCCCATCACACACTATTAAGAAGGAGAAAAGAGGGGGGAAAGGGGTCATCAAGCAGTGAGTAATCTGAAATAAGCCTACGGGCTTGTGAGATTTACACCTCCTTTCTTTGTGGTGCAAAACGCCATCAAGTTGCAACTAACTTACCCTCATAGGGTTTTCAGAAGTGGTTTGCTGTGGCCTGCTTTAGCATCATGACCCTGACATTCCCTGGAGGTTTCCCATCCAAATACTAGCCAGGCTCCACCCTGCCTTGCACGGTGTAGTGGTTAAGAGCAGGTGGACTCTAATATGGGGAACCAGGTTTGATTTCCCACTCCTCATGAGCAGTAGAGTCTTATCTGGTGAACTGGATTTGTTTCCCCACTCCTACATTCCTGCTGGGTGACAATAGTTCTCTCAGGACTCTCTCAGCCCCACATACCTCACAAGGTGTCTGTTGCTGGGAGGGGAAGGGAAGATGATTGTAAGCTGCTTTGAGCCTCCTTAAAGGTTGAAAAAAGCAGGGTATAAATCCAAAATTCTCCCTTCTTCTTATTGCCCATTCTCTGCTGTTGGGGTGAGATGCAACATTTTTCAACTCTGGACCAGACAAACACTCTCAGAGGTTGGATGCAACTGATTACTTCTTAGCTGCCCACTTCCTGCACTTGGGATGGGATGCAACCTGTTTTAGCCTTGAACTGGACAAACAGTCTCTGAGTTGGATGGAATGCATTACTTCTTAATTCCCCATTTCCTGCACTCAGAATCAAATGCAACCTATTTCTGGACAAATGTTCTTCAGGATGGATGAAACCCATTTCTTCTCAGTTGCCCATCCCTGATGTAGAGATTAGAATCAAATAAAGAATGAACCTTTTGAGAAATGTGGTATGTTTTTATTGTTTTAGAACTTTAACTGTTTTAGAACTTCAAGTGTCTGAGATGGCGTATCTGCAAGGCAAATAACCACACCATTTGCAAAAGCATGAGGGGAATAAAATGCTACTCCCTCTTAAAACAACTATTGGTAACAATGAAGGAAGCACCAAAGTGTCTCAGCAAGCAGAGGGAATTGTTTCCCACACTCATACATAATCGATCTCTTGCATATGGACACGATCTCAAGTCACAACTGACTCATGGCAACCCTGGAAATGAGTTTTCAAGGTAAGTGAGAGGCAGAGATGGTTTGCCATTGCCTGCCCATGTTCTCCCATCCAATACCGACATTACTTAGCTTCCAAGAGCGAATGAGATCAGGTTATACCATGCCATCTTTCATCCACTAATCTCAGTACCAAATTGAAAACAGCTGATAAGGTTGGCATTACCACTGAACAACAAGAATAATGAAATTATTTCTAACCAAGTCTTCTGCCTACTTTAATAGCAGCCAAACAAGCCCCTTTATCCAGGCAAGAATGGGGAGGTCACCCAATGTGTTTGGAAGGCAACACACAATTAGGCAAGCAGCAAATTACAAAGACTGGGCATCTCAAAATGTGTTCAGGATCCAATATAAGTCTTTCCCCACCCTAAAAATATCTGCACATCACAAATAGGTGGTTTGATGTGCAGAGCGCATGGTGCACACTGACTTAATGTTTTCATCACATTCTGAGCAATTTATCTGTCTTTCAGTTAATAAGGCTTGATTGCTCACACCACATTGATGTGGCTTCTACTCAGAGAGAATCTCTTGATGAGAAGTAAGGTGAGCATCTTTCCCACATTCTGAACATTTGTACGGTTTCTCCCCTTTGTGGATCTCTTGATGCGAAGCAAGGTAGGTGCTCCATCGAAAGCACTTCCCACATTCCAAACATTTGTATGGCTTCTCCCCTGTGTGGATTCTCTGATGTGCTTTCAGGCTAGATTTACTGCAAAAGTTCTTGCTGCAAAAGGAGCAGATGTAAGGTTTCTCCCCTGTATGGATTCTCTGGTGTGAGGTGAGATGTTCACTCCGGCTGAAGCTTCTTCCACACACCAAGCATTTGTAGGGCTTCTCTCCTGTGTGGAGCCTCTTGTGTGATGTAAGGTTGGTGCTTTTACTGAAGCTCTTTCCACACTCCAGGCATTTATGTGGTTTCTCTCCAGTGTGGATTCTCCGATGCGCGTTAAGGCTTGATTTTGTACAAAAGCTCTTGCTGCAGTCTGCACAATGGTACGGCTTCTCTCCTGTGTGGATTCGTTCATGGGAAGTGCAATGGTGTCTCTGGCTAAAGCTCTTTCCGCAGTACGAGCATTTGTAAGGCTTCTCCCCTGTGTGGATTCTCTGATGCCTTTTAAGCCTTGGCAGATCAGAAAAGCTCTTGTTGCAGTTTGGGCACTGATACGGCCTCTCCTCTGCCTGAATCCGTTGATGTGATGCAAGGTTTATGCTCCAGCTGAAGTTCTTCCCAAAGGTCAAGCTCATGTTTTTTTTCTCCCCCATGTGGACTTTCCAATGAGCATTAAAGCTGGTTTGGCGGCAAAAGAGTTTCCCACAGGCAGGGCATTTGATCCATCTTTTCCCTTTGTGCTTTTTTGGCTGGTGGTCACCATTATCACCAGCAACTGGATTTTTCTTCCATTTCTCTGTCAGACACTTTACTTCTTGGCTCTCTAATCTCTCTGGATCTGCAACACTCTCCTCTGTCTCTTCACTCTGGGCCACTTCTGATGAGGCCTTGCCTGGCTCTCCCTCATGTTCATGCTGCCATGTGTTGTTGCCTAGAAAAGACAAAAGAAAGAAAGAAAGAAAAGAAAGTGATCTTGTAAGAGAACTCCCTTCTTAGGGCAATTTGGCTGTCTCCCTTGGTTGTTGCTTTATGCCAGCGGGGAAAGGCTTTAAAGATAGGACTATCCATAGCTACAAGTCAAAATGGATACTGGCAATGATGCATACCTACTCTCTCCAGTATCAGAGGAGCATGCCTATTAGATCAGGTGCTGTGGAACACAGGCAGGATAATGCCGCTGAGGTAATCTTGCTTGCGGGCTTCCTGGAAGAACATGGCATCCATCCATCCATCCATCCATCCATCCATCCATCCATCCATCCATCCATCCATCCATCCATCCATCCATCCATCCATCCATCCATCCATCCATCCATCCATCCATCCATCCATCCATCCATCCATCCATCCATCCATCCATCCAATTTTGATTTTTAAACCACCTTCCCCCGAAGGGCTCAGGGCGGTGTACAACATAAAACTATACAATATACATAGAGTATAGTATAAAACTATAATATATACATATAAAATTAATTCAGATTAAAACCATTTAAAACAGCAACAATCTATATTAAAAGTAACTTAGCTGTGACAAATGGCGATAAAAGCCCCCCCACCCCCAAGCTGAGCCCACTGGAGGCCTAGATTATATGGGCCTCAATCAACCCGGCTGGCCAAATGCCTGGTGGAGCAGGTCCGTTTTACAGGCCCTGCAGAAAGCTTGTAAATCCCACAGGGCCCTGGTCTCCCTAGGGAGCCTATGTGGACAAAATGCTGGACGTGATGGACCTTTAGTCTGATCCATGTTGGCTTTTGGAGAAAAATCACCCGGACAAAGCTGTTGCAGGTTGTGTCTGCAACTTGTTTAATGACAATGTCTTGCCCCATTTCAGACAAATCTTAAAGAGGCGTCAGAAACAGACATCTTTGAGCTTTCTGGTGTGACATTGGTCTACTGGCTCTGAAGCTGGTCCTACTGCTATTGTTTGTTACTGTTTTCAGCATTAAACACTATGTTTATTCACCAAAAAATGTGTTTTTGGTATGTTTTTTGGAGTGCCTAGAACGGATTAATTGGATTTACATTGATTCCTATGGAAAAGTTTGCCACGGTTTTCATCGGTTTTGGTTTTCATCGATTCTTTTCGGACGGATTACCAACGAAAACCGAGCTTCCACTGTATAATAAAACTATAATATCAAGTCACATCATTGCAGCTCAGTGCTGTTTGCTGTAGCTGTCAGCAGCTTTCCTAGATCTCTAGCAGGGAAAGGTCTCTCCCAACACAGGCTGCCAGAAATCCTTAGAAAGCAGAGATATTGGAAGCTGAAGCCAGGACCTTCTACACACAATGCAAAACTCAAACCCAGGGGTCCCCAACGTGGTGCCCATGGGCACCACACTTTCCCTGGTATCTGCTGAGTGTTTTTTAGAAAGCACGCAGGGCCAGATGGAGTTTTTGCTCAGCAAGACTTCTAATTGACCACCATGGGTCAGATTGGCTGGGCAGATATTTTTTAAAAGTTGCTATGACAGTCTTTAAAAGTCTTAACTGCACAATCAAAAATAAGCTGTGTGCACACAAGAAAATATTCTTAAATAAGATGGTGAATTTTAAAGGGTATCTTGTTTAACAGAATTTCTGCCTGGAATCTTCAACAGTTACTATTAGAAGAAGAAGAGTTGGTTCTCCTTGAATGAACCTGCCTTTTACTGAGCTAGACCCTTGGTCTACCTCACCTTTTGTCTAGAGATGCTGGGGATAAAACCTGGCATCTTCTATAACCATTTTGGTCTGCAGTAGAAGAAAAAAAAATCCAGTCCAGTAGAACCTTAGAGACTAACAAGATTTTCAGGGTATAAGGTTTCGATAATCAAATCTCTGTTCATCAGATCCCTGACAAAAATAGTTTTGATTCTCAAGGAAGAGAGGTTTGGATTTATATCCTGCTTTTCTCATCTGTGAGGAGTCTCCAAGCAGCTCACAATCACTTTCCCTTCCTTCTCCCATAACAGTCACCTTGTGAAGATAATGGGGCTGAGAGAGTTCTGAGAGAACTGAGACAAGCCCAAGGTCAACAGCAGGCTTCATGGGAAAGAGTGGGGAAACAAACCTTGTTCTTCTAATTAGAGTCTGCCATTCATGTGGAAAAGTGGGGAATCAAACCTGGCTCTCCAGATTAGATTCCACCGCTCTAAACCACTACACCAGGTTGGAGTTATAAATGACTTTAGTCCCTAAATTTTGTGGTTGGCTCCACATCCTGCAGAAGCCATTTTGTAACTGGCTCCAGGCCCAGTGGCAGCCATTTTGTGGCTGTGCACACCATCCTGTATCAGACTCCCAAAGGTGTCCACAGGCTGAAAAAGGCAAGGGAATCTTGACAACCTCTATTCCTGATCCCTTCACAAGATTCCTGAAGTGGGAAAAAATTATACAAAATGTAAGAGGAATGAGAGCATTTCCCTGATCCAATCACATCAGAGGTGATCTCGAACCAGCATTTGCAAACAGAATACTCCACATTTGAAGATAAGCCACACAGAACTAGGCAAAACTTTACTGAGCTGAGAGTCCTTACCTAGCTGTTCCTTGGGTGAGCTCATGTCTTCCTCATCCACTTCCTGTTTTGCCTCTCCACACAGCTGCCTTGTTCCCGCATCAAATGGAGCCTGCTCAGACTTGGAGAGAGGGTCAGCCACTGCCAGTATCTGTTTCTGAAACAAATGGATCTTCTATCAGCACAGACAAGCCAAGGGAGGAAGATGACAGCAGGTCTACAAAAGCCCAGCTGGTGTTTTTGGTCATCAGATCAAACAACTGAAGGCACACAGAAAACTGCTAAATACCACGTCAGAGTATGCTGCATCGGCGAGACCTATGAATACCCACGAATTGAAGATGGTGGAAAGTTAAGCCCAAGATCTTCTGTAGGCACAGCAAGTTATCTACCTCCAAATCATGGGTCCTTTGTTAAAGTCGATAAAAAATAAGGCCAAGGTCGATGGTGCAAAATAAGAAAAAAGTATCTTTTATTAGTAAAAATTCCGAAAACTCCCTATGCGTTTTGCCTCTTGGAGAAATGTGTAGGGAATTTTGGAAACTTTGAGTAATAAAATATAAATTTTTCCTTATTTTGCACCATCAACCTTGGCCTTTTTTTTTCTTTTGACTGGTACAGCCCTTTTTTCCCCTCCTGTCTTCGTCAAAGCAGCCTTGCGGATACAAACTTGCTTTAGACAGAATCAGACCCTTGGATCCAGGTACCTAAGTACTGCATACCTTGATTGGGAGCTGCAAAGTCCTGGGCACATAAAAGTCATTTCCAACCCCTGTATTTGAAATCCTTTAGCTGGAGATGCCAGGAACCAAACCTGGGACATTCTGCATGCCAAGCAGCAGCAGCAGAAGAGTTTGGATTTATAGCCCGCCTTTCTCTCCTGTAAGGAGTCTCAAAGCAGCTAACAAACTCCTTTCCTTCCTCTCCCCACAGTAGACATCTTGTGAGGTAGGTGGGGCTGAGAGAGTTTAGAGAGTACGGTGATTAGTCCAAGGTCACCCAACAGGTTTCCTCTGGAGGAGTGGGGAATCAGACCTGGTTTTCCAGATTACCGTCCATTGCTCTTTACTATACTATGCTGGCTTTGCCACTAAGAAGCTCTACTAGTAAGCTGCTGGCCCCTCCCTAAGTGAACCCGCCTTTTACTTTCAGCTGGAGATACTAGAGACTGAACCAGGGACCTTCTGACAAGGAGCAGCTCTCCAAAGTCCCAGACACAGAAAAGTTATTTCCAATCCCTGTAATTTGAGATAATTTAACTGGATACTGGGGAATGAACCTGAGTCCTTCTGCATGTGAGGCAGATGCTCTACCACTGAACTGCAATCTCTTTCCAACCCAAGACATGAAACATCAACCAAGACAGCAAGCAATTCTTGTTAATGGCTGACATGGACCAGTGTCAGGTAGTGGTTAGAGTGTCGTTTGAGGATCTGGGTGATCCAGGTTTGAA
The DNA here is from genome assembly GCF_021028975.2 of Sphaerodactylus townsendi. Taxonomy (NCBI): domain Eukaryota; kingdom Metazoa; phylum Chordata; class Lepidosauria; order Squamata; family Sphaerodactylidae; genus Sphaerodactylus; species Sphaerodactylus townsendi. Next base: position 7,559,959 of record NC_059427.1, read on the forward strand.
TTCCCACTTGGTTATAGAAGCTTGTTGGATGACAGACACACACTGTCAGTCTAACCTTCCTTGCAGGGCTGTTGTGAGCATGAAACAAAGTACAGGAGAACAGTGTAAGCCACTTTGGGTCCCCATTGGAATAAAAGACAAGGTATAAGTGAAATAAAATAAATAAAAAGATAAGATTCCTCCTTGGTCCTCCTGAGCCTACATTTTAACAGTTAACCTTAGCAGAGAGCAACATGAAAACAGTCACCCATCAAGAGACTGTCAAAAACAGAGAAGTAGGAGAATAAGTTTTTCTCCCTGGCCACCTGGAATGCTTTGAGATATCCACCATGAATCCCCCTTACTTGTTCCTCTGGTCTCTCATCAGTCTCCTGTTGCAGCTTCAGGAATTCCTCGGCTAAGGCCACCGCCTGGGAGCAGCTCTCAGGGCCATGCTGCCTCACCCAGTTCTGGATATCAGGAGGGAGGACAGTCAACAGTTGCTCTAGGATGAGCAACTCCATGATCTGCTCCTTTGAGTGCCTCTCCACCTTCAGCCACTGATGGCAAAGTTCTTGGAGACGATGGTAGAGTCCTCTCGGCCCCTCAGCTTCTTGGTAGCAGAAATGCCGGAAGTGTTGGCGCCACCTCTCTCTAGTCAGGATGTCCCATCGCAAGATGGTTACCTTAACCTTCCCATAATCCTCTCTGTCTCTGGGCTCCAAGGTGCTGAAGGCCTGCTCTGCTTCTCCACTGAGTGCTGGTAAGAGTCGGGTCACCCACTCATCCTTGGGCCACCGGCAGGCTTCAGCCACCTGCTCAAAGGAGCTCAGGAAGGCTTTTGTGTCTTCCCATGGTGTGGGTTCCCTCAGCAACTTTGGCATCTGCCAGCCTGTGTGGGGGGACTCAACTGTCTTCAGGAATTCCTGCCACTGAACTTCCCACTGTTGAAGTGAACCCTCACCTGGTTCCTGCTTGATCTGTCCCTCTGGGCTACTCTGCACAAGTCCCCCAATACTGTCACCCTGGGTGACAAGAGAGGCTCTTCTTGAGCACCCCGATCCCTTCCCCAGGTTGAGCCCTGCTGCATCTGGATCCTCCATTTTAAACCCTGGCAACCTCCGTTGTTGCAGATCCATCAGAATCTGAAGCCTGAAGCCTGGCTTGGACTCCTGCTCTGCGGCCATATTCTGCGACTTGCCAATAATTTGGATCCCAAGTCCAGAATCTTTCCTAAGGGGAGAAAAAAAGAAACATTTGAGAGTAAGAATGAATGTACACAGATCTTCAAGCACCCAACAAAGAGAGCCTCTGTGAAACACAAATAAAAGAGGATAGTAACCTACCAGGACATTGGTAGTAACTGGGGAATACTTATGAAGTGCAAAACATGGGATGGAGTAGGGACATGGAGTCCTCAGTCCTACCTGGTGTTGGGGGGACCCTCAGAATAGTCTTGCCTTTTGTTTTAGAGGAAGAATTTGGATTTATATCCACTTTTCTCAACTGTAAGGAGTCTCACAGCAGCTTACAACCTCCTTCCCTTCCTCTCCCCACAACAGGATTTATAACTTACTTTTATCTTCTGTAAGGAGTCCCAAAGAAAATTACAAACTCCCCACAACCCTTCCTCCCCCACAACAGGTACCTTGTCAAGTAGGTGGGGCTGAGTGAGTTCTGAGAGAACTGTGACTAGCTCAGGTTCACCCAAGCAGGTTTCATGTGTGGGAGCAGGGAATCAAGCCCAGTTCTCCAGATTAGAGTACACTGCTCTTAGCCATTACTCCGCACTGTCTCTCTTTGCGGTTTATTTCTACAAAGGTAAAGGTGCTCAGGGTCATTATACTGGTATCTTGAAGAATTGACTTCCCACACACTAAGGGAAGGAATCGTAAACCAGTCAACATCTTCCAAAACATCCTATTGTTAACAGCCTTGCTTGAGTCTTGCAAACTGAGAGCCATGGCTTCCTTCATAGCATATTACCTACTCCTCCAGTATACCTTATTTAGAGACTTCCTTTTCTTTTTTCTCTAATAAGACATTCCATACCAAGCTGTAAGTGGGTATAAAACCCTAGGTTGCACTTGCAGGCCCCTGTGCTATTTGTGTATCCTTCTAATAACTTACATTCTTTTTGAGAGATTGTCAAAAAAGAAACCTCCAGTGCCCTAGGGATAGGTTAAAAACGTGACTGTCTCCCTCTAGATTCTGGTGGCAACAGAAAGTGCTGTGCTGTCACATATTACTAATAGCACCCCCTCATGGAGTTTTCAAGATAAGAGACATTCATAGCAACTGTGATCCTCCTTAATGGCCTCCCATCCAAATACTAACCAGGGTCCACCCTGCTTAGCTTTTGAGATCTGGCAAGATCCGATCTGCCTGGGCTATTCAGGCTAACCTTTAGGCTCATACAGAGTTCTAAACTGATAGCTGAAAAGCAAGGGGTAATCCCATTCAGTTCACTATCCAAGAGGGATTTTTTGTCTAACTCACATGATCAGGTATACATCAGAGAAGGCATGCTGGCTAAAATTCTCTCTGACACCAACAATGAAATCAATGGACTTAGAAGCATGTCAACACTGCAGATCTTAGATGCCCACTGTCCTCCTTGGAATCCCTATTTTGAGGCCTAAGAATACCTTCATTTATGGTTTCAGAGGGTAGCCATGATGATGTGCAGAATTATTTATTTAAAACATTTTAATGTCACCTTTCCAGCCCATCATGTGACAAACATTTTTTTAAAAACTGAGCAATTACAAATACAGTTAATGATAAAATAATTCAATTAGAAGAGGGCCCAGTAACCATTTATTGGAGGTATGCCAGACAATACAAAAAAGTCTTCACCTGCTGGCAAAAGACACAGGAAGTGGAAAACAGACGTATCTTCTTGGGGAGGAAGTTCCAAAGGTGATCGTGGCAACCAAACCACAGCCTCCAAAGATGACCAGAGCAAACAGGTAGGTTCATATGAGAGGAGGTAGTTCTTAAGGCATGCTGATACCAGGCTTTAAACAACTAGATCTGAATCCATTAGCACCTTAGAGATGAACAAGATTTTCAGAGTACGAGCTTTAAAGATTTCAACTCAATTTTTAATATATGAGAAAATTTCTAGAAATGTATAATAACCATCTATTAGTGTTTTTACCTATTTCATTTCTGTAGAATTTACAAAAGGCATCATTTTATGGTGATTATGATATCATTTTTATTGCCGACAATAGTCATCACAACTCTACTGATTTTTTAAAAAAGGTAAAGCTAGCCCCTGCGCAAGCACCAGGTCATTACTGACCCATGGGATGACATCACATAATGACATTTACTAGGCAGACTATGATTTGCCAATGCCTTCCCCAGCCATCTATAAATTACCCCCAGCAAGCTGAGTATTGATTTTACTGACCTCAGAAGGATAGTCAATCTTTAGCTGACTACCTGCAACTGACTTTCATTGGGATAGAACTTAGGCTTTAACTGCAGTACTGCAGCTTACCAGTCTGTGCCATAGGAATCATAGATAATATTAAATATAATTTTCCCTTAGTCTTTGTAGGGTAGGCTGAGTGCTAGCAACTGCCTTAAGGTTGACTGTGTGGCTTTGAACCCATGCCTCTTTGGTCCTGATCTGATACTCTAACGGCCATTGTATGCTGGCTCGTGATGCACAAAGATGCCCAGTTTCTTTCTGACCGACAGCCTAATTGATCTCATTCCTAAAACACTGTCAACCTTTCTAGAAGGAATGAACTATAATGGCCATGATACATACTCAGAACAAACCCTTAAGCCACAGACTGGAAAGCCAATGAAAAGTTTCCCCAAATTCCCACTCTAAAAAAATAGTATCAGAACTTTCAGGGGTGTGGGAGGAGGGGAAGGTTGCTTCTATGTATATGGGAACCGCCTTAGCAGGGTGTAATGTCTTGGAGTACATTCTCGACATTTGGCATTTTCTGTGGGGGAGCTGAGCTGTCACCTGGAGATAAGTTTCTGATGAAGGGAGCTTCAACTCTTGAGGGCTTATACCCCCACCCCCCCATATCTTGTTTGTCTCTAAGGTTCTACTGAACTCAAGTAAGTTGTAATCCTGGGAGATATCTGGGCCCCACCTGGAGGTTGGCAACCCCAGCTTCAGAAGTAGAAAAGTGGGTTGCTGATTTTTTAAATCCATAAACACCATAATAAGGGAAATGTGAGGATTGAGCGGATGGTCACTGATCTAGGACCAGCCACATCTAAGCTGAGGATTCTTCAACAGTAGCTGACAACCTCACAGAGGACTAGCCACTTTCCTGTTCAACGTGTCCCTCCAGACACAAACACAGGCATACATTTTTCACCCCAAAATTAGTTTTCCTTTAAAAAAAAAAACCCCTTAAAAAATCTCCCACACACATCCTTTAAAAACACTGCCTCTCAAGTATAAAACCACTCTCTGCTTGGGAGCTTCCCCTACCCCAAACCTTCACTTTAGAATATGCTGCTGGCATGGTTGCCAACTCCAGGTGTGGACATTACTAACGATCAGGGGGTGGAGCATGGAGAGGGCAGGGTTTGGGGAGGGGCCTCAGTTGGGTAGCATGCCAGTGTCCAGTTGTAATGCCAGATCTCCAGTGCAAACCTACTACCTCTCCCCCAAATTAATTTTAATGCAGAAGGCACCAATCCCCCACACACGCATGTTGCCCTATTCTGAAAGAGGGGGGTAAGAAGGAGGGAAATGGGGGGTGGGGGGGGGGTCAGTCTTTCTCTCTCTCCCTTCCTGGCTGTGGTTTCTTTGCTTCTGCTTCTTTCCGGAAGCGCAAAAGTTACTCACCCAGAACCCCCCAAAGCCAAAAAGAAGGGAATATGCAGGAGAGGCAGCCCCTCCACGGGGAAATGTACATTCAATGGGGGCAAATTGGGGGGGGGGGGTCTCCCTTCTAGGATTCCAAGCTCTATGTTTCCCATAGACTTCATAACAAAACTCCCAGACGGGCACTTCCTTACGTCGCGAGCAGCGCTTCCTGGAAACATTTGAGCCTTTTTATTCTTTTTTTTAAGCTCAGCAAATTAGGGGCGTTGGAGAAATGCAAGATTTTGAATGTGGCAGAAGAGGGTTATCCGTGGAACTTCTATTCTCACCGATACATTTGTGCAAAACCAGGAGTTCATCCTCGTTCAAAACCAAGCCTCTGTTTTCCTGCAATTGCACCTTTGGACTGCCAACCTCCAGATGGGACCTGGGGTTCTCCCGGAATTACAACTGGTCTCCAGGCTAGAGAGATTAAGTTCCCCTGGAGAAAAATGGCAGCTTTGGAGGCTGGACTCAGTCTCTACATCATAAGAGAGATCAATTCTCCTCAAACAGGGGTTCCAAATGAGGGACCTGTAGGTGCCATGGCATGCACTGACCCCTTTCTTGATACATGCCAAGTATTTTTAGAAGCGGGGGTAGGTGAGGCTCTTGATCAGCTGGCTGCTGTGAGTTTTCCAGGCTGCATGGCCATGGTCTGGTAGTTTTCTGTCCTAAAAGTGCCCTGAAGAGGAACACATCTCATCTTGACATCCTTCTGAAGATGCCAGCCGTAGTTGTGGGTGAAACATTAGGAGCAAAAACTACCAGACCACAGTCACACAGCCTGGAAAACTCACAGAGGCCAGATTCTGACTGTGAAAGCCTTCGACAACACTTCCAGTCAGCCATTGGTGGTACGATTGTGCAGATTATAAAAAGGTTAGTTTGGCAGAAGCTGGTTGGCAGCACAAGGTTCTTCACTGTGTGGCTGAAAATAAGCAGCAGCTGCCACCATTTTTCTGGAAGATCTCCAGGTCCCATCTTGAGGATGGCAACTCTGCTTCTGTCAACCTGCGATGTTAATGATATACTTGCTCCACTTTCTGTCTAATTTCCAGGATCACATTGTAATTTTTTCCCCTTTGGCATTGACTTTTTTTTGGTTGCTGATCAGTTGAGTAGTGCTGTTAGAATGTTTTTTTCTAGAGCAAAAGGGTTTGGGGGAAATTGCTATTTGCTTGTTTTTTCTACTCTCCTTTTTATCTACAGGTTAACCATGCTGGCATCATCTTAGGATCTGAGAGGTATTTGAGCTCCAAAGTCCCCCAAGCTGGAGCCAGTCTACTCATGATCCTCCTATTCAATGGGGCTTATTCCCAGGAGACTGGCTTTAGGATTGTACTGGAAATCTTTGTTTTTGTACCATCTTCCCCGTTTCTCAAAAAACCAGCTGCCAGCTAGGCTTCTCCCTCTCATTTAGTGGACACTGTTCTCTGCCCAATCGATCACAGGGTCACCATCTCTGGCTTGGAACATTCCTGGAGATTTGGCCACTGTCTCTTTGGGAGATATTCAAATGACCATTTTCAGGTTGGGGTGGTGTCTAAAGAAGCCCTTTGCCTCATGGTTCACACTAGAAGGCATCTTTAGGCAGGACTTTTGTGTGTGGCAGTACTAGGGATACCAGCCTCCAGATGGAACCAGGAGATCCCTCAGAATCAAAGCTCATCTTCAGATTATGGAGACAATTTCCCTTGGAGAAAATGGATGCTTTGGAGGGTGGAGTCTGTGACATTGTATTCCACTGAGGCCCCTGTCCCAGACTCCACCTTCAAATCCCCAGGAGTTCCCCAATTTGCAGTTGGCAACCCTACCTTTCCACCCTTGCCAGTGGGGTCCTGACAACCATATATGGTACTCACCAGTCCTGAGTACTGGCACCTTTTGGTTGTGTGTGTGTGTGTAGGGGAAGAATCTGTCAAGTCCTGAGGAGGTTTGGTGGAAAGCAGTGCAACTTTGTATATAAGTATGAACACTTTTTAAAACAACAAAACTCTGGTTGTAGGGGTTCTTCTTAGGCACGGGGCACAGTTCTGTGCAGTTTGATTGACAGCCTCAACAGCTGGCATTTCCTGCATCTAAACTGAATTCTGTTCTGTGGACTGAGCAGAATGGTAAAGCCCATGGATCCCTTGTCAGAAGCTGGGTGCTAGTGACACTCGATTGATGGACAACTTGTGAGGCTCTTTTCTGTGGGCATCTGAGTCCCTCCATACTCTGTTGGCCTGCTATTCAGTCAGGGCCTCGTCCATATCCCTGTACTTGGATTTCCAGCCATCTGTGCATCTTTTATGTCAAGAACATACATGCACAAGCAATCCAAACAAAGTTGAAACCAGTGCTTCTTTGTGCTTCTGTTATAATGCCACACATTCAGAGCTTTTTTCAAGCTATTTTAGATTTTAAAAGCTTCTATTGTTCAGAAATGGCCAATGTAAAATTGTAAAGTTTTTAAAAGCTATCAGGAATATGGTCTACCAGTGGCGGGCACTGCTGGGTTGCTTTTAACAAACTAGCCACATAAAGGGTGAATTTCCACTGGGCAAACTGCTCTTAGGCTAGTTAGACTCCAGTTCAGTAGCTCCTTAGGTACAGACCAACAAGAATTTCAGGTATAAGCTTTCAAGATTGCAGCTCCTTTTGTCAGTCCCAAGTACAAATAGAGACCTCTGAGTCTTTATATCCAAGTCAGAAGGTTGGAGGAGTGTTGTGAATAATGCTTGTAAAAGATCCAATGGCCAAGTGCATATTGTAATCAGCCTGAATAAAACTGGGGGGAAATGCAGAAAATTATAATCTGTAGTGAAATAAACATCCCAAATCCTTACTCAACAATGGGGACAGGGGCAATGCTTGGCTTGAGAATGAACATATGTTTTATCTGAAAGTAGGCATGTTAGTCTTTAGTAGAACAGGTAGGTTTGAATCCAAATTTCTTGTTGGTCTCTAAGGGGCTACTAGACCAGTGATGAAATGTCCCCTTTACTGCCATGATTTTCAAATTTGAAATCTTTTCAGAAAGCACCTTTTCTCATTGTAATTTTTGTCTCCTTTTTATTTTGTATAAAAACAAACAGGAAAAAAGTAAAAAACTTTTTTGGGGAAAAAGGATAAATATAAAGACAAAAATATAACAGTGGTGATAGATTTACACATAAGCATCTATAAACAGTCTCCAAATATCTAAAAATAAATCCATGCACAATTGCTGTCTATATGCCATGCATTCGAATGTTAAGGTCCTCGATCTATTGGTTTACCAGAGGTTGGCTTTTTTAACCGTAGTAGGGATACAACAGCTAAAGTTATCAGATCATTTTAGTTGAACTTCAGTTAGTTTCCATGAGACAAGCAAATAGCTTAAAAGTACACAGACAACCTCAAAATCAATGAACATTCTAATACAAAATTTATATGAGTAATAACTTCTTCCTGGAAAAACCAAATGACTGGATGTGTCTGAAGTATATGTTTAAAGAACAATCCTGCAGGTTACAACCAACAATTAGATACTTTACTCAGTCCTTTGCTAAAGAGTCACTGTGATGTCCCATATATCTCAAACTGAATCTTAACGTAAGATCCATGGAGAGAGCTGACTTATTTTCTACTGCTCCAGAGACTAGAATATGGAGTAATGGATTCAAACAACAAGAAAAGAGATTCCATCTAAATATTAGGAAGAACTTCCTGACGGTAAGAGCTGTTCGGCAGTGAAATACATTGCTTCAGAGGGTGGTGGAATCTCTTTTGGCTTTTTTTTAAACACAGGCTTTGATTGTGTGTTCCTGCGTGGCAGGGGGTTGGACTGGATGACCCTTGTGGTTTCTTCCAACTCTATGATTCTAGGAATAAACTTTAAGACCATATCCAATTGCTCTGGCAAAATAGGGTGATCTAACTCCTTATTCTATTCATTCTTATTGTCAGGACCATGCCTGTCAGTGATTAGATGTCTTGCTGTGTAAGAATTGCAAGCAGCATGGGGAGGCAGTGAATCCCCAAAACCCTCCCTCTGTAGCTCAAAAGGGCTATGCTTAAGCATTCTCAGCTCCAAAGGCCAGTAGAAGCCAACCAAAGTTGGCTCCACCCCCAGCTGCACCTGCGTTTGCCTGGATGTTGACACAGCTCTGAGGGCTGGGTTGTCTTCTGGGTCAGGGGGCATACATTGAAAATACTAAAACCAGGGGGCATACATTGAAAATGCTGGGGGGAAGAATTAGGACTAATAAAAGGAAACATTTCTTCACGCAACACGTGATTGGCATTTGGAATATGTTGCCACAGGAGGTGGTGATGGCTACTAACCTGGATAGCTTTAAAAGGGGCTTGGATAGATTTATGGAGAAGAAGTTGATCTATGGCTACCAATCTTGATCCTCCTTGGTCTGAGATTGCAATTGCCTTAACAGACCAGGTGCTCAGGAGCAGAAGCAGAAGGCCATTGCTTTCACATCCTCCAGGTGAGCTCCCAAAGGCATCTGGTGGGTCACTGCAGGTAGCAGAGTGCTGGACTAGATAGACCAGGGGTAGGGAACCTGTGGCTCGAGAGCCGCATGCGGCTCTTCTGCCCTTGCACTGCAGCTCCATGAGCCGAACCGCCGCCCCCATCCTTGCCCGCCCTGCAGGCAGCAGGGCGGGCGCACCAACTGCCCGCGGTCGACTGGGCCGCGCCGCGGGCTTCCCCTCTTGCCCGCCCTGTTCGAGCGGGGCAGGTGCTTTCCCGGCGGCCGGCAAGGCAGAGCCGCTGGCCCCATCCTTGCCCACCCTGCAGGCAGCAGGGCGGACGCATCCATGCGCTTCTCAGAATGAGCGGAGTAAAAGGTAAAAAAAACCCAATATATATAGTGTTGTCTTTATTTTAAATGTCAAAAATTATTTGCGGCTCCAAGTGTTTTCTTGGAAAATGGGTCCAAATGGCTCTTTGAGTGTTAAAGGTTCCCTACCCCTGAGATAGACTCTGGTCTGATCCAGCAGGCACGTTCTTATGTCAGGGACTGCCTTTCAGTTTGCCCTCCTTGCTGACGTGAGCAGTACTTATGTGGAGGGCAAATGTGCTAGTGTGGCCCCAAACTGGCTGCAAGGTATATAGAAAGGAACTTGCCACGAAATACACTTAATTCTAGGTATTATACTAATTCATCTGAATGAAAAATCTGCTTGAGTACTTGAATTTTGCGTACTTGTGGAAGCGTGAAACGCAATTTGTTTAACATCTCAGCCCTTCATTGCCAGCAACTTGCCTGGGCAAAGTTTCCATTTGTTCACTTGAGCCATTCAACTATGCCTGTCTGGCTCTATCCCTTTGGAAGAGGTTTAACAGGATGTTATCTCTATGATGTGAAAAGCTTCCCTGGCCCATTTCTACACACTAATCTTCTATGAAAGGAATAGGGCATTTTTCTCCAGGCCACCTGTCAGCAGTGGTGGGATCCAAAAATTTTAATAACAGGTTCCGAAGGTGGTGGGATTCAAACAGTGGCGCCGCCGCACACACGCACCTTCAGCCCCTATTGGGCAGGGAGGTTGCTTTAGTAACCCCTTTTCGGCACTCAGAAAAAATTAGTAACCACTTCTAGAGAAGTGGTGAGAACTGGTTGGATCCCACCTCTGCCTGTCAGTCCTAATTATATCTATCAAAATCAGTCTTGTGTGCACTGAACTTGGAACATTCTGTTTGCCACTGAGCCCATGCCCATCCCTCAAATTCCTTCCATGTGTAGTTTTCCAGTTCAGATCACCAGTAATTATGTGTATGTAGTTAATACCCAATCAAATTTGACTTTCTTGGGTCACTAAAAAAAGAGGCCACAGAGGACTTGCCCTGTTTCAACTATACTGTTTTAAGCCTCTACATCTAGCCTACTACTACTCTGACTTTTCTTGGTGTACAGTTTTTTTCAGACCACTCTGAGCACAATTCATCCTCTTCAGTCACCTTTCCCCCTTTCCACCTGTCATTTTGCTTCTAAGGGAAAAGCCCGCCCCCCAACCCTGTCTAGGAAGCTCAATTGCATCCAGTCAGAACCAAGTTCCATTCTGATTGGTACTAATCCAACAGAAAGCCAGCCTTCTTTTATTCAGGCTCCTCTTCCATCCTTTTGTGTTCTTTTCTCTTCAAAATTTTCTTTCATCCACTCTACCAAAATCAGCTTGTTGTGATGGTTCCATTTTCTGAACCACTGAGCACTTTGTGTGCCTTTTCTCTGGTGGTCCATATGGAGGCTAGGCAGACGTTCAGTGTAGTAGTCAGGGGTTGAGATAAGGCTCATTGCTCTCCATAGCACCTTTCCTTCCCCCAAGCTCTCCGACATTCATGGTGGGTTACCATCATTGTCAGTTGACATCCTTCCACCACCACTGGGTTCGAAGGTATTTGTTGCTCCAAGCTCTGTAGAACTGGACTGTTTTTGTTGGGTGTTGGTGGTGCTATGCCCAGAGCTGGTGGTGCTATGCCCAGGGCCTTTGACATCTGTCTCTATCTTCCATGGCTCTCCCACACTGGCCTGGACTCTGTTTGCAGTGCCTTGAAGGATGTCCTCCGAATCTTGGATTGTTGTGGATGAGAAGTCTGAGAGCAAAGGCTTCACCAGACATTCCCCTATGTGGGTTTTTCGATGATGTTGAAGATGGCATCTCCCTCTGAATTTCTTTCCACACTCTGAGCATTCAAATCTTCTCTCTGTGTGAATTCTTTGATGTTGTTGAAGATCACCACTCAAACTGAATCTCTTTCCACATTCTAAGCATTCAAAAGGTTTCTCACCTTTTTGGATTCTTAGGTGCCGCTGAAGACTGCGACTTTCACTGAATTTCTTTCCACATTCTGGGCATTCAAAAGGCTTCTCTCCTGTGTGAGTTCTTAGATGCCGTTGAAGATGGCCTCGCCGGCTGAAGTTTTTTCCACACTCTGAGCACTCAAAAGGTTTCTCTCCTGTGTGGATTCTTTGATGATGATGAAGGAGGACACTGCAATGGAATTTCTTTCCACACTCTGGGCATTCAAAAGGTTTCTCACCTGTGTGGATCCTGAGATGCCGTTGAAGACTGACACTCTGTCTGAATCTCTTTCCACACTCTGAACATTCAAAAGGTTTCCCCCTTGTATGGGTTCTTCGATGCTGCCGAAGATCCCCACTCGAGAAGAATCTCTTTCCGCACTCTGAGCATTCAAAAGGTTTCTCACCAGTGTGGGTTCTTTGATGCCGTTGAAGACTGTGACTTTCAGTGAATCTCTTTCCACACTCAGAACACTGGAAAGGTTTTTCCCCTGTGTGGCTTCTTAAATGCTTCTGAAGATTGCCTCTCCAGCTGAAGCTTTTTCCACACTCTGAGCACTGGAAAGGTTTCTCCCCTGTGTGAGTTCTCTGATGGTGGTGAAGAAGTACCTTGTAATGGAATCTTTTTCCACACTCTGTACACTCAAAAGGTTTCTCACCTGTGTGAGTTTTTAGATGCTGATGAAGACTGGCACTCTGTTTGAATCTCTTTCCACACTCTGAGCATTCAAAAGGTTTCTCTCCCAGGTGGGTTCTTTGGTGCAAAAGGAGCTGTGATCTCCTCTGTGATTCATCTGCCTTCCCAACAGAGGAATTCTTTCCATTGTCTAAGCAGACAAATGACTTCCCTCCTGAATGGTGGGAACTCTCCTTCTGGTGTTGAATAAGGTTTGAATTCTCTGAGAACCTTTTGCCACAGTCTGAGCAGCAATACAGCTTTTCTCCTATATGGATTCTCTGGTGTCTCATGAGCTCTTCTCCGCACAGGAAGCTCTTTCCACACTGGAAGCAATTATGGACCTTCTTTTCAGGGGGCTTTCGCAAATCATTATCATACTGAGTTTGAGCTGAGAAATTTGGTCCCCAATCCAACCATTCATATGTTTCCTCCACCTTGGGAATTACTTCATGAAAATCCCTTTCTTGGCAGGGAATGGATTTTTCCCTCATCTTCTCTCCATGACTTCCCTTCTGCCTCTCTGGTCTCTCCTCATCCCTGAAATTACACTGAGATTGTCCTTCCTTATCTCTATCCAATGAGAATTGCTGGAATTCTCCAACCTTCTCCTTGACATCGTCTCCTGGAATAAAAAGAGAGATCCAATCAGAACTTATGCAAGGAAACAAGGCAAAAATCGGGCATTGATTGATGGATGTGCCTTTTGTTTCGATGTTCAGAGCTTTTTGCTCCCCTCCACTCAACCTGGCCAATAGTACTGTTTTGATATCCTGACTGTCCCTCTCCTTCTCCAAACTCCCAATATGTACTTTAAAGAAATAATTGCTTCCCCACCCTTCACATTTGATTCATGTAGTTCTTTTGGCATGTAGTTCTTTTGATGATTAAATTCAAAAAGTTACCGTGATATCTAAGCCTTCAAGTATACAGAAAGTGTCCATCCTAATATGATCAGAGCCATAAGGAATTGGTTTTATCCTCACAAAATATATATTTGTAGGGGGGAGGGGGCAATACCTCACTCAGTGAACTCAAGATTTCAAAAAGGAAATGGTTTTGGAAGAGGTGCCAGTTGTTGGTGGGGCAGTTAAGGCCTGAAAGTATCTAAGTAGTGCTGTAGGGAAGGGCCTTCACAGCCTCCACCCTTTCCCTGGAATTCTGACATGGCATTTTGGACATAGCAATAAAATGACTGTTGCAGGAAACAAAACCACATATTTAAGCCCCTTAAGAACCACAGATGAGCTCAGACCCAGAAGGAGCTTCTGAAACTTCCAGTTTTCAGGGCCCATGAAGCCTCTCTTCCTCAGTACCTGGTACACTTTATAGTTCTACCAAAATGAAAATGTGAGAACCAAATCAGCAATATTCCATGGCTATTCCTTGACAAAAACTGAAGGATGCTCACTTGAAACAAGCTCATTTGGGAAGGGAATTCTCTCTTGAGATTCTGTTGAGAAACTCTCCAGCTCTCCAGCTCTCTGTATTGTCGAAGGCTCCAGCTCTCCTTTGGATGTGAAGCTTTTGTTTATTTCTGCTGGAATCTCTTTTAAATTCCTGGCTTCTTTGGCAGAAAAAGAGAAAAAGTGATAACACAATTCTTATAGAGGGAAGGAAAGACAGAAACATGGAAAGGCAGAAACATGGTCACAATCCCAATAAGTGTACTGGGGAAAGGATCCACTCCAGATCACAGTCAGAGAGAACAACCATATTCTTATCTGGGCAAAAAGTCATGTTGCAATGTTTGGAAAATAAGAAACAGATATGGGCCCTTCCAGAGTTTTTCTGAGAGCCTTTTAGCCCCACCTTGATCTCAGGTCAGGACAGCCTGTCTGGCTTAGGTGATGGCCGCAACACTTGCCTCAGCGCCCCTGGACCAGTTGGGTGGTATGGGTTGCTCTACCAAGCCATGCTGAACATCGCTTTCACTGCTATTTGAAAGCCAGAGACCCCCAGTGGGAAGTTAAGTAGTGAGGATGGGCTCAAAATGATATATTGCTGTCAAGATTTGGATTCATGCATCATGCCAATGGCAGCAATTCACACCTTAGGCACTTGTGAAAGATTCTTACCAAGAAAGGTCATGCTCCCATAGTTCTCCAGCATGACATCCCTGTAGAGAGCTCGTTGATCTGGATCCAGCAGGGCCCACTCTGCCTCAGTGAAATAAACAGCCACCTCTTCAAAGGGAAACAGACTCTGAAAGAAACAGCAGATTCCTCCCTCAGAGATTATGTCAGGCAGAGAATGCACACTGGAAAGGAACAATCTGGGAAGGTACAGGAGGTAGAGGTTGGCATGGGTAAAGGGAGGGGCATTCAGAGCCTCTCTTCCCTGGACATCTGAGTAGAAGTTCAAGAACAAAAGCCCCCCCTGAGAAAGAAGAGGGGACCAGATGTCTCCCACTCATCTCTCCTACCTGGACCTGGGGTGCAGCAGCCATTTCCACACCTTTGCAAAGATGATGGCTCAACATTTCCCCTGAGCCTGTAAAGAAGACAAAATTGGAAGGAAGAGTGTTCATATAGATTTCCTACTTCATTGGCTTGTTTGATTCCTACTTCACACACCCTCATTCTCAGGACAGTGAAAACTTGCTCTATGTGAACTCAAGAGAACTTTTTAGTAATGGGAAACACAGGATGAAAGCATCAGGCACCTATGTTTCAGACTTCTGGAAAGGCAATTAATGCCCTTTTAATTCTGGAGCTCTAAAAGGTGGCTGATGGATCAGACTAAAGAGCCCCTTAGTCCAGTCACAAGCCTCTGTTCTCCCATCAGCTGGACCCTTCCATATGCCCTTGTGTTGAAACTGACAGGAAACGAGATGGGGCTGGAAATGATGTCACACAACAGGTCACTGTTATGTCCAGGAGAAATCCCATGTGTGATTTTAGCATATTAGTCAATGCTCTGGAAAATCTAAAATCATTTTGAGGGGTTTCTAGAGTGTTTTTGCCAAGCAAGACATCATGTCCATGCCATGCCCTACCCCCGTAGTGGCGAACCTATGGTACTCCAGATGTTCATGGACATGCTGGCAGGGGCTGATGGGAATTGTAGTCCATGAACATCTGGAGTGCCATAGGTTCGCCACCACTGCCCTACCCCATAGCCCAAACACTGGCTTGGCATCCCTAATCCCATCTCCTGTTTCTGATTGTGGGCTGCCATATGCCCTTGAAAAGTCTTTCAGCAGGAGTGACGAAGCCAAATTATTAGCCCCAGCAATGTGTTTCAAAGGTATGGATGTTCCATTTATTAATGGGGATGGGGCGGTATAAAAATCGAATTAAATAAATAAATAAATAAATAAATAAATAAATAAATAAATAAATAAATAATTTCACAAAGTGTGTTGATCCCATCCAAGCATAAGGCACACTTACCATTAGAGAGGGAATCTTGATCATGCTCCTGGGCTTGTGCCCTCTGCCCTACTTCCAACAGACTTCCTTCGACCTCAGATAACTTAGCTTCCTTCTTCATGGATGGTCCCCACATCTGAAAAAGCACGAGAGGTTGACAAGTAAGAGAAGGAATGGACCAAGCTGAGGGGAAGGTTTGCTCTACTCCCAGACTCTTCAACCCGGCAATGACCAGCAGAGGTACTTCAACCATAGGGGCAAGGATCAGGGTTCAATTTTCTCCTCAGCTGAGTGAATTTCCTACACAAATATCTTGTCAGGAAGCCTTAGGAGAAGGACACTGCTTGAACAGAGTGAATGAAACACCCTTACCTGCTCTCCCTGCCTCATTTGTTCTGCTTGACTTAGGAGGAAACCCTCGGCCAGGGCCACTGCCTGAGAACTGGTCTCTGGTCCACATCCTTTGACCCAGCGCTGTATTTCCTGGGGCAGAATGGTCAGGAACTGCTCCAGGATCACCAGGTCCAGTATCTGCTTCTTGGTGAACCTCTCCGGCTTCAGCCAGTGATTGCAAAGTCCATGGAGCTGGCTGCAAACCTTTCGGGGTCCATCAGCCTCATGGTAATGGAACTCCCGGAAGCATCTCCTATGTACATCTGAGTTCATGGTATCTTGATCTAGAATCTCTTGCACAGCTATTCCCCAGAATTCAACATCATTCCCAGACTGGAAGGGAAGCGGGGCTTTCTTGTCAATTTCAGGTCCTTCTGGATCCTTCCCTTCCATCTCATTCTCCTTTTCTTGCGTAGCTTTCAACTGTGGAAAAATACCATAACTCATGTGGCTATGAAGAGTGACAGGAAAAGATATTAAAAAGGCAGAAAGAAACCAAAAGAGAAGAGAGCTACATGACCAACCCTAGCGAGGAGACACTTAAGGATTGCCCCAGTGGATCAGAAAGAGCGTTTTTGTTGTACTTTGTGGTTCAGGATTAATGCCATTATGATATATTACGTATCAATTTTTAAGCTTATGCCTGTTAGATCCTTGAGAAAAATAAACCATCTGTATTTAAATAAACCATCTGTAAAAATAAACCATCTCCCCCTAGGGCAGTTACATCAGGGTCCCCTCATATTGAGGGGTCCTGCCATCCCCCCCCATGGGGGTAGGTTTTAAATTGGGGTCGGACGCCTTTTTATTATGTATTATGGTTTTTTGCTGTTTTATGAGTTTTAAGCTATTTTATGGGATGGAGCCTATGTGTTTATATTTGTATGACCGCTCCTGTTGATGTTTTAGTGAATGTTGTTCACCGCCCGGAGCCCTTCGGGGATCGGGCGGTATACAAATTAAATAAATAATAATAATAATAAATAATTTGCCTCCTTAAAATATGTTGTGGATGTTATGAGGTTGTTTTCCAATGTCTGTGGATCTGTCTGTCTAAAAGAGCTCATTTCATGATAAACTGGAGCCCAAGACAAAATGGCTGGAGATGACTTAACTATTGCAGGTATTTTCCTCAATAGTCCCTACCCATCAGGCAACACCTCCATACAAGCAACCAGAAGGTGAAGGAGCAGAAAGCCTCTGCAGGGAAGGGCTGAGGGGTTGGTGGGATAAACAGGAATGGTGGGAGAGGGGGGGGGGTTGAATCCCCAAGCAAACTGCAGATAGGGTGAGCACCACCCAGAATGCCTATTATGTCAGGCAGCCAGTCACTATGAATGATTCCTTCCATGGGATCATGGCAGGGGCTTCTTTGTGGGCCTCCCTTTGACAACCATCACTGATCATTCATTTTGATTTATTCTGATTTTAAAGATTCAGATCCCGTCAAAATGACTAACACATTAAAACATAAATAAGAAAATCACATTTCGAAATAATAAAAAAGCAACCCTCAAAAACTCACAGGATAGCGGCATTTTCTCTCTTCCAAAACGGAAGAGCTGCCCCCCCCCCACCCTAATGCTTACTTCTGAGTAAACCTTCCGAAGATCTGGCTGCAAGGCTTTTTCCTCCTGCAGCATCTCTGCAACCTTTCCTGCCCCTTGTCCCGATTCAGTAGCAAACACTCCCCCACCGGAAACAAGCCTCCCCCACTACCCCCGCTTGGCCTCTCTAGCAAACAGCTCGGTGAGTTTAACCACTTTTGTGCTGCAAAAAATGCTTCCTGTTCTTTTCATGAGCAGCAGTCCCAGGGTGAAATGTTTTAGTAGTTGGTAGCTGGTTAATGCTTTTATGTATTTATTGATGTAAACCGCCCTGAGCCCCTGGGGGGAGGGCGGTATATAAATTGAATAAATAAGTAATATTAGCTGTATTTATATTGTATGTTCTGTATGCCAATAAAGGCTTATTGAAATTGATTGAAATTGAAATAAGTAATACACACACACACACACACACATATATAAAAGAGATTTTAGTATTGCATGAGAAATCTGTATTTCTGTAATATCTTCCCTGTTTCTCAAAACCAAATGCCAGCTAGCCTGCTGCCTCTCACCGTTTTCTGCCCTATCAGGATCGTCATCTTTGGCTTGTGATATTCCTGGCTGGCCACTCTCTCAGAAGTCCCCAGAAGCTTTGGGGAATAGTCAAATGAATGTTTTGGGGGCTGAGAGCGGGGGGAGGGGGGGCAGCTAAGGAAAGGGGCCTTTGCTTCACTGTATAAACCTATGTAACTTTTGCCATTTTCATGTTTGCATTTTATTTCCATTTTTTTCCCATTTATGGTGAGATGTGTTCGTCTCCATGGCACAGTATGAGAAACACAATATGAGAAACACGTCTCAACTGTCCCACACAGAGAAACACATCTTACTGTGACGTACCTCTGAAAGATGCCAGTCACAGCTGTAGGTGAATTATTAGGAGCAAAAACTATCCGAACACGGCCACACAACCCAGAAAACCCACAACACCCAAATATATGAAATTGATTCAACCAGAAAATCAACATTCAGGGTAACAAACACATCTTGCTGTGGCAGAATGGGCAAATGTGACAGAGTAATGGCAAATATACAGTTCCCAGTAAAGAAGGAAGTTCAAAATGTTAACTTCTTCCCCATCTGGTCTTTTGTGGCTCCTGCCGATCTTTCTTCAGGTTGGAGCTGTAAGGAAATTATTACCATCAAACCATTAGCAGCAAAAACTATCAGACCATGGCCGCACAGCCTGGAAAACCCACAACAGTCTGTTGATTCCAGCCATGAAAGCCTTTGACAATACAATTTCACATTTGTTTATCAAATCACAAGGGTGCTGTTATTTTATTAATTTTGAACACACTTCAAAACACACACTGTTATTTTATTAATTTTGAACACACAGAACAGGTGAAAATGTACATATTTTGCCTTCAGTGAAAAAAAGGTGCTTTCCTGAAAGATTTCAGATTTGGAAAACATCCAGCAAGTGCAGGTGGGGCATGGAAGGTGGCCAATTGGGGACTAAGGGTGCCAGGATGCTTCAAAAACAGTATTTGTAGAAAGACCATCAGAACAGTCTAGAATTCCTTTGCCCAAAGCAAATTCACAATTTTTGAAAAGCAACCCTGCAGTGCCATCTACTGGTAGATGATATGTTTGTCCCGATAACTTTCCTTAATTTTACACTTTTACATCTGCTGGTACACACTACTAAGGAATGAAAAGAACCTTTTTGAGTCTGGGCTGGCTTGGGGGGAAAGCTCTGAATGTGGTGTTTAATACAAACAACAACAAAAGAAAGAAAGAAAAACAGCCTTGAAAAGGCGGGCAATAAATCCAAGAAAGAAGAACCCCTCAAACATTGTTTTCATTGTATTGTCGAAGGCTTTCACGCCCGGATTCAACTGGTTGCTGTGGGTTTTCCGGGCTGTGTGGCCGTGGTCTGGTGGATCCTGTTCCTAACATTTCGCCTGCATCTGTAGCTGGCATCTTCACAGAGGGAAGTCTGTTACATACTGTGTCCTGGGACTTCCCTCCGTGATACACCTCTGAAGATGCCAGCCATCTTCAGGAAAACCCACCACAACCAATTGTTTTCATTGGTTGTGGTGGGTTTTCTGGGCTGTGTGGCCGTGGTCTGGTATATCTTATTCCTAACGTTTCGCCTGCAACTGTGGCTGGCATCTTCAGAGGAGTATTACAGAGAGAAGTCTGTTTCACACTGTGTCCAGAGTGAAGGGAATGTTCTGGGTATATATTGTCCATGTCCCAGGTTGGGGAACCAATCAGTAAGTGTTTGGGTGGAACTTGTTATGCAAAGATGTGGTTGATATTATTGTATTGCGGGTGGGGCTTATCAGTCCAGTGGGTGATTCACCTTTTTCATGCCCTGTAGCAGCAGCTACCAATACTGCCAGATACATCTGAAGATACATTTCTGAAGATGCCTTTCCTCAGTGGGGAAGGAAGGTGAAACGTTAGGAACAAAGATCCACCAGACCCACGACCCACTGCCACTTGCCCAGAAAACCCACCAGAACCAGTTTTCCAACAGTGTTTCATTTGGTTGTGGTGGGCAGGTTTTCTCCGAGCTGTGTAATGCCGATGATCTAACAGATCTGGCATTCCTAACATTTCGCCTACATCTAATGTACTGGCATTCCTTTCAGAGGTGTATCACAGAGAGAAGTCTGTTACGCACTGTGTTCATACACAGTGTCTGGGGCGCGGGCTCATGGAAACAACAGAAGCCTGTTGATCTGCAGCACAACAATGGTTAAACTTGCGCATGATGCTGGCAGGGGATGATGGGAACTGTAGTCCATAACATCTGGAGGGCCGCGAGTTTGACACCTGTGCAAGAGAGACCGAGTGGTGGGGAGGACAGGAAGAGGAAGGGCTCTTTCCCGGAGGGGGCGGCGTGAGTTTTGCTATTCCAGTGGGACAGGGAAAGGCTTCAGATTTGCAGCTCGAGGGGGAAACCTGCAGCCGGGTCCTTGGAAGGTTTACTCGCAAGTAAGTCATCGAAGGATAACCTTTTAAATCTTGGAAGGGGGAAGTGCAATAACCGTGTGTGTCTTTGAGGGACGGTGGAAGGGGTGTGTGTTGAAATGCTCTTAAAATCAGGTTTTCGTGTGTTAATTTTTTAAAATTTCTTAGCTGCCTTGGGTGGCCCCCCCTGGGAGCAACGCTGAATTTTGTGAAATGAAAATGGATCTAAATAAATCGGAAATCAAGGAAGCCGTAGGGAGGCCCAGAAAGGAGTCCTTGGCATTAATCACATGACAGGAATCCTTCATGCCGACTGGCTGCCCTAAATAATGTGCATTTTGAGTGGTGTTCCCCCTCCTCTGCAGCTTCCCTGGGAATTCAATGCCTCCTCCTCTCCCTGCTCCAGTGCAATCCAACAGCTCCTCTGCCCCTTCCCCTTTGCTGGTTGCATGCACAGAGATCTAGTCTGACCCATCCAGCCTATTGAGGAGATGTCTGCGATGGTTAAACTGTTTCCAGTCATTTTGTCCTGGACTTATTTACTTTACTTTACTTTATTTATTTATAAACAGTCCTCCCCGAGGGGCTAAAGGCGGTGAACAACAGAGATAAAATAAATTGTAAATATCATACAATGATAAAACCAATGATAAAATAAATCGTAAATATCATACAATGATAAAACCAGTCAAAATAAAACAATACTCAGGATAAATACCCTAAAATAGGAGCACTACTACAACAGATGGCAAAGAAACCCATCCTCCTCCATGCCCACAAGAGGCCTGGATGGAATGGGGCTATACGATCAACCTGGCTGGCCAAATGCCTGGCGGAACAGGTTCATTTTGCAGACCCTGCAGAAACTTTGCAAGTCCGGCAGGGCCTTGGTCTCTCTAGGGAGTCTGTTCCACCAGGTAGGAGCCAGAGCCGTAAAAACCCTGGCCCTCATAGAGGCCAGCCAGATGTCTCTGGGGCCAGGGACCTCCAATAGGTTCTCCTCCGACGAGCGGACCTAGCAGGGCAATACGGGGAGACTCAGATATGCCTCAGATATGCAGGCCCAAGGCTGCTTATAGCCTTGAAGGTTAAAACCAACACTTTGGACATGATCCAGAACTTGATAGGCAGCCAGTGAAGGTGGTACACATCTCTCTCCCCGCCCCCCCACTTTAGATTGATAGAGCCCTAGAAATCAAAGTTAGGGTTTCCAACTGTCAGGGGATGACTGGAGATCTCTTGGGATTACAACTGATCCCCAGGTGATAGAGAGAAAATGGCTGCTGTGAAAGGCTTATTCTATGACATTAAATCCTGAGTTCCCTTACCTTCCTGAACCCTGCCCTCCTCAGGCTCCACTCCCAAAATGTCCTGGTTTCCTAATCCAGAGCTGGAAACCGTAATCAGACTAGCCTCATAACATCTGCTACAGATTTTAAAAAACCATAATGAGAAGGTATATTTTACTGAAAGCCCAGTCATATCTTTAATAAGCTTGATATGTAAGATAGTACAATGACATTGATCCTGACAAGTACAACAATGATGCTTCTTACGATCCACCAGGGTAATCCATAGGTATCTCCTAACCAGGGTCGGTGATGCAGCCGCCTTCACTTTAGGTTTCTTCCTGTCTTTATGATATCTTTTCTTCTCTCTTTTCATAGCCATGTGAGAAAGGGAACGTAGCAAGCCTTTATTGGCATAGAATGTGAGAAAGGGTATCTTTCCACAGAGGCTACCTGAGAGAAAGAGATGGAGGAACAGGACCCAGAAAGACATGGAATTAGCAATACATCAAGGAAAGGCCCCCATCCCATCCAAGCAGGGAATGGTGTTGAATTCTGGAAAAGAGCAGTGCTGGACATCCTTCATCAAGACACCATGAACTCAGATGTACACAGGCAACGCTTCCAGCAGTTTTGTTATCATGAGGCCTATGGACCCCGAGAAGTTTGCAGCCAGCTCCATGGACTTTGCAAGCACTGGCTGAAGCCAGAGAGGCACTCCAAGAAGCAGATCCTGGACCTGGTGATCCTGGAGCAGTTCCTGACCATCCTACCCCAGGAAATGCAGTGCTGGGTCAGAGGATGTGTGCCAGAGACCAGTTCCCAGGCAGTGGCACTGGCTGAAGGTTTCCTCCTGAGTCAAGCAGAAGAGATGAGGCAGGGAGAGCAGGTAAGGAGGTTTCATTCACTCCATTCGAGGACAACCTTCCCTAAGGCTTCCCTATGAGATATTTGTGCCTGTAAAGAATTCACTTGAAAGAAACCCCAATCCTGATTCTTGCCCCTGTGGTTGAAGTAGCTCTGCTGGTCACTGCAGGGGTGGGGAATCTGGAAGTATAGGACCCATCTCCTCAGCCTGGTCGATTCCTTCCCTTACCCATCTCGCTTCTTGCTGTTTCAGATCTGGGGACCATCTGTGAAGATGGAAGCTAAGTTCCAGGTGGAAGGATTTCTTTCAGAGGAGTGGCAGAGGACACAGGCTGAAGAGCATGGCCAAGTTGCCCTCTCACATGGTAAGGTTGGGGCATATTATGAAGCCGTAGAATAGACAGTTTAAGACAGGAGAAAAAATAAATACTTCTGCACAGAACGAGTGGACTTCTGGGGCTCAGGGCAATAGCATGTAGTGATGGCTATTCAGTTGAAAGGGGAATGGAAATATTAATGGAAGGCAAATCCATTCTTACACAAATTAAAACATTCCTATTTCACCTTCTTGCTGTTAGCAGGACTCCAGGTGTTTCTTTTAAAAAAGGTAGACAAATCTGGGCATAGCTGTAAGCCACTGTGAATAAATGGAATTTCCCATTTAGGCTTTCCAAGGGCATCTTGGGCCACAGTCAGAAACAGAATACGGGATTAGGAATACCAGATCAGTTTCTGGCACTTCTGTGAGCTAATAGATGGTGCATGGTGTGGACGTGATGCCATCTTGACAAAAACCTGGATTCAGGTGCTTTGCAAACCCATTAGTATACCCCTAGATATTCCAGAGCATCAACTGATATGCTAAAATCTCATCTGGGTTTTCAGCTGGCTGTAACAGCAACCTGTTGTGTGGCATCATTTCCTGCCCCCTCTTGCTCTTCTGCTGGGCTAAACATGAGGGCACATGACAGGGCCTGGCTAGGGGAGAATGGCTGTCTGTGCCTGGGCTAAGGGGCCCTTGAGTCTTATCCAGCAGTTACCTTTTAGAGCTCCAGAGTTAAGAGGGCATTAATCACCTCTCACAGAAGTCTGAAATGTGAGTGTCTGATACTTCCATCTTTCATCTCCCACAGTTTACTAAAAATAAACACAAGTTCTCTTGAGTGTGCACAGTACACATGTTTCACAACCCTCGGATTGAGGGTGTGTGAAGCACGAGCCAAACAAGCAAACAAAATCGGGTATCAAGGCTGATGCTTGAGAGCAAAGTGGGTGGCATTTATGGATGATCGGGCCATCAAAATAGATACCAATCCTGATGCCTACCTTTCTCTCTAGTATCAGAGGAACATGCCTATTATCTTAGCTGCTGTTAGGAACACAGGCAAGATAATGCTTCTGTGGTTGTCTTGTTTGTGGGCTTCCTGGAGGCACCTAGTTGGTCATTGTGTGAACAGACTGCTGGGCTTGATGGGCCTTGATCTGATCCAGCATGGCTTTTCTTATGTTCTTCCAATTTTCTCTCCCTTGCAGGCACTGGGGAGATGTTGTTGAGCCATCCATTTGTCAGGGGTGTGGAAACAGCTGCTGTGCCTCCAGTCCAGGTAGGGGAGTTGAGCAGGAGACAGCTTGGGTCCTCCTTTCCCAGGGGAACTTTTGCTCATTTTGCCAGACAAAAGAGGCTCTGAATGCCCCTCTCTTTACCCATTGCAAGCTCCCCCTCCTGCAGCCCCCTTTCTCTGTCTGGCATCATCTCCCAGGAGACAATCTGCTTTTCCTTTCAGACTCCATTTTCCTTTGAGGAAGTAGCTGTGTATTTCACCCAGGCAGAGTGGGCATTGCTGGATCCTGGTCAAAGAGCTCTCCACTGGGAAGTCATGCTGGAGAACTACAGGAGGGTGGCCTCTCTAGGTAAGGTTCTTTCACAGGTGCCAAAGGTGCAAAGTCCTGCCATTGGGATGGTGTGTGAAGTAAACCTTGACCAGCAATACATTGTTTTGAGGCCTGCCTCTCTCATTGCACCTCGGTGGGGGCGTTGAGGTGGTGGGATGGCAGTGAAAGCTGTGTTCAGCATTGCTGAGTAGAGCAAACCAAACTGCCTGACTGGTCCAGGGCTAATTGAAGCCACTATTGTGGCCATCACCCAAGCCACAGAGGCTGCCCTGAAGAGGCATGCCCTAATTTCTCAGTTGCCAACCTTTACAACATACCCATCCACCTGAATGGGGTTATGGTTATTGATTATCTAGAATACTATTGATTGGGATCTGGATTTGGATTTGGGATTGGGATTTGATCTGGACCATGTTTCTACCCTTCATGAATAATTGTTCTTCTTTCTTGGCTTTCTTTCCTCCCTGATATAAGATTCATTACCCAAAGAAGCCAGGAATGTTAGAGAGACTCCAACAGAGACAAACAAAAGCCTCATCTCCAAAGGTGAGCTAAAGACTTTCTC
Source organism: Sphaerodactylus townsendi (assembly GCF_021028975.2). NCBI lineage: Eukaryota > Metazoa > Chordata > Lepidosauria > Squamata > Sphaerodactylidae > Sphaerodactylus > Sphaerodactylus townsendi. The sequence goes on from NC_059427.1 coordinate 7,585,170, forward strand.
AACAAGTCACAAGATCTACTGAACCCTGGCAGAGGGAGGCGGGGCTAGGAAGGTGGTGTCAGGGATTCACTGTGCTGGTTTACCTCTGACAACATGGCTACCCCATCAGTCCTTGCTCTAGAGCTGTTCTTCTTGCAATTAATACTAGGTGGGAGCGCTCAGCCACAGAGTGTATCATTTAGCTCTCCTGGGTGGTTTTTTGCCCAAATGCTGGCCCTGTTGTGGACACTGATTTTTCTGTGTTCTTTCCAGGAAAAAAAATACTATCTTTGTGTTGCCAGCAAAGACCATTACGCTATGGCTGCGCAGATGCCCCTCCATCGCACTTCCACACTACTCTCCAGATCTGACATAAGTGCCCCAATTACAAAATGTAACGAATGTGGGCAATGTGTATACCAGGAATATAAAATGAGACACTATGCCCACTGGCAACAATGGTATTACAAAGGAGATAAAGTGCAGTGCAATTTTAATAGTGACAGGTGCTCTAATATAAACGTGTGCTACATATCAAAAACATTTTGTAAGCTATGTGCGTGTTACTAAGAGCTATGCATTTTGTATAATGATTGAATACACCTGTGCTTAGTCAGTGGGTGGAAATATCCCCGTTAGGTGTCAAGTCAATACAGCACTGTTAATTCAGCTATAGACTGCAGAGGAGGTAGTGCAGGAGTAACACAAGACTTATGTGAGTTTTCTTAATTGTTTTTTGGTTCTGTATAGATGTTTTGTAGTACTTAAACTGCGGACTGCATTTTGGTTGGAGCCAGAAAAAAACCTTGTGGCTGAAGCCATGAAAACAACTTGATAACAGACTGTTCATGACTCATGTAGTGAGCCAATTAAGTGCTGCAACTTTTGTGCAGACTAAAAGACAGTTGTCTGTACACTGCTTATACTCCTTTTTAGGAATTACCACCTCTAAAAGTTGGAAGACATCCTGTTTGCTGACTAAATTGTATCTCTTTCTGGTAGGCACAAGGCCACCATGTTCTTGTTATGTTTTTGATATGTAATGCACGTTTATATTTGAGCACTTGTCACTATTAAAATTGCATAAGTGCCCCAATGCAAGAATAAATGCCCCTTAAGCCATCACAAGTGGCATTTCAGCTGGCACCCAGGTTGTATCACTACCATAGTGCTTTCTGAGCTCAGATGTGGCTTTTGAGGGGCTTAAATACAGGCTTTCAGGGGAAGGGTCTCTTGAGAACTTCCCTACCGGACAAGACCCCCCTCCCTCTATTTCCTAGAGTACTCAGGTAGATCAGTGGTCCCCAACATGGTGCCCATGGCGCGCCAGGGTACCCACCAACACCTTTTCTGGTGTTTGCCAAATGGTTTTAGGAAGTGGGTGAGGCCAGGTACAGTTTTTGATTGACTATATGAGATTTGATTGGTTGTGCAGATTTTTTTTAATGTTCCTTTGGCAGCAGCTTCCAACACAGCACGTGAATCTGCACAGTGTTATTGAAATTAAGCTTTGGCTATCATTTTATGGATTGCTTCACCTCTTGCAGCAGCCATGTTATTGCTGTACCCATCATGCCATGTCAGAATTCGAGGAAAAATTTGGGGAGGTTATTTAAGAACAACCCCATTGAAAAAGACCGAAGAGTCATCAGCCCTTCCCTGCAGAGCTTACAAAGCTGTATTCAAGCCTTACTTTCCCCACCAACAACTGACACCTCTTCCTAACACAGTGGGGGTCCCCTTTGAAATCTGGGGTTAACTGGTTGAGGTGCTCCCCCCTCTCCCCCAACTGCAGCAAATGTATCTTGTGGAGCAAAAACCAGTTCCTTGTGGCTTTTATCTTAACAAGACTGAAACTCTGTATAATTTCAGGGCTAGTATTCATGCTAATTTCTTGTATTTAGTTGAAAGACTTGCATGGGAAGTCAAATGTGGAGGGAGGCAGAATGATTCTTTGCCACCTCTTTCCTTAAACTGCATTCAGGCAGCTCTGGGGAAGGATGAGATAGTCAGAATATATAAGCACTGCTGGAGTGCCTAGGTAGAGAAAAGATGTGAATGCCAGCTCAGGGTTATTTGAGGGTAGCAAGATTCTGTGAACATGTAAACAAAATGCACGTCCATAGATCAAGAGTGCCTGATTTGTGGCTTGTCTTTTTGCATGAATGCTGATTGGATATCTCTCTTTATTCCAGTAGAAGATGTTGAGGAAACAGTTGGGGAATTCCAGAGATTCTCATTGGAAACAGACAAGGAAGAAGACTCTCAATGTAACTTCAGGTATCAAGATAGGCCAGATAGGATGGAGGGAAATGATGGAGAGAAGATGAGGGAGAAATCCATTCCTTTCCAAGTAGAGGATTCCCATGATGTAATTCACATGGCAGAAAAAACATTCTTGCACTGGGGGTTGAATGTATCAGATCAAACTCAATATGGTATCAGTTTGCAAAAGCACCATGGAAAGAAGGCCCATGATTGCTTCCACTGTGGAAAGAGCTTCCTTTGTGGAGAAGAGCTCATTAGACACCAAAGAATCCATATAAGAGAGAAACTCTATAGCTGCTCAGACTGTGGCAAGAGGTTCTCAGAAAATTCAGATTTTCTTCAGCACAAGAATTCCCACCATTTAGGTGAGAATACATTTATCTGCTTAGAGACTGGAAAGAAGTTATCTAATGGGAAGGGACACACATGTGCAAAGAGTTTCCATAGCAGTTGTGATCTTCAGCATCATTTACAAACCCACACAGGAGAGAAACCTTTTCAGTGCTCAAAGTGTGGAAAGAGTCTCAATCACAAATGCAGTCTTCAAAAACATCAAAGAACACACACAGGGGAGAAATCTTTCAAGTGCTCAGAGTGTGGGAAAAAATTTAGTCAGAGTGGCAATCTTCAAAGGCATTTCAGAACCCATTCTTTGGAGAAACCTTTTGAGTGCTCAATGTGTGGAAAGAGTTTCAGACACAGATGCAGTCTTCAAAAACATCAAAGAACACACACAGGGGAGAAATCTTTCAAGTGCTCAGAGTGTGGGGAAAAATTTAGTCAGAGTGGCAATCTTCAAAGGCATTTCAGAACCCATACTTTGGAGAAACCTTTTGAGTGCTCAATGTGTGGAAAGAGTTTCAGACACAGATGCAGTCTTCAAAAACATCAAAGAACACACACAGGAGAGAAACCTTTCGAGTGCTCAGAGTGTGGAAAAAGATTTAATCAGAGTGGCACTCTTCAAGTGCATCAAAAAACCCATACTGGGGAAAAACCTTTTGAATGTTCAGAGTGTGGAAAGAGATTTTCTCTGAGTGGCAGTCTTCAAAGGCATTTCAGAACCCATACCATCAGAACACCATTGAAAATGATGCCATTTGGGGGTGGATTTCAGTCACAGATGCAGTCTTCAACTGCATCAAAGAAATCACACGGGAGAAACCTTTCGAGTGCTCAGTGTGGAAAGAGATTCAGTTGGAATCAGTCTTCAAAAACATCAAAGAACCCACAGGGGGGAGAAACTTTTTGAATATTCGGAGTACATCAAAGAAACCACAAAACCTTTTGTATGCATCACTTGTTTAAACTAGGTAGCCCAGATTCTCCTTTTAAATCCACCTTAAAGGGAGAATCTGGGGTCCCCAGTTTAAATAACATTGAAAGTGATTCTGTTTCCCCCAATTGGGGTCTTTGGACTGAATGCAACATCATAAACAGGGATGAAACTTTTGAGGGCTCTGAGGTAGATTCACATGGGTAATAAAACAGGCGATTTTGAAAGCATGGTTTGAAAACAGTGTAAAATGGTTCAAAATGGTGTTAAGAGTTTCTGCTGTTATTATTGGCATGGCGTTTTTTCACATTGCTGTGTAATACATGCAGAATTTTGCTTGAGTTGGAAAGAGATTTTCTCTGAGTGGCAATCTTCAAAGGCATTTCAGAACCCATACTTTGGAGAAACCTTGTGAGTGCTCCAAGTGTGGAAAGAGTTTCAGTCACAGATGCAGTCTTCAACTGCATCAAAGAAATCACACGGGAGAAACCTTTCGAGTGCTCAGTGTGGAAAGAGATTCAGTTGGAATCAGTCTTCAAAAACATCAAAGAACCCACAGGGGGGAGAAACTTTTTGAATATTCGGAGTACATCAAAGAAACCACATAAGAGAGAAACCTTTTGTATGCTCAGAGTGTGGAAAGAATTTCGGTAGTGGTGCAGATTTTCAAAAGCATTTAAAAACTCACACAAGGGAGAAACCTTTTGAGTGTTCATAGTGTTGAAAGAGATTCAGTCAGAGTTGCAGTCTTTAGCTGCATCAACAAACATACACAGGGATGAAACTTTTTGAGGCTCTGAGGTGGATTCCACATGGGCCAAAAACAGCGGTGTGAAAATGGTTTGAAAACAGTGTAAAATGGTTTAAAATGGTGTAAAAGAGTTTACACTGTTTTCGCAACGTTTTCACACTGCTGTTTTTGGCCCATGCAGAATTTGCTTGTGTGGAAAGAGATTTAGTCACAGTGGCAATCTTCAAAGACATTTCAAAACCCACACTTTGGAGAAACCTTTTGAGTGCTCAGAATGTGGCTTGAAGAGTTTCACTCACAGTCACATCTGCAAACCCACATGGAAGAAACTATAGTGTTGAGGCTGAAACCAAAGAAGAGCCTGCAAGCTTAATCCCAACTGCTCTGGGAGGCAGGATCGCTGTCCAAGTGTACAGTCAATAGCTCCTCCTGGGACCTTGAGAGCCCAGTCTCCTCAACCTTCCCTCTGCAGGAAGATAATTGCTAAAAAAATGTGCCATAAGGGACTTCAGCAATGGCCCTTGCCAGAAACCAGGCTGCAACAAAGGTTGAGGCAGGAGGTGGAGGAAATAGGAGAAAAGACAGATGTCCGTTGAATATGTAGTGAGAGTTCACTGTGAGTTTCAGTGGGCTGGCCTGTTTTCAGGAATGCATCATCCATCTAAGGGCCAGCCAGCCAGTTCAATAGAATTTAGCTATATGTGGATAACAGGGTTTCTAAATTAAAATACAGCCTACCTTTCTGTATGCTTTTGGTGTCTGTGTATGTGTGATACAGCCTGCTTTATAAATATTATTCTTCATTGTTCAGCAAAAGAAGAAGAGTATGGATTTTTATCCCCCCTTTTCTCTCCTCTAAGGAGACTCAAAGGGGCTTACAAACTCCTTTCCCCCCCCCCCCCCCCCACAACAAACACCCTGTGAGGTAGGTGGGCTGAGAGAACTCAGAAGAACTGTGACTAGCCCAAGGTCACCCAGCTGGCATGTGTTGAAGTGCACAAGCTGATCTTGGTATCCCAGATAAGCCTCCACAGCTCAAGTAGCAGAGCAGGGAATCAAACCTGGTCCCCCAGATTAGAGTACACCTGCTCTTAACCACTACACTATGCTGGCTCAGCAAAGGCGAAGAGTATTTTTGTGGGGTGGAGAGTCCAACAATCTCCATGACTGGTGGTTTATTCCAAGGTTTGCAGGTATAGACAGTGATCAATTGTATTTTCTACATGAAATTCTGAGGCCTTCCAAGGAAATGGCAGACTGTGTGCTGATACTTAAAGGCTAAAGAGGATGTTTCTTATGCAGACCAGCCCTCTCCTCACAAAGGAAAACCTCTGTGCATGCTAAGAGGCATTATGTTCCCTTTAAAATTGCCACTTGATTGCTAAGGACGTCATTGCATCTTTTCAGTAGCAACCAGCACAAGCCATTCTGATGCCAGAGCAGAGAATTTGACTAAACCTGGTGTTATACAAATACGCTGTCTGACCCTGGCATGTCATTCAGCTGGAATAACATCCACATCATTCATTGGGTCAGTGGCATATCTGTGTGTTGGGAGGGGAGACACTGCCTCACTTAACCACTGGTGATTAAGCCAAAACATAGGCAGGTTAGATTTGTGAAGTTCATTGGTATTTTTTAGAGTGTGTTTCTGTTTTGGCCTACAGGAAGGGCACATTTTAAGGCTAGCAGTACCAAAATTTCAGGGATTTTTTGGGAGACTCCTGATGATATCACCCAGGTTTGGTGAGGTTTGGTTCAGAGTCTAAAGTTATGGATTCCCAAAGGGAGTGCCCCCATCCCCCATTGTTTCCAATGCGAGCTAATAGGAGATGCGGGCTACACCTTTGAGGGTCCATAACTTTGGACCCCCTGAACCAAACTTCACCTGCTCCTGAGTAATGGCTATCAATAGAGTCTGACTTAAGATACTCTGAAATTTTGGTGCTGCTATCTTAATAATTGCACCCCTGGCAGCAGGCACCCCCTAAATTTCCCCAGATTCTCCTTTTAAATCCACCCCTTCCTGCCAATGCTTGTTTTCTTTCTTTCTTTTATTTTCTCCAAGCCTAATGAAGGTTATCATTATTATTAAATCCACCCCCTTTGGCATGGATTTAAAGGGAGAATCCACCCCAAAACAGCATCACTTTCAATGTTGTTTAAACTGGGGACCTCAGATTCTCCCTTTAAGGTGGATTTAAAAGGAGAATCTGGGCTCCCTAGTTTAAACACCATTGAAAATGATGCCGTTTGGGGGTGGATTCCAGCATCACTTGTTTAAACTATCTTCTTACTGGTTTAACATTATCCACTGGGATGATAAAAGATGCAGACTAACATCTTGTTGACAGGACACCTGCTGAAGAGGAAAGCTTTCAAAACCTGCAACATCATCCTGAACATGATTGCACAGAGGTAGGTCTCTCTGGATCAAGGTGACCAAACTGTGCTTGACCCGAAGCTGTCTGTTTCATTGCTGTATTTGCCTATCAGAGATCTGACCTGACCTTTAGGGTGGTAGCAACTTTTAGTACCATGGACTCTGAACCAGCAACTCAAAGACACCAAAAATGTATTAAAGAAAAGCACAAAAATAAAGTTTAAAACAGTGAAACACATCAAGGTACAAAACAATTGCAAAAATAGAATTACAACCGTACATACCACAATGGAACTCTTAATGGAAAGGCACTAGTTGTCTCAAGTGTGTGTGCAGAGTGGAAACAGTAAGGGATGGAATCAGTAGGAAAGAGTTAATTAGCTAATTCTGATTAGCTGCAGCAAATGACCCTTGAATGATCAATGAGGGTACTTTATAATTAGAACATTCTAGGCTGTGAGCGACTTCACCCCTCCTATACAGGACAAAACTTTCCCAGGGTAGCTAGCTCCAACTGGATTAAATTAATGGAGCTGACACCATCCTTCTAACAAGGCACAGAGTACCCTCGAACAGGTAACATGCTCACCCAATTAATAACATCCGCAGAGGCTGAAACACTCACCCAAGACTGGAAATGCTGGACAGTGCTTGTTACCCAATATGATACTTAGCAATGATGTATTTGATGATGATAATGCAGTTATGCACTCTTGTAATTCATGAGAGAGAGAGAAAAGATTTTTCTAAGTTTTAACTTTCAAAATGGACTCTCTTGACAGTGACCCTGCTTGGGTCCAGCCACATTCAGTCAATAGACATGCTCAAAAAACTGAGTCATGCTCAAAAAACTGAGTCATGGGTAAACTGGAGTGACTGGAGTGGGATCAAGTTTGGGAGGAGATTTCCTCGTTCATAGTAAAACTCTATGGAGAAGAAGAGTTGAAGTGTACTTCTGGTTTGAATCTGCAAAAGATCCTACCTACTGTGGGATGTACAGTCTTTAAATAGGGTGAGAAAGTACTGGCAACATGACAGAAGAATTCAAATTCAATTACAACAGCGATAATGTAACCTCAGCTTGTGGGTTCTGTGGGGCAGTACTTGGAAGGAGTTGCAAAGAACCAAATTTAAACAAAACAGTTTACTTCTCTTTACAAATAACATTAAACATCAACATTTAACATTTAAATTCAAGGTCCTGTTCAGGTTGCATTTCAAGTCCTTCTAGTTACAGTCTACTGATACTGCCAAGTCCAATTCTTCTTTGCAAGTGGGTTGGCTCCTGAAGACTCCAAGGGCTTGATGAACAGGATGCAACATGATGAAGGTTTCCAGGAGAACTCTCACCCATTACAACCACAAAAAAGAAACCCTGAAACAATAAACTCCAACATTTACAACATAGCAAAAACAAACAACTACCTTCCCAGTAGTTCCCAATAATATTGCAGTTTACCTTAACAAGGTGTTAAGGGCTTATAGAAATCAAGGTCCGAGTCTGGTAGCCTTGTCTTCTCCAAAGAGCTCTGCAGCCTTTCTGCTGCTCTGAGTCTCCACCCCCTTACTGGTTCAACCCATTCTGGGCATGGGGGTTACAATAACACTTGTCAAAATTAAATTGTAGTCAGAAGGACCTTAGTTAAGAGTTCAATATAACATAACAGTTGCCACACTGGTCTTCACCACCAAAACCTATCAAACACAAGATAACAACAAATCTCGGTCTTTGACTTGCTCAGAAGCAGCAGCGGGGAACCAGGGAAAAAGAAAGGGAGACCAGGTCATGGTCTAGAGCTGACACCATCCTTCTAACAATGCACAGAGTAACCTTGAACAGGTAACTGATAGCAGACTTGAGCGGTACTACTCAAAGTAGACAAGTGGCCACCTGTGGATAACTTGACATATACAGCAAGCTCCCACCTTCAGGAAGAAGAAATACTCCACACAGCAGATTCTTTCAAAAGAAGGCTTTTACCATAGAGTTGCTATATATACAAGACACTATATACAGAGTTTTCAAAACAGTCCAACAAAGTGCTCCGCCAGGCACTTGTTTCCCTAAGGAACAAAAGTACAGTACAGTGCTATTGCTTATATACATAGTTCCACCAATCATTGTAAAGGTCACTCGCAACTGGTTTGAACCGGTCTGCCTGCTGTTCTCCAGCTGTCAGATCATTCCTTTCCTTGATGGCTCATTCCTCTGCTGGATAGGATATGATAGTCATGATCTAACTGTCATGACAGTAACATGCTCACCCAGAGGCGGAGCTATAATAACAGGGACATATGGAGACAAATGTTCCTGCATGGCAGGAACTTGATGGCCTTTGTGGTCTCTTCCAACTCTATGATTCCATGCAGAGGCAGAGGTATAACCAAGCAGGGTGGGGACAAATGCCCCGGGCAGGCCGCTGTTGGGTTACATGGGGGGGGGGGTGGAAAATCGCCCCCCCCAGACCCCTCCTTCCCCCCTTGGCCAGGCTTGGCCCCTCGCCTAGACTTTTCTGCACCTCTCAGCCCCATGGACCCTCTGTTGGTTGAAGGAACAGCCTGGCGGCGCCACCGTCTTACACCCCTCAGACCCACCAGGCTGCCCGAGACTGCTGCCGCGCCATTGCCCCCTTCAAGGCCAGGAATGAAGACATTTTGCACGTCCTTGGGTACTTGAGTTCCATAAAATGCTGTTCTCACCTCACTGTTCTGTTGTTCTGTTAAACTGTGGGTAGATGTGCCAGAGGTGGGGAATGCAGGGGGAGTTGTTTGTTTGGGATAAATGTGTGGGCAGAAGCCAGCAACTTCAGTTCAATAAAGTTCAATAAAGACCCAGTTCAGTAAAGACTTCTGGACCTTTCATAGGCCCTTTCCCCGTGGGCCTGGCGAACAGGGGTACACTGGCACATGATCCCCCGGGGCCGTTTGCACAGTGCTCTGTGATTGGTCCCAGTGCCCCAGGGAAGGCGGCAACGGATGGCTATAGGTGGTGGAGGGTGGCAAGAGATGGGAAGGGATGGGGAAAATGGGAAGTGGTGGAGGAGGGAGGGAAGGCCTCTGCCACTTGAGCTATGGAGGCTTATCTGGTGAACCAGATTAGCTTGTGCACTCCAACACATGCCAACTGGGTGACCTTGGGCTAGTCACAGTTCTTCTGAGCTCTCTCAGCCCCACCCACCTCACAGGGTGTTTGTTGTGGAGAGAGGAAGGGAAAGAAGCTTGTAAAGCCACCTTGAGTCTCCTTACAGGAGAGAAAGGTGGGGTATAAATCCAACTCTTCTTCTTCTTTTCCAGGCGTCATGCGATGAGAGCGGGTTTTTCATCAAAAGAGAGAATACATTTTGGAACTATGGAGTCCAACAAGTTACCATCCTAGATATACCTGAGCCATTTTGCTTGCATGGGGATAGGGAGCAAAGGGGTTTTTTTTTTCCCCATCACCGGTCCCTTTTTCATCATTTCACCAGCTGGTCTCTCGTGCAATGGGGCCATCATAGGAAGCTGCCCCCAGATTTGTTCTGTGCTTACTTCTGGGACTGGCTGTTGGAGGGAACTACATTTCCTAGAAGGCCTTGCGAGCACCAGAGAAGTTAATCTTGCATTTCCCAGGCGTCGTGTAACGGAGGCGGGATTTTCATCGAGGGGAAAAAGGAGATTTGGGGGCTATGGAATGCCGCAGGGTCTCTCCCCTTTCTGGTTCCCCCCCCCCCGGCAGGAGGAAGAATCTGACTTTGACGCTCCGGAGGAGAAGGTGAGTGAAGCAGATCTTGGGCCAGAAGAGGGGAGGGGAGAGAAGACCCGCACCCAATAAGGAGCAGCAGCGCGAGACCGGCTCCCCGGGCAGGATCTGGGCTTGGAACTAACCCGGGCTTCCTTTGTTCTCAGCCCCACTCCCCCGTTATGCCGCCCGGTGGAAAACCAAAAGGGAAAACCTTTAAACAGTTTTCCTTACGTAACCTCAGCTTGTGGGTTCTGTGGGGCAGTACTTGGAAGGAGTTGCAAAGAACCAAAATTTAAACAAAAACAGTTTACTTCTCTTTACAAATAACATTAAACATCAACATTTAACATTTACAATTCAAGGTCCTGTTCAGGTTTGCATTTCAAGTCCTTATATTTACAGTCTACTGATATTGCCAAGTCCAATTCTTCTTTGCTGGTGGTTGGTTTTGAAGACTTCAAAGGCTTGGTGAACGGGATTCAAGATGATGAAGGTTCCCAGAAAACTCTCACCATTTTCATACACAAAAACCCTGAAACAAGGTGTTAAGGGCTTAATAAAATCAATCAAGGTCCCAGCCTGGTAGTCTCGCTTCCTCCAACCTCATGAGTTCTGCAGCATTCTGCTTCTTTTCAGACTCCACCCCTTTCTGGGTCATCCCATTCTGACACAGGGGTTACACTTACTCCTATGGGATGCTCTTTGGATATCAGGCTGTGCCGGGGGCTGGCTAGTAAAGCTGCGTGACACGGAGGGAAGGAAGCCGCTCTAAAGCTACTGTGCGGACAAGGCGCGCCGGATCTGGAGCTGCGGAAATAGATGCTCCAGTAAGCCTAAAAGCCAGCGGAGAGAAGTCAGGACAATCGCCGAGTTGCAAGACTGCTAAATAGTTCTGTGGTTTTTCCCCCCCCAAAAAAAGTACTGGGACGGTGGATCATGCTCTCCCTGAGAATCAAACTCTAAACCACAGGTGTCAAACTCGCGGCCCTCCAGATGTCATGGACTACAGTTCCCATCATCCCCTGCCAGCATGATGGGAACTGTAGTCCATAACATCTGGAGGGCCGCGAGTTTGACACCTGTGCTCTAAACAAAGCCTTGCCTTTGAATCCCGATTGGGGTAGGCTAAGGTTGTTCAGCTGTGATCGGCAGAGGTGTTTTATTTGCTATACAAGCTGCAGAATTGATGGGGGAGGGATAGGGCTTTTCAGGGATCTGCACTGACTCCAGTTAAGTAAGGCCACTAGTCATGGTTTTCTTGGCCTGGGGACCACAATCTCTGTTTCTGAGGTCCTTTTGGCAAAGAGGAAGGATGACACTGAAACACCCCCACCCCCACCACCCCCGATCAATTCCTCCTTAGGGTTGCCAGTTCTGGGTTGAGAAATTCCTACAGATTCGGGGGTGGAGCCTTGGGGTTTGGGTAAAGAAACAATCTCGGCAGGGTATAATGCCAGAGGGTCCACTCTCCAAAGCTGCCATTTTCTCCAGGAGAATTTATTGTTATCTGGAAATCAGTTTTAATTCTAGGTAATTTATAGCCGCCATCTGCACACAGGCAACCCTAGGTGCACTGGAAGAAATGGCTGTCTGGAGACTGAAGTCAATGGTATTAATGTATCTTTCGGTAAAGTTGCCTGTCTGTGGGCATTAACCAGACTCTGATATTGATAATAGTAGTCTTTATTGATAAGTCTCAGCAAACCAGGGTACCAAACTGTTCATAGCCAGATCTGAAAAGCACAGGAAGAGCTAAAGAAGATACAGGGTCAGCTCAAGCCCCCCTGCCCCCCGCCCCCCCCCCCCACAATTGACCTTAATTAGGTCGGTTGATGTCTGCAGAGCTGGAGGCAAGCTTTAGAGAAACACAGAATGCCTCTTCAGACAAAATTGTTTCAAGCAGAAACTTTCTGAAGAAAAGCATTATTATGTATTTCTGCCATTAAACATGCAAGACAGCATAGTAGACTGGTACTACAGTGGTATACAGTCAGTTAGGGTTTTTCCTTTAATTGGACTTGACCAAGAGAACCTTAATTCTGTGCAGTTTTCTGAACTTGTATTTCTTGGGGACTTTCATTATACTATAACTATCAAAAGCTAAAAAAACTGAAGCAATTTCCCTTGCTGTTATGTTAATTAGTTGACTGGCCAATGGAATCCTTGTTCATTCTTGAATGTTTTAGGACAGGCGTCAGTCATCTGATAATATTTTCCCCTTTCAGAGATCCTTTGAGGAGGTAGCTGTGTGCTTTACAGAGGAGGAATGGTCTCTGCTGGATCCAGGCCAAAGAAAACTCTTCTGGGAAGTAATGGAGGAAATGTACGAGTCCATGGCCTCTCTGAGTAAGGATATTTTCACTTTTATTGTGATTACAGAAGACAAAGGAAAGGATGGTGTCTCCCACTGATTTCAGGGGATGCTTCCTTTTGCCCCAGAGGAAAGAACCAAATTCCCACACCTGGAGATCTCATAGTGCCTGGGAATGAAAGCATTAAATACTTAGATGTTGTACAGAGAAATCTGCTGATAAAGAGGGCTCTGGCTTGGAGAGACTGACAATATCCAGTCAGCTTCCTGCTAGCAAATCCTTGCAGCTCCAGTTTTCTTCTTCAGCCTTTCTATTTCGGCATTGTGTGGTTCTCCAGTAGTCCTTTATTGAGTGAGGCTGATGGGAGACTTTTGAACGTCTTTTTCCTGGCGCATCAGGCCATGAAGCTGGCTGTGTTTAACTGTCATCCTTAGAATGTTCGTTCAGCCTGTCTGTCTGTGGCCTGAGGGCTTGGTATGCTCTTAGAATGTTCACTCAGATGGCCACAGATGAGCAGTGAAAACAGTAAATAGGTAATACTGTTAGGTAATACGAGTGGAAGTGAAACACATACACACTTTGCCGTGTGAGACATCAGGTGGGGTTCCTCCCCTCACACACTGGTAACTTTCACTCTCTGTGCCTCACCCACTGCTACCACACAACACACATACTCTCATACACATCCAGCTCATCCTCACACACCTCACTCTGCCCTCCCGCACGTCCAACCACCACTTACCCACTTCCTCACCCATATTCGCCACGGCTCTCTTTTACTAAAAGCGAGCTGGAGTTTGCCTTTTTCTTCTAAGAAAATCCACAGGGTGGGGGCGAACCAACACTGCCGGCTCCGCTTCTTTTGCACGTGGCCCCCTTTAAGAACCCAGGGAGCCTGGCCTCGATCTGAAAGCGCCTCACCCTGCCCTCTGCTGCCTGACTAGGGATCGGGCCCTGGGCTTGCCCCAGTTCTGCCTTACCCAAGCCAGGACTGTGCGTGTCAACCAGCCTCATGGACAACGGGATTCGCATTCTGGACAGTTCCGTTGTGGAATGGGAAGGGTTACCTTATACTAAAAAAACAAGACAGCACCATATAACGATGTGCATTGAAAAGGGAAAGAGGGATTCCATTTGACCACCCGAAAAGGCTATGCTGGGGATCATTGGACCTGCATGGACATCTGTGTGGGTTGCGGACTGTGATGAGAAGGACAATTGCCCCAGCAACGTGTGGCCAGGCCCGCTAGTAGAAATATAAAGTTAGAAGAGACCACAAAGGTCATTGGGTCCAACCCCCTGCCATGCAGGAACAGGCAATTAAAGCACTCCCAACAGATGGCCGTCCAGCCTCTGTTTAAAAACTTCCAGAGAAGGTCTTTTCTTATTATTGTGGAATAAGCCTTCTCAGTAGCAAAATGTTCTTAATGTAGCAAATGGGAGGAAAGTTTGTATTGAGTACTTCACATTAGTGAAGCAGAGAAAGGAAGAAAGAAGATGTACATAGGAAGCTGCCCCACACAGTGACAAACTATCAGGGGAATGTATTGTCGAAGGCTCTCATGGCTGGATTCAACTGGTTGTTGTGGGTTTTCCAGGCTGTGTGGCCATGGTCTGGTAATCTTATTCCTAACGTTTTGCCTGCATCTGTGGCTGGCATCTTCAGAGGTGTATCACAGAGACTTCGCTTGGTGATACACCTCTGAAAACGCCAGCCACAGATGCAGGCGGAACATTAGGAACAAGTTCTACCAGACCACAGCCACGTAGTCCAGAAAACCCACAACAACCAGATCAAGGGAACCTTCACTTCTTTGTTCCCAAATAATTTGGAGCCTTTTAAATTCCATTTAGGTGTAGTCGCATGGAACTACATTTCCAAGAAGACCTTACAAGCACCAGAGAGGTCAACTCTTAACTGCTTTAGAAGTTCACAGAGCATTCTTTTCTTTGCTTGAGGTGCAGAAGGAAAAATATGGAATGTGGAATTCCACGGGGCCTCTCTTCTTTCTTGTTTCCCACAACTGGAGGGAGAATTTTGTACCTCTGCAGGAAAGGTGAGTTTAGGATTTCCTCAGCCGCTCTTAGGCAAAAATAGTGGAGGGGAGAGAAGATGTATGAAGAAGAGGGAAAGGTGGCCAGAGAGAATAAGGGAGTGGTTTTCAAGGCAGAATTTGTGGAATGCGGAAGGCCATTTGTTTTCACTTGATAAATTTGTTTCAGGCAACTAGCTAAGGCTTGTTTTTTCTTAATAGCTAAATGGACCCCAGCAGCCTTCGCTGTTTGTTGTGACTGGCTTCCATAGTTCACTGCATCTGCAGTGTTCTTTTTTGCACACTTCAAGGGCTAAGCCCAAAAGAGGCCACATTTTGCCCCTATAATGGAAGTATTTAAAAGACCTACTGTTTTTTGTGGAGAGTGTGATTCCAGTTAGCGTCACCTTCAAGAAGATCTCTAAACTGGAAAATGGTCTCAAAATTACAATGGAGGGGATCTACTCCACCTTTCCTGTCTGTTCTTCTCCACCTTTCTGGCTTCTTAGGAGTAAACTGTTGCTTTCATTGCAAAAGACAGAGCAATATTCTGGGGCTAATGTGGGCCAGGATGTTTCTGTTCCCTTAATTTCTGGCATTGCAGTTCCCACTATCCTTCTGATGCTGGTGACCAATTTTGAGACTCCTTGCTTTCATTTTGTTATTGTAGATAGAATTAACCCCCCCTACTGCCACTTTGGCAATTTGTCTGCAGTCCTTATTATTAACTCCTAACTATTATTACTAACTAATTATTAACTAAAGAGGTCTTCAGCATAAACAGATGCATAAATTGAATTGTTATTATTAATAATAATTAATATAACAGCATTACATCATAAAAATCTTAAATTGTCTGCAATATGTTAGTCTTTGCCTTAAACAGCTTGTGTGCAACCCAAAATCTCTTGGGGTGATGACGTAATTTACTTGCAATCCAAATGTATGTTGTACAAACTGCAGTCATTCCACAACTCACAAAGATCTGGAAGGGTCTCTGAGGCAACTCTTTTGTGCAAGCTGTTTGTGTGCCCTGCATTCCTTATCTGTCACTAGATGTAAGCTTTAGGGTAACACAGAATGCCACTGCAAAGAAAAATGTTTAAAGCAGAAACCTTCTTTGGAAAAACAATGTATGTGTATTTCTAGAGATGCAAAAGGAGGTATTCCTAGGGTGAAATATGCAAGATACTATAGTAGGTACTACAGTCTTTTCCACCAAAAGATAAAATGTTATATTAATCTGCCACATCTTGGACCTTCTTTATTCTAGAATACTCCACTTAGGTCCTAGTCACTTGGAGACAGAACTAGGTAGGCACTAGGACTGAAGCAGATAATTCTAGAACAAAGGCCCAACATGTGGCAAATTAATACACAATTCTACCTTTATCTTTCACTGGAAAAGAGTATAGTACAGTCAATTGGGGGTTTTTCACATTTTTTTGGATGTGAGTTGTAAGGGAATTTGACCAACAGAAGTACTGTGCAATTTCAGAGTTTCTACTTCTTAAAGAGCATATTATAACTGTCAGACTCTGAAAACAAAACAGAGAATGCAATTTCCCTTGCCATCAATTTGATGTGTAGCGTTCTTTTAATCAATTGACTGATCGATGAGATTCTTCTTTCTGTTTTGAATGCTTGGGGATCGGCATATTTTGGCCATATTTTTTTCTTTCAGAGATCCTTAGTTTCCTTTGAGGAGGTAGCTGTGTTCTTCACGGAGGAGGAATGGGCTTTGCTGGATCCAGGCCAAAGAAAACTCCTTTGGGAAGTAATGGAGGAAAACTGTGAGACCGTGGCCTCTCTGGGTAAGGATCTTTGTGCTTTCATAGTAATCACAGAAGAGAAGTGAGGGGTGGCATCTTCCTTGGAACCTGTTTGATTACAGGACATACTTGCCTTTGCCAGAGAGGCAACAATGGAGCTTCCACAACCAAGGATCTTACAGCACCTGAAAAAGAAAGAATAAAATATATTGATGCTGTCTAGACAAATGTGACAACGAAGAGAGCTATGACTTGGAGAGATGGATGATATCCACTCATGTTCCTGCTAACAAGTCTTTTTGGTTTCTGTTCTCTTTTTGTCCTTTCCATTTTGACATGGAGCGGCTCTCCCACAGACCTTTGTTCGGGTGAGGAAAGTTCATAGGATGAGATCTGGAATATGTGTTGTCGAAGGCTTTCGCGGCCAGAATCACTGGGTTGTTGTGTGGTTTCTGGGCTGTATGGCCATATTCTAGTAGCATTTTCTCCTGAGGTTTTGCCTGGATCTGTGGCTGACATCTTCAGAGGATCCTCCCAAGGAATTCCAGAAAGGCGAAGAGAGCCTTTTTCTTCAAAACAACACACCCTTTTTAAGCCTCTAGTGAAGTGAAGCAAATTTAACATATAAAACAAAGATGTATTGAACATAAAGATGGAATTAGGAGATATTTCAACAAAATGGAAATTGGGGGGCTGTGTGGTTTCCGGGCTGTATAGCCCAGCACCCCAGTGATTCCGGCCATGAAAGCCTTCGACAATAGAATGGAAATTATTTAGGAGTAAACAATGTACAATCTTTGGTTTCAGTTGCAGGCACAGGATTTTATCAAGCTTTGTAGGTTTCTCAGTTTCTTACATGTTATGTTTCTTAAGATGGTGGAGTTTTGTCTTTAATCACTCTTAGACATTATTGACATGGATTGGTACCCTTTCACACAGTTCACATAGTCTCTCCACTGTTAAACACCCACTCCACAGAAATCTCCCTTGAGTTAAAGCGGATCACTGATACATTAGACAGGGAATCCTCTTCTGAGTACAATTTCCTTTCCAACTGGCTGAGTATAATTCCCTTTCCAACTGGCTTCTAACTCCCAGAAGATAAATTCCTTTCACTCTTCATTTATGGTTACTGTTTGTGTATTTTCTGATCTCAGTATACACTGACCCACAATATATTTTAGATCAGCTTTAATCTCTGATTGAAATTATCTCCCAAAGATTCACTTTACTCTTTATTTACAGTCACTATGGAAAGAGTCTCTCTCTATTCCACTTCAGCTTTGACTACTAAATAAACTTCCAGTATTTTCTGCTCTCAGCATACACTGACACGCAATATATTTCAGATCAGCTTTAATCTCTGATTAAAATTCTCTCCGTCTAGATTTACACACAGGTAAATATAGACTACCCTCACCTAAAGAATTGATGTTAACACGTTGGAATCCAGAAGCCATTAATCTTTTCCCTCTCAGAGAGATAACTCCATTTCTTAGCTTCTTCCTCCACCAATCATCACAGGTCAGCTTCCCCAATAAGAATCCTTCAAGGAAGATTTCCTTTCACACTCTGATTGCGCTTTGTTTTTGAATGCCTTTGAAACCTTATTTACCTGTGCAGTCCATCACACTTGTACTTCTCCTTTTCCTGATGTGTGCTTAAATGTTGATAAGGTTTTTCCAGACCCTTAACTCCCATTGTATAAAATATTATTGACCACTGACTGTACCTGCTAACCAGTGTTTGTATCGTTTAATTCTTATTTGATTTCTGCCTCTGTTTTGCAGTTGCAGATGTGAGGGAGTTGGTGAATGAGAAGGAATCTGGAAGGAGAATTGTGGGAAAAAGCAAACTGAACGTGGAAGGAAAATCTGGGGATCAAACAGTACCAAAGCGAAAATGCACAACCAAAAGCATTAAAACACATCAGAGCACTACAACATGCTGGAAAAAGTATAAATGCTTGGAATGTGGAAAAAGCTTCAGCAGCAGTAGTCTGTTTAAAAGACTTGAAAGGGAGAAGCCATATAAATGCTTGGAGTGTGGAAAGTGCATCTCACAGAATAGCTGCCTAACTGCACATAAAAAAATGCGTACAGAGGGGAAGCCATATAGGTGCTTGGAGTGTAGAAACTGCTTCTCTCAACATAGTGACCAAATGAAACATCAAAAGGTTCACACAGGGGAGAAACCATATAAATGTTTGGAGTGTGGAAAGTGCTTCTCTCAGAAAGGCAACCTAAATGTACATCAAAAGATTCACACAGGGAAGAAGCCATATAAATGTTTGGAATGTGGAAAGTGCTTCTCTCGGAATGACTACCTAACTGCACATCAAAAGATTCACACTGGGGAGAAGCCATACAAATGCTTTGAGTGTGGAAAGTGCTTCTCTTGGAATGTCAGTCTAACAGCACATCAACAGGTTCACATACGGGTGAAGCCGTATACATGCTTTGAGTGCGGAAAGTCCTTTTCTCAGAATCACTCCTTAAGAACATATCAAAAGGTTCACACAGGGAAGAAGCCATATAAATGCTTGGAGTGTGGAAAGTCCTTTTCTCAGAATCGTTCCCTAAGGACACATCAAAAAGTTCACACAGAGGAAAAGTCATATAAATGCTTGGAGTGTGGAAAGGGCTTCCCTTCGCATGTCAACCTAAGGGCACATCAGAGGATTCACACAGGGGTGAAACAGTATAAATGCTTGGTTTGTGGAAAGTGCTTCTATCAGAATGCCCATCTAACCGTACATCAAAAAGTTCACACTGGGGAGAAGCCATATAGATGCTTGGAGTGTGGAAAGTGTTTCTCTGAGAGTGGCTCCCTAAGAAAACATGAAAAGATTCACACAGGGGAGAAGCCATATAAATGCTTGGAGTGTGGAAAGTGCTTCTCTTGGAATGGCTCCCTAAGAGTACATGAAAAAGTTCACACCGGGGAGAAGCCATATAAATGCTTGGAATGTGGAAAGTGTTTCTCTGATAATGGCTCTCTAAGAACACATGGAAAGGTCCACACAGGGGCAAAGCCATATAAATGCTTGGAGTGTGGAAAGTGTTTTTCTCAGAATTGCTCCCTAAAAACACATCAAAAGCTTCACACAGGGGATAAACCATATAAATGCATACAGTGTGGAAAGTGTTTCTCCCAGAATGCCCACCTAACTAGACATCAAAAGGTTCACTCAAGGGAGAAGCCACATAAATGCTGGGAGTGTGGAAAGTGCTTCTCTGAGAATAGCAACTTAACTAAACATCAAAAGGTTCACACAGGAGACAAGCCGCATAAATGCTTGGAGTGTGGAAAGTGCTTCTCTCAGAAAAGCCACTTAACTAGACATCGAAAGCTTCATATAGGGAAAAAGCCATCTAAAATCTTGGAGCCTGGAAATTGCTTCTCTTGGAATGATCAACTAACCAGACATCAAAAGGTTCACATAGGGGAGAAATGATAGAAATTCCTGGAGTACGGGAAGGGATTCATTCATAGTCAACCATTAACATAAAATGTGTTTATTGCTTTAACAGTTGTGCATCACTTAAACAATTACACAGTCTGAAAGTGATGTTTGCTAGTTTTGTGTAAATTTAGTTCACTCAACTAAGCAAAAAATGTGACCATGCCTCAGGTTTCTAAATGAGTGTATCACTTTAACAGTTACCTGGTCTGAAACTGATGTTTGTTAGTTCTGTGTAAATTCACAATTTTGTCAATGTAAATTGTAATAATCATTTGTAGCCTAATTTCACAGTGTTTGGACTTTTTCATTTAGAGTCAAAGCATTACCGTACAGCATAAGATTCACAAAGGCAAAGAGACATTCAATTAAACTGGCTGTTGTGGGGTTTCCGGGCTTTTTTAGGGCCTTGGTTTGGTAGTTTTTGCTCCTAACGTTCCACCTACTCCAATCACAGCTAGCATAGAGCAAAATCAGTTCAAGTGACTAACCTTGCCAGTTTGTGGCCCTCACCTGTTTTATGTTAGCTGCTCTGGACGTGACTCATCTCAATGCCTATATCCTTCATTTTGTCTATCCCCCTTCCTTTTCCTCAACCAAATATATGTAGCATTTTTGATGAGCAAAACCTACGTATTTGTCTCTGTACTTTTCTCTAATGTGAGTGGATCACAAAGAGTGCCATAATTTTCTAGCGAGAGGCTAGAATGATTTGAAAAGGTGTCATATTGCGTCCCAGAATGATCTGAAAAAATGTCATAATTAAATGGTTGATCTGCCAGTTTGTAATTCTCACCTGTTTTATGGTAGCTGCCCTGGATGAGACCCATCTCTGTGCCCATTTCCCTCCTTTCTGTCCAGGCCCATATAGATCAGATTGAATTAATTCAATGGGTTGCTTAGAACATCTTTGGCTTTGCTTTGGAACTGAAGGCCAGGTTGCCTTTCCTTTGTACAACAGTCACACAATTGGTTATCATTGAGACAGTCTTTTATATTGATTCCTGTCACCAAGTTCTTGCTTTGTAATTTCAGGATGGCTTCTTTATCGCAATGAGCAAACCTCCTGTGCCAAAGCTCCAGGGACTTCGGATCAGAAGTTGTCTTGGCTATGCAGGCCTTTGGTTCCTGCCAATCCAGCTCAAATATTTCTTCGTGAACCTGTAGAATACAGCTCACCTTTGCACAAAACAATTCACACATTATTCTCTAATGTACAGTAAATCCTTTTTCCGAAAGTGTGGGCACACTCAGCAAGTTTGCTTTTAAATTGTCTGCAACAATTTCAGTTTCGTTGTTACCTAGCTGGCAATTTAAAGTAATTTTCCCTTTCCTTTTATCTGTACTTGGTTTCCATTGGTGAAATGCATATTGACTCCAGCATGTGTGTCCAATTCAACAGTTAATGTCATGTGTATGGATTGCACCGCTATCCATTAACCAAGGCCTATGATCCCCATTGGTTTGTGCTATGTGAGACAAAATAGTTGAATTGCTTTTTAGAGGAAAAATCCGTTTGTTTATGTAAAACAGCACCTTTGCTGTTTGCACCTCCATCTTAATTGTGTGGGCACTCTCTCTATAGGTGGCCTGACTTGTTACAATTGAAACAGAGAGGAGCGTTTCTCTTATCTCTGGGGTTGGGCCTCCTGTGATCAAATGGCTTAGTTCCTGCCCCTTTTAGTCTGGCCTCTGGGACCATGTAATTTGATTCATTTCTGCCTTTGTGCTCACAAAGGTAGTTCTGTTGTTTATGGAATTCAGACCTGGTGAGCACAAGAATCTCCTCAAAGGTAGAATTTTTTCCATTAAGCATTGAGACAGAAGCTGAGTATGTCTCAGGTAACGAGCTTCAGAGCAGTCCAATTTTTAATTCTTCTTGCAGAACTGTGCCAGCAGTTGCTAATTTATCGATTAGATTTAACAACCTTTCTATATGGCTTTCTGCATCTCCATTTTCCCGCAGTTTGATGGAAAATAGCTGCATAAACAAAGTAATCCTACTGCTGTGGCAGCAATAATATCTTTAGCAGTGCTTTGGCCTTTCACATATACTAATTGGGAATCGGGCAGTGTGCTAATAATTAAATTCATTGCCTTTCCATCTGCACTTTCCCATAGGGCCTTTCCATCACTGCTGAGAGGTTTTATCAGTATTTAAAGCAATATCGGCCTTTTTCTCTTCTAGTTGACGCTGAATTCTATAGAGCCAAGCATTAAAATTCTCACTAGTCAATTTTTCAAAGATCACCATTCTCTGAGCCATATCTGCATTCAAAAGGAATGGAAAATTTGCTCTGCATTCAGACACGCAGGAAAGCAAGATGTTAAAACTGTGCACGCACTCCTTTTGTTGCTAGCAGCCCCATGAACCATGCAAGAAGGGGGAAAATCAGTTCCAGCTCTGAAGTTCACGACCGTAGCTCTGAAGTTCACGACAATAGAAGTCACGACAGTAACAAGATGCCATAATGGCATGTTCATGTGCTTAGGAAACAAAAGGAGAATGAATGGCTATAGAGGGAGAAGGAGGAGGAAGCTAGTGGGCGGTCCCCAGGCCCAGACAAAGAGAGCAATCCCCAAGAGATAACCACATAGAAAGTACAGCACCCCCCAGTGTCCAGGCATGCAGAGTCGCTCATTTCAACACTTGTTTCACACCGGGAAAGGACAGAGTAGAAGCCGGAATGAGCCAAAACGCCCCCGAATGGGCATTAAACGAGTTAGAGGACCACAAAAAACTGTGGCATGCATAAGATGCACTTCAGAACTAAAATCTAGAACAAAAACCACAGACAGAACGAGCATTTATTAACCCTTTCAGGCCAAAAATGCCTTTGGAACAGCAAAAAAAGCCCGGAACGGGCATTAAACAAGTTGAAGGACCACAAAAAACTGTGGCATGCATAAGATACACTCCAAAATTACAATCAAGAACAGAAAACATAGAAAGAACATGCATTTATCAATCCTTTCCAGGCCAAAAATGCCTCCCGAACAGCAAAAAACGGTCCGGAATGACCCGGAACGAGAATTAAACGAGTTAGAGGACCACAAAAAACTGTGGCATACATTAGAGGCACTCCAGAATTACAATCTAGAACAGAAAACGCACAGCAAACCTGCCTCTTATGCCCTTACGGGCCAAAATGCCTTAATACCTAGGAAACGGACCGGAACAGCCCGGAACTGGCATCAAACAAATTAGAGGGCCACAAAAAACTGAGGCATGCATTAGAGGCACTCCGGAACTTTTCCTAGAAGGAAAAACACATCTGCCGCTCTTATCCTGTTCCGGGACAAAATGTTTTTGGAGCCA
This sequence comes from Sphaerodactylus townsendi, assembly GCF_021028975.2. Classification (NCBI taxonomy): domain Eukaryota; kingdom Metazoa; phylum Chordata; class Lepidosauria; order Squamata; family Sphaerodactylidae; genus Sphaerodactylus; species Sphaerodactylus townsendi. The sequence continues at coordinate 7,608,447 of NC_059427.1, forward strand.
GAAAATAGCCCGGAATGGGCATCAAACGAATTAGAGGGCCACAACCAACTGTGGCTTGCATTAGAGTCACTTCAGAACTAGAATCTAGAACAGAAAATGCACGGCCAACCTGCCTCTCTTACCCCATTTCAGGCCAAACTGCTTTTAAAGCCAGGAAATGGCTCCAAACAGGCATTTTTGGCCTGAAAAGGGTTAATAAATGCACATTCTTTCTGTGTTTTTTTGCTCTAGATTTTAGTTCTGGAGTGCATCTTATGCATGCCACAGTTTTTTGTGTAACTCGTTTAATGCCCGTTTCGGGCTTTGTTGTTGTTGTTGTCGTTGTTTTGGAGGCATTTTTGGCCTGGAAAGGGTTAATGTGCAGTTTTTCTTCCAGATTGTAGTTCTGCGGTGCCCATTCCAGGCCTTTCCGCCTCGTTCCGGCTTTTAACCTGTTCCCAGAAAAACAACAAGAATAAGAACATAAGAACATAAGAACATAAGAACATAAGAACAAGCCAGCTGGATCAGACCAAAGTCCATCTAGTCCAGCTCTCTGCTACTCGCAGTGGCCCACCAGGTGCCTTTGGGAGCTCACATGTAGGATGTGAACGCAATGGCCTTCTGCGGCTGTTGCTCCCGATCACCTGGTCTGTTAAGGCATTTGCAATCTCAGTTCAAAGAGGATCAAGATTGGTAGCCATAAATCGACTTCTCCTCCATAAATCTGTCCAAGCCCCTTTTAAAGCTATCCGGGTTAGTGGCCATCACCACCTCCTGTGGCAGCATATTCCAAACACCAATCACACGTTGCGTGAAGAAGTGTTTCCTTTTAGGAGTCCTAATTCTTCCCCCCAGCATTTTCAATGAATGCCCCCTGGTTCTAGTATTGTGAGAAAGAGAGAAAAATTTCTCTCTGTCAACATTTTCTACCCCATGCATAATTTTATAGACTTCAATCATATCCCCCCTTAGCCGCCTCCTCTCCAAACTAAAGAGTCCCAAACGCTGCAGCCTCTCCTCATAGGGAAGGTGCTCCAGTCCCTCAATCATCCTTGTTGCCCTTCTCTGCACTTTTCCTATCTCCTCAATATCCTTTTTGAGATGCGGCGACCAGAACTGGACACAGGACTCCAAGTGCGGTCGCACCACTGCTTTATATAAGGGCATGACAATCTTTGCAGTTTTATTATCAATTCCTTTCCTAATTATCCCCAGCATAGAGTTTGCCTTTTTCACAGCTGCCATGCATTGAGTTGACATTCCCATGGAACCATCAACTAAGACGCCTAAATCCCTTTCCTGGTCTGTGACTGATAGCACTGACCCCTGTAGCGTGTAGGTGAAGTTTGGATTTTTTGCCCCTGTGTGAATCATCGCTACATACACCTGAGCCCGTTTTGCTGGCATGGGGATGGGCAGGGAAAGTTTCCTTCCCCATCCCCTTCTGTTCTTGCCCCGGCTCTGGCTGTTGCAGGGAACTACATTTCCTAGAAGACGTTGCGAGCACCAAAGAGGTCAGCCCTGCTTTTCCCAGGCGTCGTGCGCCGGAGGCAGGTTTTTCATTAAAGGGAAGGAGGAGATTTGGGGGACTATGGAGTCCAACAGGGCCTGTCTTCTTCCTCGCTCTCCTCGGCTGGAGGGAGAATCTGGCTTTTGCACGTCTGCAGGAGAGGTGAGCTGAGGATTTCATAAAGCTAATCTTGGGCAAGAAGGGGGGAGGGGAGAAAAAATAGGGGTGAAATGGAGAGGAAGAGGTGGCCGGAAAGCAGCAAGAGGCCGGTTTCCCGGGCGAGATCTGCTTCCACCCCCTTGAATGTGCTCCTGCCACCAGCCCGGGCTTGCTTTGTTCTTCGCAGCCGGACGGACCCTGATCTGACCCAACAGGACTCATGGGCCTCTTCCGCACATGCAGAATAATGCACTTTCAACCCACTTTCAATGCAGTTTGCTGCTGGATTTTAGCAAAACCCACTTGCAAAAAATTGTGAAAGTGGATTTAAAGTGCATTATTCTGTTCTTTCTGCTCCTCTCCTCCTTCCCCCCCCACCCCCACTTGCTCCTTCCACTGTTGTCTCCTGGTGGAAAACCAGATAGTGAAAACCTTAAATAGTTTATCTTGCTTTTATTGAGGCTCCTAATTTTCATTTTGTTATAGCTCAATAATCTCCCCATTTAGTAATGTTTCTGTTCTGTGTTTCTATTCTGTGACATTGAAAATCTGTTGAGATGATACAGTAGCCCACTTTCAGTTCAAGACCATGTTGTACAAATGGCAGTGATTCCAAAGTACACAGGTATCCAGAAGAGTCTCTGAGGGGTTGCAGGTTTGTTCTAGCTGTTTTGAGTCCGGCTTCTCTTACCTGCCAAGTTCCTAGGATCACAGGACATGGTGTGAAGAGACCTTGGGTTTATTAGGGGGGCAAGTAGAAAGAAAAATGACCTTAATTAGGTCAGGTGATGTTTGCCAAGCTGAATGCAAGCTTTCTAGTAACACAGAATGCCTCTTCAGTCAAAACTGTATACAGCAGAACCCTTCTGTGGGAAAACATTATCACCTATTTCTGGCGTTAAATATGCAAGACAGTGTAGTAGACAGTGGTATACAATTAGTCAAAGGTTTTTTTTCATTTAATGGAACTTGACTACAAAAAGTTTGGTTCTGTGAAGTTTTCTGAATTTATATTTCTTGGAGACTTTCATTATAACTTTCAGAGGCTAAAAAACAAGCAATTTTCCATGCTGTTGTATCAATTAGTTGAGTAGCCGATAGAATCCTTTTTAAATTCTTGAATGCTCAGGGATAGGAATCAATCATCTGACAATATTTTCCCATTACAGAGATCCATAGTGTCCTTTAAGGAGGTAACTGTGTGCTTCACAGAGGATGAATGGGCTCTTCTGGATGCAAGCCAAAGAAAACTGTTCTGGGAAATTGCGGAGGAAACCTATGAGACTGTGGCCTCTCTGAGTAAGGATGTTTTCACTTTTATTGTGATCATAGAAGACAAGGAAGGGGATGACATCTCCCTTTGTCCCTCTTGATTTCTTCCCTTTGTCCTAGAGGAAAGAACCAAATTCCCACACCTGGGGATCTCATAGTAGTGCCTGGAAAAGAAAATATTAATCACTTAGATGTTATAGAGAAATCTTGTTGATGAAGAGGGCTCTGGCTGGGAGAGACTGACAATATCCAGTCAGCTTCCTGCTAGCAAATCCTTGCAGCTCCTGTTTTCTTCATCATCTTTTCTATTTTGGCGTTGAGTGGTTCTCCAGTAGTCCTTTATTGAGTGAGGCTGATAGGAGACAAGGAATGGCCTTGTTGATTTGAGTAGGCCAGAGGAGAGATCTTGGCTGAGTGGCAGAGCTCCAGTTCCAAGTCTCAAAAGTCTGGATTTTAATCCCTGACACTGGGGAAAGTGTTTAGATCTGAGGCTCTTTGGTTGCAGGACTGGGAAAGCCCCCTGCCTGATGCTATCCCAAGGCACCACCCCTTGGAGCAGAATCAGCTGAACGTACTGTCATTATTTATTACATTTACATCCACCTGCCTAGGCAGGGATCGGAGTAATTAACATCATAAATCCAATAAAATACATCAACCAATTGATAACAATAAAACCAGAGTGAATATCTAAAATAATGATGCCTAAGGCCCACACACTAAAACAACACATATGTTGTGATTCTAACCAAGGTTGCGAGTCAGAGAACAAAAACATATCCAACTTGACTGGTGGCTGAAAGGGAAGCTGGTGGGAAGGCTGGAGGCAAGGGGGCAAGGGTCCAGGTGAGCAGGTTAAAAATATAGTCGGTGGAAAACTGTTACTGTCCTGACCCATAAGAAGATCTTTGTCTTGCAAGCCCTTCAAAGCTGGGTGAGGTCTTTAAACACCCAGATCTCCTTCAAAATTTGCTTCCATTGCCAATAGTGGAAGGGTGGCATAGTGCTCATCTCTGCCAGGATGTTCTGATTCAATTCCTTTTTGGAACTGCAAGTCGTATGATCATCCTGAAGCAGATGGCCAGTTTTAGACACTTGGCTTTATGATTTGATGAGGAGTTATATCTTTCACCATCAATTTCAGAAGCAGTTGTGGTGGAGAGAAGTCTGGGGATTGCCTGTTCCTGGATGTTCCAATTCTTTCCATGTTTGACATGGCTTTTGATGGGAAGGGGAAGGAGACACTTTATTTTCCTCTGCATCGCCTGTTCCACACTTTCCTTTTTCTTATTGTGATATAAGCCTTCTCCTCAGTGGCAAGATGTTCTTAGCATAGCAAATGTAATGAAGTTGGGTCACTACTATGAGGTAAGTGTTGTACTGAGCTTGAAGAGGACAGAAATCATTGAAGCAGAGAGTGTGAGAACACAAGTAGATTTATTCCTATGCATAGGAAGCTGCTCTACACAGTGACAAATGAGCACGGGAACCTTCTCTTCTATGTTCCCAGATAGTTTGGGGGCTTTGTAATTCCACTTAGGTTTAGTTGCATGGAATTCTATTTCGGAGAAGTCCTAGCAAGCACCAGAGAGGTCAGTTCTATCTGTTTTAGGTGTTCACAGAGCATTGTTTTCTTTTCTCAAGGTGCAGAAGGAAAAATATGGAATGTGGAATCCCACAGGGTCTCTCTTCTTTCTTGTTTCCCACAACCAGAGGGAGACTTTGGCTTTTGCACCTCTTCAGGAAAGGTGAGTTTGGGATTTCCTCAGCAGCTGTTTGGCAAAAATAGAGGGAGAGGAGAAAGAAAATATGTGTGAAGGGGAGTGAAAGAGGAAGAGATGACCAGAGGGAAGAGTGAGAGAGAGATTTCTCGGGGAGTATCTGAGGGGCACTCAAGACCTTTTGTTTTTACTGACATGAATGTGTTTTAGGCAAACAGCCTGGGTTTGTTTTATTCTTTTTTATTTTTTCAATATTTTTTTATAACTGACACACTACAAGATGGTGAACCAGCCACTCTATAAAGAATTAAAACGATAAATAAAGAAAAATAGAATGTCACCCTCAATCCCCCCAAATATTTATCCCATTATATACAGTGACTATATAGCCACACATATATATGTATTTTGTTGCTCATCCTAGTCTTCTAATGAACCTCTGCTATTTTTTGATGGAGTGACAAGCTTGGTAGACGAAGGGAATGCTGTGGACGTAGCACACCTTGATTTTAGTAAAGCTTTTGACAAGGTGCCCCATAATGTTCTTGAAAGTAAGCTAGTGAAATGTGGACTAGACAATGCTTCTATTAGATGGATGTGTAATTGGTTGACTGACCGAACTCAAAGGGTGCTCATCAATGGTTCATCTTCATCGTGGAGAGAAGTGACTAGTGGGGTGCCACAGGGTTCTGTCCTATTCTGGCCCAATCCTATTCGTTATTTTTATCAGCGACTTAGATTATGGAATAGAGGGCTTGCTAATCAGTTTTGCTGATGATACCAGAATAAAAGGGGTAGCTAATACCCCAGAGGACAGAGTCAGAATTCAAAATGACCTGGACAGGTTAGAGAGCTGGGCCAAAGCTAACAAAATGGATAAATGAAAGATATTACACTTAGGCAGAAAAAATGAAATGCACAGATATAGGATGGGTGACACCTGAATTTACATGTGAAAGGAATATGGAAGTCTTAGTAGACCACAAACTGAACTTGAGTCAGCAGTGTGATGTGGCGGCCAAGAAAGCCAATGCAATTCTGGGCTGTATCAGTACAAGTATAGTGTCTAGATCAAGGGATGTAATTGTACCTCTCTATTCTGCATTGGTTAGACCTCACCTGGAATATTGTGTACAGTTCTGGGCACCTCAATTCAAAAAGGATATTGACAAGCTGGAACATATCCAGAGGAGGGTAACCAAATAAAAGGAATGGAATCCATGCCCTACAAGGAGAGACTTAGGGAGCTGGGTATGTTTAGCTTGGTGAAGAAAAGGTTAAGAGGTGACATGATAACCATGTTTAGATATTTGAAGGAATGTCATGTTGGTGAGGGAGCAAGTTTGTTTTCTGCTGCTCCAGAGACTAGGAACAGGAGTAATGGGTTCAAGGTGATGGAAAAGAGATTCCACCTAAACATCAGGAAAAACTTCCTGACAGTAAGGGCTGTTCGACAGTGGAATGCACTGCCTCAGAGTGTGGTGGAGTCTCCTTCTTGGGAGGTTTTTAAAGAGGCCATCTGTCAGGAGTGCTTTGATTGTGTGTTCCTATATTGCAGGGGTTTAGACTTGATGGCCCTTGGGGTCTCTTCCAACTCTATGATTCTGTATTGTCCCATTGCCAAGATGGTGTTCGGCAGGCTTCAGTGGCCAGACTTCACCCAGTGCTCCTCACCCCTCCATTCCACAACACCTTTCTCTCTTGTGGCTCCATTTAATTAATGGAGCCACAGTGGCTCAGTTAGAGCACCTGAGCAAAAAGGAGACAACAGGGTCATCTTTCCTTCTGGAGAGCAACAGCCATTCATGGTGCCAGAAGCTGGAAGTCTGGTTTGTTTTATTTTTAACAGATGGATCCCTAGTCTGACCTGGCAGGGTTCATTGTCTGTTCTGACTGACCTCCATGGCTTACTGCATTGTAATGTTCTCTTTTTTTTTTTTGCATGCTTCGAGGGCTAAACCCAAAAGAGGCATCTGGTTACACCTACTGTTGCTTCCTCTAGAGTGTGATTCCATTTTGCATCACGCTAAAAAAGATCTCTGGATTGGAAACTGGTCTCAAGGGTTGTTTTGAAATGGAGGGGATCTATTCTACCTTTCCTGTTTGTTCTTCTCCATCTTTCTGGCTTCTCAGAAGTAAACTGTTGCTCAGAAGTAAACTGTTGCAAAAGAGCAGAGGGATATTCTGGGGCCAGAATGTTTCCATTCCCTTCATTTTTGGCATCACAGATCCCACAGTGTTCTTGATGCTGGTAGCCAATTTTGAGGCTCCTATCTTTCATTGTATTATTCTAGATAGAAAAAATCCCCCCCTCTTGCCATCTTAGCAATTTATCTGTAGTACATATTATTAACCTCATATGACCAGATGTCTTGAGCATGAAGAGATGCATAAGAAGAAAAATGAGCATTACAACATCATAAAAATCTTAAATGCACAGGGACCGCAATAGATGATCGACTTGGCCATATTTTCTTATTTCAGAGATCCCCAGTTTCCTTTGAGGAGGTAGCCGTGTTCTTCACAGAGGAGGAATGGGCTTTGCTGGATCCAAGTCACAGAAAACTCTTTTGGAAAGTGATGAAGGAAAATTGTGAGACCGTGACCTCCCTGGGTAAGGATCTTTGTCCTTTTATGGTGATCATGATAGAGAAAGGAGGGGGTGACATCTTCCTTTGAACTTCTTTGATTACAGAGCATACTTCCCTTTGCCAGAGAGGAAGGTACAGAGCGTTCACAGCCAGGAATCTGACATTACGTGAAAAAGAAAGAATAAAATATATTGATGCTGTAAAGAAAAATGTGTCAGTGAAGACACATTGGGAGACATGGATGATGTTCAGATGTTCCTGCTAGAAGTCTCTGTGGCTTCTGTTTTCTTCTTTGTTCCTTTCATTTTGATGTGGAGTGACTCTCCCACACTCCTTTGTTTGAGTGAGGGAAGTTCACAGTAGGAGGTTTGGAATGGCTTTGCTGATATGACTGCGCCAGAGGAGGTGCCTTAGCCAAGTATCAGAACTCCAGTTTTGTATCTCAAAAGTCCATGTTCTAATCCATGGCATTTGAAAAGGTTTAGACAAGAGGGTCTTTGCTTGCAAGATTAGGAAAGGTGCCTGTCAAAGTCCATTCTGAGGGACCACCCTGTGGAGTGAAATCAACCAACCTTGATGTAAATTTGTTGGCAGAATCTTTGTGGAGGGGAAAATGGGCATTGAATGTAAAGTATGTGGTATGTGTGGAAAGAGAAACCAGGAGAAGAATGAGGATTTGGGAAACGGAGTTGGTTTTTTTTTTCTAGGGTTGCCAGATACTGTCAGCAACCAGTAGGGGTTGTGATGCTTACAAGCAGCATACTGGGGTTTAGGCAAGGCACCTTCAATGCACACTGGAAATGATATAATTGTGTTGCTGGTGATGTGAAGACACTCTGGTATTTGGGCAAAAACTCTATAGTAGAAACTGTATTTACCATAGAAATTTTGCACAGTACCAGAGTGTCTGTATCACTGGCGACATGATGGTTCTAATTGAGTTGAATATTGGAAGTGATGTCACCTGCAACACAGGCCTTGTTTGCTGTCAATAAGCATCCCTGCTGGCCCACTGAGGAAATTTGACCATGTCACCCATATTTCTCTCCTGTTGGGTCCAAAAGCAGCTTACATCATTATATTCTACTCCATTTTATCCTGCCAAGCAGGTCTGGCTGGAAGGGTATGACTAGTTCTAAGTCTCAGAAGCCTCCATGGGAGAGTCCTGGGTATTCCCAGTTGGGTTCCTTAGATCCTTGTCAGATGCTGTAACCACTGTACCATATTGGTTCTGTTATCAAAGGGAAACTGCCTTTGTTTTGTATGATAAAGGGCATTTTCCAGCCTCCTTGTCTGTTCTGTTTCCTGGCTTCTCACAAATAAATCTTTGCTTCCATATTCACTAGATACACCTGACCGCTTCCTTTGCCAATCCTATAGCTCACCTCACTCTCAATATTGCCTTCACTCATTGAGTGCAGTGGCTAGTATTGTTCTTTTCTCCATTTTATTCTCTTCACAATCCTGTGAGATGGGTTTCCTCCCTCTTTCTTTGATCACATATTTCTCCTTTTCCTGATGTGTGGTTAAATATTGGGGAGGCCTTTCCAGTCCCTTAGCTCTCATTGATTAAAATATTTTTATCGCTGACTTACCTGCTAGCTGTTGTCTGTACTGTTTAATTCTTATTTGATTTCTGCCTCTTTTGCAGTTGCAGATGTGGGGGAGTTGATGAGTGAGAAGGAATCTTCAAGGAATATTGTGGGGAAAAGCAGCAATCTGCAAGTAGAAGCAAAATCTGGGCATCAAATGGTACCAAAACCAGAATGCGCGAAGAAAAATGTTAAAACACATCAGAATAGTACAACATGCTTGAAAAGGTATAAATGCTTGGACTGTGGAAAGAGCTTCCACAGCATTAGTGTGCTAAAAAGGCATGAAAGGATACATTCAACAGAGAACCCATATAAATGCTTGGCATGTGGGAAGTGCTTTTCTCAGAATAGCCGCCTAACTGCGCATCAAAAGGTTCACACAGGGGAGAAGCCATATAAATGCTTGGAGTGTGGAAAATGCTTCTCTCAGAGTAGCCACCTAATTGTACATAAAAAAGTTCACACAGGGGAAAAGCCATATAAATGCTTGGAGTGTGGAAAGTCCTTTTCTCAGAATTGCTCCCTGAGAACACATCAAAAGGTTCACACAGGGGAGAAGCCGTATAAATGCTTGGAGTGTGGAAAGTCCTTTTCTCAGAATTGCTCCCTGAGAACACATCAAAAGGTTCACACAGGGGAGAAACCATATAAATGTTTGGAGTGTGGAAAGTGCTTCTCCTATCGTGGGTATCTAACTGTACATGGAAAGGTTCACAGAGGGGAAAAGCCATTTAAGTGCTTAGAGTGTGGAAAGTGCTTCTCTTGGAATGCCAGTCTAACTGCACATCAAAAGCTTCACACAGGGAAGAAACCGTATGAGTGCTTGGAGTGTGGAAAGTCCTTCTCTTACAGCAGCTCCTTAACTGTACATAAAAAGGTTCACAGAGGGGAGAAGCCATATAAATGCCTGGAATGTGGAAAGTGCTTCTACAGGCATTTCAGACTAAGTGCGCATCAAAAGGTTCACCGAGGGGAGAAGCCACATAAATGCTTGGAGTGCGGAAAGTGCTTCTCTCAGAAAAGTCGCCTAATTGTACATAAAAAGGTTCACACAGGGGAGAAGCCATATAAATGCTTTGAGTGTGGAAAGTGCTTCTCTCAGAATCGCTCCCTAAAAACACATCAAAAGGTTCACACAGGGGAGAAGCCACATAAATGCTTGGAGTGTGGAAAGTGCTTCTCTCAGAATCGCTCCCTAAGAATGCATCAAAAAGTTCACACAGGGGAGAAGCCATATAAATGCTTGGAGTGTGGAAAGTGCTTCTCTCAGAATCGCTCCCTAAGAATACATCTAAAGGTTCACACAGGGGAGAAGCCATATAAATGCTTGGAGTGTGGAAAGTGCTTCTCTTGGAATGGCCAACTAACTAGACATCAAAAGGTTCACACGGGTGAGAAGCCATATAAATGCTTGAAGTGTGGAAAATGCTTTTCTCAGAATTACTTGCTAAGTAGACATCAAAAGGTTCACAGAGGGGAGAAGTCATATGAATTCCTCGGGTGGTTCATTCAGAGTCAACCAATTCTCAATGTGATGTTTGTTAGTTCTGTGTAAATTCACAGTACTTTTGTCAATGTAAATTGTAAAATCTTTTAGCCTAATTTCACAGTATTTTCAGTTTTTTTCATTCTGAGTCAAAGCATTACCTTAAACTATAAGATTCCTGGAGGCAAAGAGCTATCCAATTACCCTGGCTGTTCTAAGTTTTCCAGACTGTGCCTGTGGTCTGGTAGTTTTTGCTCCTAACATTTCACCCACTTCCAATCACCAATAGCATTGATGAAAACCAGTTAATTATAGAAGTACATGCCTTAGCAAGAGAATATTATGGATTAAGAAGGGAGAGATTTAAAGCATCAAAATAAATAAAAAGATGAAAATCTGATATTCTGATATGTAGCTTGCAAGAACTGTGACTAGTAGCTAATGACAATAATAATATGTTAATGTTTATTTTGTATTAATATATTTGATTATTAGAATTCATTTGTGACTTTATAGAAAATAATTTATAATAACTGTTTTAGCTCTCTAGCACTTAAAAGTTCGTTAGAACAAATCCATTTTCTCTTTTACCTTATTGCCTCTCTTTTATTTTCTGTTGGTATTGAATTAAAAAAAACCAATATATGAATGATAATTGCCTGGTATTGAAGCAGTTTCAGAAAAGGAAGAGGTGCTAAAGATCATATTGCAAATTTGCATTGCTTACTGAAGCATACGAGAGAATTTCAGAAGAAAATCAGGTTATGGATTTCAACAAAGCATTTGACTGAATGGAAAGGAAAACTTTGACCAGTTTTTAAAAAATGGATTTGCCTCAGTATTTGATTATTTTGCTGTATAACCTGTACTCTGGACAAGAGGCTACTGTAAGGACAGAACATAGAGAAACATAATGGTTTCCAGTTGGCAAATGTGTCAGATAAGGGTGTTGTTTTTTTTTCTGGATGGGGCCGGTAGTGATTGAGGTGATCAAGATAATACATCCCAACCATTAGTTTTGTTGCAATATTCAATTATTCTGGATTTTTTTTCTCCCCACACAGCCTTGTCTGGATGCTGGGTAGAAGGAATGTTTTGCATCTTTTCTGTGTCAAAACTGAAGGTGATAATAGTTGTTGGAATGAATGTAGCTGCATTTCAGGGGGAATATACTGTTTTTCCATTTACATGGGTCAATATAACAACTCCTTAGTTAGCAAATTTTCTGCCACCTCCATACTTGCAAAAAAATCCCTCCCACCACCACTACATTTATCTTACTATGGTTCCATAGTTCAAACAAGATTGTCACTACTTGGTATGGCATGCACGATTCCTGCAGCAACTGAGACCCAGTCTCTGTCAGTAACATTTCGAAGCACACCAGGGTTTGTCCAGTAAACTCACACCAACTTATAAAATAGAACTTTATTAGGAAAGTTTTGGAAAAGGATTAAAACAAGCAGCATACAAAACCTGATCTTCAGACCAGGCAAAACCCTGCATAGGTTGCTGCATAAATTTTCTGTAGTCTCTCACCCCCTGCACAGCCAGTGTACTTAGCAAGTCTGCCAGTTCTCCTGAAGTATGTGGCCACAGAATCTGAAGGTAGGCACTGTCAGGTACATCATAACTGCCGCATGCTGTTTCAAAGAGCATCAGGAAAGCAAGCACATCTTGCTGCACATGGTACCTGGAGAACTTCATCTAGTCCCGTTGAGCTTCAGGCTCCTTTACCACCTGTGCCTTTAGTAAGCCCATAGTAGCCTGCTGGCATTGCACAAACCTTTTCAGCATCATCTTCCTGCCCTCCTCTTTGCCTCCTGGTCCCTGTTCTTTGCTGAATCCAGTTCTACCAGTGTTCCCTTGCTGGTTCTCAGATTCCTTTCCTGCCCTGGGACATTTCCAGGCAACACAGGATCATGTGGGGACCTCACAGAAGCTGCATCGTTCTCCCCATCTGCTTCTCACCCACTGTAACTGTACAGGTGGGCATTGCTTCCTGTTAAGCCATTACCTGAGCAGAGTTGTCTTTTCCACTTACAGAGTTCCTCAAAGAAACTTGAATACTCAGAAGCTCCTCCTCCATATCCAAGATATTTGTTTCAGAGTTTGGAACTGTATCATCTATTTTTGCTGTCCCAAGCACATTCAACTGTTGCTATTTAGGCCTCGCTGCAGTTGGTTTTACCCTGGTCTCCATCCCTGACTACTTTAAATAACAAACCTGTACACAGTTAAGCCGAAGCTGCATTCAGTAAAAATTACTTCTGAGTAAACTAGACCAGATCCCGCAGGCTGCCACCATGTAGACATGACACCTAGCCTCTGTCAGTAATGTTTCTAAGCATACCAGGGTTTGACCAGTAAACTCACCCAACTTGTATAAAACAAAGCTTTATTAGGAAAGTTCAGGAAGGTGTTTAAAACAAACAGAATTCTAGCTTGGCAATAATCGGACACAAGAAAACTTTTTCTTTCGGTATACTCACAGGGTCCTTTACAGCCTAGATAACCTTGAGGTAAGAACAATATTCTCTCTGGCAGCATAACACAGAGGTAGAAAAGGAATGAGGTGATTTGCTATTACAGTACAGAAGTCTACTAAACACTGGTGACCCCAACTGACCAATCCAGGGGCTGCCCGGACCAAACTTTCCAGACTTTGAGTGAATGATTCCACCCAACAAGAAGGAGAGGCTGGATGGCCATCTGACAGGAGTGCTTTGGTTGTGTGTTCCTGCATGGCAGGGGGTTGGACTTGATGGCCCTTGGGGTCTTTTCCAACTCTATGATTCTTTGGATACTTTCTTGATAATTCCCACTGGGTGCCAGGTGTCCTGCCAAGATAAATCTCTCCTCTGAGAGGATACGATGTCATGACACTGCCACACTACCATAGTTTTAGCCTGTGTTTTCCAGGTTTTAATTAAGAACTTTTCAGTCAATAGACCCATACAAAATGCAAAATACAAGCCAAGCATCAGATTAACGCACACAGCCAAATAAAACAATAATATTTAACCCCTAAATATCTGAGTGTTAAAAACAATTGGTGTCTAACAGTCCCTGATTCTTTCTACTAAACACCTCCGCTAAAAATTTGCTACTACCAAGGTGATATGAGGACTCTTATCCTTTAATAAGAATTATTGTGCTAGGCTGGACAGAATTTGTGCTTAACCTTGTCAATAATGGAAGAATCCACCAATGTAACTCACGCACATAGTGTCTGTAAATTAAAATAATGTGCAACTGGAATTCAGGCTCATGAATGTTATAAGTGCACAGTCTGTACTGGCACAGAGCCCCTGCATATCTTCCTTGGAGGACTTCAGACAGAACGACATATTGGACAATTGTTAAGTTCTTTAAATAATCAGCATAGTAAAAGGACGTAGCTTAACTGATGTTAAAGAAGGAAAGATTGCATATGGAGTGGGAGTGCATCAGATGAAATACCCCACAATCTTTGTTTAACTGACTTGAGTGCTACATCATCGCACAGTTGGACTAAAAAGGGACAAACAGATTGAACTAAGCTGTATGGCCAATTTAGCAGACGCCAATAGCTGGTATCTTCGAGATTCGAGGCAAGAGAAGATATTCAGTTGCACCAGGGTGGGTAAATTTGCCTGTGGAGTATAACCAGGTCAATAAGTCGGCAGGCCTGAATAGAGTAGAGTAATAATGAATGGTTTGAGACCCAGATAGTTAAACAGCCAGGGAAGCACGAAGAAGTACAGTCTTGGCCTTGCCTCTTTGCCTCATGGTCATCCAAAAGAAACAAAGCCAAGATACTTCTATTCAGATGCTCCCAACAGTGACCTTGCTATCTACAGGGTTACCCCAGGCTAGTCTTCATTGTTACTCATAATTTCTATTCAGATGCCCCTCAACTATTGGACTGGTTGCCGCCTTTGTTACTCACAGGCAAGGTTTCCCACCCACCCTGGATACACTCCAACAGATATATATTCTACCTGCTTTTCCAACATCAGATCTCTGAAGATGCCAGCCACAGATGCAGGCTAAACGCCGTGAGAATGCTGCTAGAACACGGCCATACAGCCCGGAAACCACACAGCACCCAAGTGATTCCGGCCGTGAAAGCCTTCGACAATAGATTGAACTAACTTACGCATGTCCCTTCACCCAGCCATCAACGATAATCCTAAAATAAGCCAGAGCCTGATGGCACTTAACCCACAAGCAGGGCATGGAACCAACAGTCTCTCATTAAGTGTCTGCCTCCCAGCAACAGGCAGTAATAACTCCATGTTGTCTAAACAGGAGAAAAATCTGAATCCAGTAGTACCTTAAAGACCAACAAAAATTTGCCAGAGTATATGATTTCACGAGTCAAAGCTCACTTCATCTCATCAGATACACTTTGTCTGGACATGGAGGTTCCATTAAGCCAATAGTGGACCTGTCCCATGGGGGTGGGGGATCTGTCCCTCTTTTTAAAAGCCCTTAAAGTAAATTGCATGGTGTGGCACTGAGTTCTAAACATCACCTTCGACCTTCTTTTCTGTCTTGAATTTATTTGTGGCAGTAAATAACATGGAATCTAATTTTATTCTTCATATCGTACTATAAATAGCTATTTAGGTGCCAGATTCCGTCACTACTAAAGCTTTCATGGCGGGAGTTTTAAAAGTAGGTGAGCTACTGGCAACCTGTTAAGGGCAACATTTTCTTTAAACCTGAAGCCAACTCTGTATTTAACAAGCAGTGGTGGAAAATCCTCGCCAGGTAACGCCTTCCCAGAGAAGGCGACGACGACACTCTTCTTGGTAAACAGCTGCTGAAAGCGGCCGCTAATTGTATTCTAGGTTAGGAATAGAATAGAATAGAATTTTATTGGCCGTGGCGTGACTTGACGGCGAAATTTTGTCTCCGTGCATATGTTTCAGTGTACAAAAGAAAAAATACATTTGCCGCGAATCATAAGGTACAGCACTTTAATGAATGTCACATAGGTCTAAAGCAATCAGAAAAAAAAAAAAAAAAAAAAATCAATCAATAGTGGTAATAAAACATAAAATGTAAAATCATAAAAATAAAATGAACGTCAGCAACAGGCTATAGTCTGTACAATTGGGAGGAGGATAATAGGAATGATTTCGGAAGTTAGTAATTATATAAATAAAATATATAATAAAATGAAGCTCTTTTGACATTATCGAGGGAATTATTGTTTAACAGAGTGATGGCATTCGGGAAAACCGTTCTTATGCGTCTAGTTGTCTCGCGTGCGCTCTGGCAGCGACGTTTAGGAGGGTAAGAGTTGAAACAGTTTGCGTCCGGTAGATGCGAGGGGTCAGTAAATATTTTCACCCTTTTGACCCGTGCAGTATACAGGTCCCTCAATGGAAGGCAGGTTAGCAGCAATTGTTTTTTCTGCAGTTCTGATTATTCTCTGAAGTCTGTGTCGGATGCGGATCCAAATCCGAATCCAGATCTCTTTCGCATTTAGACGAGCTGCGGAAAAGGGGGGGATTCACTCCGATTCCTAGAGAGGCCGGTGGGTGAAACGCGACCCTAGTGATGTCAAGGGCTAGTCCGGCCTCTTCCTGCGTTGTTCCCTCCCTCCGTTTCCTTTGTCGTGTCAGAAGTTCGGATTTCTAGGAGCCAGAGAAGTCAGCCCTGGGAGAGAGGCCGCCGAGACGTGAGTACGAAGATCGGCTCCGTACCCATTTCTCCCCGCCCTTCCTCGCCCTCCTTTCTTGCCTGCCGCTTCTATCTCGTCTCACGTAAACTAACAAAATCGCAGATTCTTTCCGCTTTCCCATTGCGTGAAAGGCGCGCTCATGCAATAAGCCCCAAACACCCTTTAATGAGCTGCTGGAAGGTGTCGGCCAGTCCAAGTCCCCGGACTTTGCGGTGCAAAGAAAGGCGGTGGGGCGCCCACTCTATCCATGACGTTTTCCTGCCGGCTTGCAAGCAGCTTCCCTTCGCTCTGAGCAGGCGGCACCTCTTTAGCGCATACCACGCGGGATAAGAAGCCGCTAGCGCCCTTACCAGCGCCTCAGCAATTTGGCGGGGTAGACGTTTCGACCGGCACGCCGAGGCTAAAAGCGCAGAGTTCTGACGACGAAGAGGGGTGGTTTTGTTGTTGTTGTTATGCTTCCCCGAGAGAGGCGGCATAGCAGTTTCCAAAAAGAAATCAGTGTTTTTGGAGTGGGTCGTAAGAACGTGCCCCGAGGTTCTGTGGGTTTTGTTTTTAATAGATTAAGGATCTAAGGAACTTTTTTCTTTGTTCCCCGTCACTTTTGTGTCTGTAAAAAGAAAACGGAACGATCGTGCAGTACCGCTGGCTAGTGCTGATGACAAATGCCCCTGATTTTGCCATTATTTTCTACCTCCTCTCCTTTACCACCCATTTGCTCTTTCCACATCATATGTGGTACCTTTCACCATTTCTTTACCAACATCGCCAACAGAAGAGAGGCTTCTGGCGGCCTTGATTTGCAAAAGAAGCGAGTCATCCTTACATGGGCAGATTCTCCAAAACAGTATGCACCATAGTATTGCCATTCTCTTAATTCTCACACCCTCTCTGTTCTCCCCATTTCCATACATACCAAGGAGTCGTACAATTCTCTTGGTCTTTCACTACTTGTTCCTCCTTAGTATGTGACCCCCTCCCATCTTCCTGTATGTTCGTTATAATACAATTTGTTGTCAGAGCAGGAGAAGAAGTTAATATGCATTATCCTATTGCCATGCTCAATATACAATCTGGATACAAGCCTGCCCTCAGCCTAGTCATCCAGCAGTCTATCTGAGCTTCTTTTGTTTTTAGAGGATGTGCATTTGTATTATAGGAAGGGGCATTCTTAGAAGAGGCATTCCTGTTCTTGTAGTGGATGGAATCCTTTTCCAAGATGCCACCTGCAGTTTTTCCCTTCATTCTTGTAGAAAAAAATGCCTCTTCCAGTGTGTTGTTTCCCAGATGCTGGTGTGACAAGGATTTAGAAGAGGCATTCGCCTTCCTCTGTAACTGAGGATTCTCAAGTTAATGCTTGTGTAACCCCTATGTCCAGAATGGGTTGACCCAGAAGGGGTGGAGACTCAAAGCAGCAGAAGGCTGCAAAAAACTGGTGAAGTTGGAGGAAGCGCAAGGCTACATCGGGACCTGATTTAATTCTTTTTTGTAGCTCTTAATGCCTTGTTTAAGATAACCGTAAAAGTTGTTAAAACCAGTGGGAAGTGAGAGCTGTTTATTTTGCCAGAAATGTAAATGTTAGAATTCTATTGTTTCAGGCTAAGCGCGTATGTAGTTGATGGGAGTTCTTTGGGGACCATCATCTGGATCCAGTTCACCATGCTCTCAAGTCTTCATAAGCCAAACCAATTGCCAGCTAGGCTAATTTTGGACTTTGGCATTATCAGTAGACTGTAAAATATAAGAAGAATAATTCGGTGCCGTTTCAAAAGCTAATTGCAAATTGTTGATGTTAAACGTTGGAAAAGTGTTATTCGTTACATAAACCATTTTGTTTTAAATTTAGTTCTTTTGTAACTCCTTCCAAGTCCCGCCCTTACTGGTGAAATCTTTACTACAGATAGAGGTTTCAAGACTTCACATCTGGGTAACTTTGGAAAGGATTTTAAAAATCATTAATTTCCATTCATCCTAGATAATCTGATGTTGATCAAATTTTATTTTTGTAAACAATAACTCCCACTATTGGATTGTAGCAACCTTAATAATTTTTATGCCTTTGTTTGGGGCAAGACTTCAGCCTGTTGGCCCCAGCGATCCCGCTGTAGCTCTCCTGTTCTTAGAAAGTAGTTAGCCTTTTTTCACTTTGAAACACACACCAACTACCACGACACGCTGTAATCACTATTATTTGGCGGTGGAGGGAAATGGTTATGATGGCATAAGAAAAGGGAAGCTGAGAAACTGGGCCAGTCAAATCTTCCATCTCTGTTAGCGAAACCCAAAGCCTGCGGAATGAAAAATGGATGACTGACTCAGAAGATCCTAAGCTACACTGGCAGGATTGGAAAGAAAGGGGAAAGGTCCACATGCCTTTCAGTTTGGGATCATGCACGGGGTGCTCGGGTGGGCCCATTCTCAACAAGTCAAACAAGAACACAAAGAGGGATTGTCCCCATTCTCAGAATCCCAGTTGGAAGACCTGCCAAAGGCCAGGCAATCTCCTCCTTCAGCTCGAGGGAACCCAGAGTTGTTGGATGACACAAAGAGAACCCTGGCACCTGTCAGGGTACCAGTGGAAGTTGACCAGAGGTCTCGAGAGGAAGGCCCCCATCAGAAAGTCTTGGATGCTGAAAGGGGAGGTTTCAGGGCTGTGAAGGAGGAGGTTCCCGGCAGAGATGCCCTCAGCAGGGAGACCCACCGCCAGCGCTTCAGGGAGTTCCGTTACCAGGAGGCTGAGGGGCCACTTGCTGAGCCTGTGGTCAGCTTCAGAGTACTTCCTGCCACCGTGGCTGTGGAAGCCTGGAAAGGTATTCCAAAGAGCAGATCCTGGAGCTTTTGATCCTGGAACAGTTTCTGACCATCCTACCACCAGAGCTCCAAAGCTGGGTGATGGAAAATGGCCCTGAGACCTGTGCCCAAGCGGTAGGTCTGGCTGAGGATTTCCTGCAAATACAACAGGAAGCCAAGAGGCAGGATCAAAAGGTAAGAGCAGGTTGACTTTTTACATGTGCCTGTCTGGAGTCTGGCATTTCTCAGATCTCTCTGTTGTTAACCTCAAAAATTGTTATTCTGGCCCAACTCCTTGCGTTGATGTTTTGCTTTCAAAGAGTCTGGCTTAACCTGTATTCTTTTGCGACGGATTTGAGGCCCGAGCTCAAAAGGGGAGGGATGGTTTCATGAGAGCTCTTTCAACGGGGGTGGCGGCATAAATCCAACCAATAAATAAATAAAATATAAGAAATGAAATGAAAGATCTGGGTTCTCATCCTGGCTCAGCTGTAAAACCCACCAGGCACCTTGGGCCAGTTGTGTTCTCTCACTGAAATGTATATTGGAGGCTTGTTCTTTACCTATAATGACATAATCCCTTTCTTGAATTACTCCCATCATGGCTCATGATAGTATATGTGGCAATGCTCCCAATTTTTTCAAAACAGTCCCATGATGTAGGGTAGGCTGAGATTTAGTAAGGACCTTAATCTTTCATGCCCTCAGGGGATGGGGCGGTATATAAATATGATAATAAATAAATAAATAACGCATCAATACAACACTGTGTTGGTTCTTATATTTCCTGAAGAAAAGGGCAGAAAATATCCATCCTCCCGCCACTATAGAGCCATGTCAATTTTATTGCATGGATCAGGTAAATTTTGTTTACCCTCTTAGTTTTCTTCAGTGTGGGGTGGAGGTAAAATCTTGAGCTGGTGCCCTAGACAGGTATTCCCTCCTTGTTTATTTTCTCCATGATTTCTCCTCCAGTTCACATGATTGTAAAATCTCAAGAGTTCCCACTTGTCATTCAGATTTTTTTTTTTACTTTTACCTATTTTAGGACAAAAGTTGTAATTTGTTGAAGTTTCATTTGAGCAGGAAAACACATTTCTATCTCCAGACCAAGAAGCACATTGCAAGTGAGAATTGACCTCCTGAGTACTGACACTAACTGCTGATAGTGTCCAGAGGTGTTCCACAGACTTTGCTGGCTCCGGCTGATAAAGAAATTTGGGGGCTGTTACTTTTTCAGTTATTGCTTCAAATACATTTTTTAAAAATTTGATTTTAGATTTTTTGCTGCTCCTACTTTGTCTTCGAAGGAAGGCCGACTGGAATTTCCAGTTTCTGTATTATTTCCGCTTTATGGATTCTGTGCCAAAGATTATAAATTAGCTAATCTAGGCGTATATATCATGAGATCTTTCTTGAGGTTTTGTGTGGTGTCTTTATTTTGCAAGATGGTTGGGCCAGCTACACTGACCCTTTCTTAACACACACAACTTCCCACCCATACATTAGCGTAATCTATCTTTTGCTTAGGGCTTTCGCCATTGGCGGGTGTATACGAGACTCAACATCCAACCCATACTGCACCCCTCTGAGGACTGAACATGGTGTCCTGCAGTCCATTTATGTGCAGCTATCCGAGTTTGTGAGGATATCTTGAAAGGAGGTAAATGTTATTCATTGCATGAATTCATGTATTTCTTGCTTTTCTCCCCAGTGGGGACCCAAAATGTCTTAGGTCATTCTTTTTGTCATGTTATCTTCACAACAGCCCTGTGTGGTAGATTATTCTTAGTGTATGTGTAACTGGCCCAAAGTCAGTCAGGAGCCTGCTGTGACCTTCGAAATTCGAACTTGGGTATCTTAGATCCTACTCCAATACTCTGCTAGACCATACTGTCCCTCATGTATACAAATAATACTTATAAGGTTCTTTACATGCCTTTAAGTGATTAAATTTATCACTTAATCTGCCTTCTTTTCCTTGTATGTTTCTCCAGCATACCTGGATGGAAGCTGATGTGGAGAGTTCTCAGCTGCCTGTGGAACACTTCCCAATGACCGAGTCTATTCCAAGCCCCTCGGACATTGACCTTCCCTCTCCAGAGCCTCGGCGCCGAAGAGATGCCTGGTCTCGCAAGGAAACCATTGCCTTCATCGACATCTGGAAAGCGGAAGATGTTCAGATTGCTCTGGGGCAGCAGCAATTACCCGCGAACATGAAGCTGAAATTGTGCCGGATTTTGCAGACCGGCCGCTGAGGAGCGGGCTGATGAGCGATGCAAAAGAACAGTGCCGCAGCCGTGCAAAGGACCTCAAGAGGGGCTACAAAGAGATCAAGTGCGGGAATCTTCATTCCGGCCGGGCCCCCAAAACTGCCCCTTACTTCAAGCTTCTGGAGCAGTTCCTGTGCCTGCGGAAAGGCATTGTTTGCGGCAAGGTGTGTGGTGCTGGTGTGGTGGAGCGGCTAGACAAGCGGCGGAAGCGGCTACCACTCAACCCCATGGCTGCCACTAAAATTGCACGAGAAGCTGCCAATCCCACACCAGAGGCTCAGGAGGTGGAAGCCCCAGAACGATACGCTGTGGTGACCTCATCTCCCAAAGAGCTGCGGGTGACCCCGGCTGATCCTGTGCCACTAACCCCCAAAGTGTTCAAGGATACCAATGCACAGATTGTGGAAAAAGTAGAAACACCTCTGAGGGATAATCCTCTGTTGCCGCCTCCCAAAGAAACTACAGCTGAAATCCAGGTGGTCGGTGAGTGAAGCCCCCATTCCTACTCTGGCATCCTTTATTATTCGTGTAGTAGAGCCAGCATGTTGTAGTGGTTAAGAGTAGCGGACTGTAATCTGGAGAACTGGGTTTGATTCTCCCACTCCCACATAGCAAGGCAGCAGACTCCTGAATTTGCGAACTGGGTTTCTGTTTTTTCCACTTTCTTCCATAAGAAGCCCTTCTCATGGAATTTGGTGCATGGCAGCTGTGAAGAGGCAAACTCTATGCTGGGGACTCTACATAGGGAAAGGAATCTGAGGAATAAAACTGCAAAGATTGTCATGCCCTTATATAAAGCAGTGGTGCGACCGCATTCTGAGTACTGTATGTTCAGTTCTGGATGCGCCCACATCTCCAAAAAAGGATATTGAAGAGAGATAGAAAAAAGTGCAAAGAGAAGGGGCAACGAAGGATGATTGAGGGACTGGAGCACCTTCCTTATGAGAGGAGAGGCTGCAGCCGCTTTGGGGACTCTTTTAGTTTGGAGAGGAGACGCCTGAGGGGATATGATTGAAGTCATGCAAATTATGCATGGGATAGAAAATGACCTGACAGAGAGAATTTTTCTCTTACTCACAATACCAGAACCAGGGGTCATACTTTGAAAATGCTGGGGAAGAATTAGGACTAATAAAAGGAAACACTTTTCACGCAACGTGTGATTGGTGAAAGAAATATGCGCTGCCACAGGAGGTGGTGATGGCCACTAACCTGGATGAAAGCTTTAAAAGGGTTTTTCTGATAGATTTATGGAGGAGGAAGTCAATTTATGGCCAGTACCAATCTTGATCCTTCTTTGATCTTGAGATTTGCAAAATACCTTTAACAGACCAGGTGCTCGAGGAGCAACAGCCACAGAAGGCCATTGCTTTCACGCAACCTGCATAGCTGAGCTCCCAAAGGCACCTGGTGGGTCAAATAAGTGAAGTAGCAGAGAGCTGGACTAGATGGACTCTGGTGGTCTGAGGGGAATTCCAGCTGGCTTTTTTCTTATGTTCTTATGGGCTAGACGCAGTTCTCTTCAAACTCTCAGCTTCACCTACCTCACAAGATATCTGTTCTGGGGAGAGGAAGGGAGGGAGTTTGTAAGCCACTTTGAGTCTCTTCATGGTTGAGAAAAGCAGGGTATAAATCCTAACTCCTCCTCTTCTTAAGAACATAAGAACAAGCCAGGTGGATCAGACCAGAGTCCATCTAGTCCAGCTCTCTGCTACTCGCAGTGGCCCACCAGGTGCCTTTGGGAGCTCACATGCAGGATGTGAAAGCAAAGTGATTTGACTTTTTCACATTATAAAAAGACAGGCATCCTGTTAATAGTTAACTGTGTGGAATTTGATGCAAGGGAGATGGCAGAGAGAGCAGGAAGTGGCGCTAAAAGTGGAGCAGCAGTGCGTAGTGGTTAGGAGCAGGTGTACTCTAATCTGGAGGAACCAGGTTTGATTCCCCGCTCTGGAGGCTTATCTGGATAATTCAGATTAGCCTGTACATTCCAACATATGCCAGTTAGGTGACCCTCGGGCTAGTCGCAGTTCTTCTGAGCTCTCTCAGCCCCACCTACCTCACAGGGTGTGTGTTATGAGGGGGAAGGGTAAGGAGTTTGTGAAGCCCTTTGAGTTACCCTCACTATAGGAGAGAAAGGGGGGATATAAATCCAAACTCTTCTTCTTCTTCTAAATGTGGGGAAATATTCATTTAATTCATCTGTCCCTATGTACGTGATTGCAATTAAGTCAGAACTGACTTAAGGCAACGCCAGCAAGGGGTTTTTCAAGGCAAGCGAGCATCAGAGATGGTGGTGATGCTACCCTCTGGTAATGAGACCAGGACCCAGGAATATAGCAGGGCATCCTCAGTGAGATCGCTTGATACTGATCCAAATTCATGGCATCTCACTTAGACCAGGGTGAGACCTGCGGCTCAGGAGAGCCATGAGCTCTTCTGTCCCTTGCACTGTGGCTCCACGGGAGGCGAGGCAGCTGACCCCATTTCCTTGCCCACCCTGCAGACAGCAGGGGTGGGCACTCTTTCTGCCCACGAATAAAGCTCAGGGCGCCCTGTGAGCTTCCCCTCTTGCCCGCCGCGTTGCTGGAGGCAGGGCGGGCGCTTTCCTGAGTGGCCGCTAGGCTGAGCCGGTAGCGAAGGCTTCATCCTCGCCCACACCACCTGCAGGCAGCAGGGGCATCCATGCGCTTCTCAGGTAATAATGAGACCAGAGTAAAGTTTTGAACTCTTCCAAATGTTTCAAGAAACCCTATATATATCGCTGCACAATTGGCCATGCTGGTAGGGGCTTTTTATTTTAAATGTCAAAAGTTCCTGAACATTTTATGAGCTCCAAGTGTTTTCTTTTCACCCATGGCTTAAAACCGGGGTCCGATAAATGGAACTCTTTACAGGTGTTAAAGGTTCATACATCTCTTAGACCAGGGGTTCCCCAAATGGTGATCATGGGCACCATGGCACCCTCCAAAATCTTTACTGGTGCCCACCAAGTATTTACAGAAAGTGATCTGGGCCACGTGGGCCTTGTGCCCAGCAGGGCTTTTGGATGTCCACTGGCGATCTGATTGGCCGTGTGGATTAAACAGAGCTTCTGCCTAAAGTGTTGAAGGGTTTCTATGAGATTGATAAATAAGCTGGCTTCCTGACATTTTGTGGTTGGCACCATCTTCCTGTGACAACCATTTTGTTTTTGTACCCACCATCATGTGTCAAAATTCTAAAGGAGCTCGCAGGCTCCAAAAGGATGAAACTCCTGGCTTTTTCTTAACTCCTTATTTGCAATGTAAGGATAGTATATTTGCAATATAAGGATAGATTCCACTTGACTCTATTTTACAGAGGCAATGCAGTAGGTGTGGTAGAGGTAATGGATGTGAAGTGCTCTGAACATTTGAAAAAAGTGTGTACATTTTTATTTGTTTATTCTGTTTTAGTGGGGCCTCAGTCATCCTGAGTGGTTAGTTGCCGCAAGCTTACTGTGATGGAGAGATGGAGCAGTGTAGCTAGGCTTTAGGACAACTGGCTGGGATTTGGGAAACCGGCTTGTCACCTTTGACACGCGTGTTCATATGTTCACCATTACTAGTCTTAAGCACTCTCCTTCCACTCCTCAGCTTCTCTGTGTACCAGGGAGCTAAAGATGTTTGTGAGGGAGCTGTTCAGTTGATGTATCTCTGCCGGCCTAAATTCCAAGCTGCAGGCAGCTCATGAGAGAACTGCTGGCAGGTATGGACAAATCCCACAGAGCATTCTGGAAACCAATCAAATCCATTAGTCTCCACAGGTGAGCACAAATAGTGTAAATTCCTAGCATTATTATGGCTGCCTGTATTACAAGAAAACATTATTCTGAAAAGAGTGAACATTTGGACCTTTATAAATTATACACAGTTGTAGAATTGCTCTTATTTTGTATAATCTAAGATTAACCTTCACTTAGGGAGGGGTTGTGGCTCAGTGGAAGAGCATCTGCTTGGCATGTAGAAGGTCTGAGGTTCAAACCCTGGCATCTCCAGTTAAAAGGACCAGGCAGTAGGTGATTTGAAATACCTCTTCCTGAGGCCTCTGGGCAGCCATGTCCAGTTAGAGTAGACAAGACTGACCTTGGTAGACCAAGGGCCTGACTCAGTAGAAGCCAGAATTATTCTTTGTCACCTGCAGATGCTGGAGAGGAGCAGCGGCGGTTGCCCATCGGCAATGCTGAGCGCATGCGCTTCCGGAGGGAGCGCAACTGGAGGCAGCGCCTGGAGTCCTCGCGGCGCCTAACTGAGTCCTCCACTTCCAAGTCCAATTCTGACCTTGTGGACACCCTCCGGCAGCTGCACCAGCAGGATCTGAGGGCGTTCGAAAACAAGAGGCGGGAGGAGAGGGCAGAAGACAAGCAAGAGAGGCATCTGGAGAAGCAGGACCGGGAGCAGGACCGTGCCACCACCCACCGCATGATAGCCGCCATCGAACGGTCTCATCAGACCCTGGCAGATCTCATGGGAAGGCAAACCTCTGCTATGGAGACCATTGCCACTGCATTTTCAGCCCAGCGGTATCCTTCTCCAGGGCCTTTCCCGAGCTACAATATGTACCCAGGGTTCAGCCCCCCCATGTCTACTCAGCATTCTGTTCTCAACACTGGTGAGAAGCAGGCCAATACTTCTGTCAACAACACAACACCCTTGCATTTTCCAGGCCATGATGAATCCAGGGTGAGCGTTTCTGTGGAGGTACAAAAGGATACTGGGCCTGATGAGGTTGTGTCTTTTGTTGGCCCTCCCGCCAGCTTCCCATCGGATCCTGATCCTTTCCCTTCTCTGATGATTCCCAATCCTGAGGATGTCCCCAGATCCTCACCTGCTGCCTTTGAGGCCAGTCCAAAGAGGGTCATGAAGAGAAAAAATTGTGACTGAGAGAGAATCGGTTCCCAAGCTTTTAACTCTGACCAAGTTTTTCTTCTTTTTTTCTTTCCAAGCAATTCCAGGTTTTTTTTCTTTTGAATTAAAATATGTAAGTTTGTTGTTTCACATTTGTCCATCTCAGTTACTTCCTTCCCAAAAGGATGTATATTTTTTAAAAATAGGAGAATAGACAGAAGATGATCACTACAATCAACAGCTGATCACTACAATAGAAATGGAATAGCTGGGTTCCAAGACAGTGTGCCTCTTCATGACAGTGGCTTAAGGGGGGCAGAGAACAGGGAAGGAATACTGACTCTGTGCCTTGCTCGTGGATAGCACCTTAAGTCATGTGGGAAAGAGGATACTGTCTAGGGTTGCCAGCTTGGGGTTAGGAAATACCTAGAGATTTGGGGGTGGAGCTTGGGACACGTGGGGTTTGGGGAAGAACCTCAACCACGATGTGTTGCTGTAGTGCCTAGCCTTCAAAGCTGCCATTTCCTCCAGGGTAATCCCTTGTAATTCCAGGGGATCTCCAGGCCCCACCTAGAAGTTGGCAAGTTTATATACTGCCTCAAGGTTGCTTTGCACAATCTCATTTTCAAATTAAAATATTGCCCCACTCAATCAATTAATAATAATTATATGCCATCAAACCACAACCAGTTTATGGCGACCTCAGAATAATAGTGGTTTCATGGCAAGAGACGAGCAGAGATAGTTTACCATGGCCTTCCTCTGCATAGCAACACTGGATTTCCTTTGTGGTCTGCCATCCAAGTACCTACAACAGCCAACCTTACTTCCATGCTCTGATGAGAGAGGTCTAACCTGGTCTATTAGGCCACTTATTCATCTAATGAAAGATCCAAAATCAAAATAAACAGCAAAAAATAACTTTTCAGTTGACAGTAACATGGAAGCCATAAAGAACTTGCAGCCAGGAGTTCTTAGCAGTGGCCCAGCTTGATAGGGCAGAGGTTTTTAATCACAAACAGAACTTGCCAATTGGCACATTCTGGGGCCAGATCCTATCCTTGGGGCGAGGGTCCAGGCCATACCTTTCTATAAGCAAAGAGGAAAGGGTCAGGGATGCCCCCTGAATGTAGAAATCATTATTGATATTATTTTTAAAAACTAAGCTTTCTTAATTATTGTCCATAATGATTGTGTGTAGACAGCCAGCATGCTGTTGTGGTTACGAACGGCAGGTTCTAGTCTGGAGAACCAGGTTCCCCATTTGTCCACATGAAATCTGCTGGCGGATCTTGGGCCTGTCACAGTTCTCTCAGAACACTCTGCCCACATGGAGGCAGGCAATGGAAAACCACCCCCAAAGGTCTCTTGCCTTGAAAACCCTACAGGAATTGTCATATCAGCTGTGACTTGATAGCACTTTCCACCACCAATAATTGTGTAGATCTTGGGAAAAAACAGCAGTGCCTCACAAAATCTCAGATACCAGACAATTGAATTGGTGAGTTTCCAGTGATTAGAGGATATGGGGGTATTTGGGGTAATGAAGAAAAGAGTGAATGGTGGTACTCTTCAGTATATCTTTTTAGAGAGACGGGTGCCCAACATCTCTTTATTTTGCTGACTGAAGTATTTCCAGATTTATTTTGCTAAACGTCTATCTTGTGTTTCCCCTGAGCGTTTCCTTCAAGGCAGTAACAAGACCGGATTCACCCAGGCAACTTAAATAGGGCTTGTTACCTTCCCTTCCAAAAATATTTGGTTGCCTAGTTGTTTTATTTACTTCATTTCTAACCTACTTTGGTCACCAACAAGAGACCCAAACAGCTGACATCGTTCTTGGGAATACATACTGCTATGTGTGAGAACTGTCTGGGCTGCCAGTGTATGGAGCCAAATTAGGGTTTTTTCCTCCCATTTAAAAAAGATCTGCCTCTGAACTTTTTTCTCAAGGAAGCTTCATATCACACACAGTGGGCTCTGAGCTTACAAAAAGAACAGAGGATATTGACACTGGAAGGCAGTGCTGTATAATTGGCAGAGTGCTGAGCTTAGGGGCTGCAAGATCCTCTGGCCACTCCTAAATAGAATTACAGCATTTGCAGGTCACTGAGTTTAGATGGTTGTGGTACTGTTTAGGATGGCAATTCTGGGTTCAAATCCCTACTCAACTATGAAAACTCACTGGATGACTTTGACCCAATCACTCTCAGCCTCACCTACCTCACAAGGACGTAATGTGAATAAAGTATGGGAAGGAGAACTATCTCCCCTGCCTTGAACTCCTTGTAGAAACACTGAGATAGAAATATATAGCAGATAGTCACACTTGGATTCATCTAAATCGTCTAAATTCTTAAAGAGAACAATTTTGGGTTGCCAACTCCTGCCTTGGCAATCGATGGGGATTTCAGGATGGAGCCTGCAAGGGCTGAGTTTGTGAAATGGGGGAATTTGGGGAGGAAGCGGAGTAGCAACATGAGATTGCTTTAGGATTTGTGTTTCTCCTAGACTCGATTGTAAACTGTAGCCTGCCTTCCAGAGCTTGTATTGCCTCAGGGGGAACTGATCTTTGTAGTGTGCGTATCAGTTGTAATTTTGGGAGAACTTCAGGCACCACCTGTAGGTGGGAAAACTTGGCAGAGAATATATGCTTTTCCACACAGAATCCAACAAAGGTTCTCCCTTGAGATGTGGACTGAGCTACAGCGCACAGTACAAGCATAAGGTGGGCCCTACCTCTGGATCTTGGCCCTTCCAGGAGGCACCACAAAGTTGGGAGAGGGAAGGCCAAAGGAAATGGAAGCGCTGGGTGGGCAGCACAGAGAAGAACGGAGACCTGGAGATGCAACTCTGTTGAGAAATTCCTGCAGATTTGGGGGATGAAGCCTGAATAGGGTGGGGTTTGGGGAGGGACCTCAGCAGGGTCTAAGGCAGGGGTCCCCAAACTACGGCCCGGGGGCCAAATGTGGCCCCCTGAAGGCATTTATCCGGCCCGCCAGGCATGGCGGCGATGGCTCCATTCATGTGCAGTGGGGGCTCGAGGGAGAGGAGGAACCGGCCCCAACGGCTGTTGATTGCAATTACATGATGGCACCCCCAAATCTCCATGAATTTTCTGACCCAGAGTTGGAAACCTTACATGTGGCAACGCCTGCTCCGCCCTTCCCTCTCAGCTACTCCATGTGTTGCTCTCAGGCTTTCTGTTCCGCCTCCCTCCCATTGGCATCAGCCAGGCTGGCGAATCGCTCGCTGGCTGCTAGGGAGGAAAGAGCCCAGGAAGATACCTGATCCTGGGTTAGATGGAATGTTTCATTGGGAAAGTTCTGCTTTTTTTTTTTTTTACAGGGGAAGGTATTCCACAGCCTCCCCAACAATATTTGGAGCCCACCCTGTACTTGACATACTTTGGTCACTGTTCTAAAAAGAGACCATGACCAGAAAGGCTGAAAGGTGAAATCAAACATTTTACAATCATTTGTGCGCAGGAATTTGTTCATAGTTTTTTTTAGTCCGGCCCTCCAACAGTCTGAGCGACAGTGAACTGGCCCCCTGTTTAAAAAGTTTGGGGACCCCTGGTCTAAGGCCATAGAGTCCACCCTCCAAAGCATCCATTTTCCCCAGGGAAACTGATCTCTTTAGTCTGGACATAACTAATCCCAGCGAATCCCCAGGTCCCGTCTGAAGGTTGGCATCCCTAGTGCTAGGAGCACCCCGCTCCAATCTTGCTTTGTCTGGCACCTGCAGACCTTTTAAAATAAATTCTGCCTTAGACATTCAGTACTAGATGTAAAAGTTGTCATACTTCACCGGGGAAGAAAACCCTAGCCCCGAGCTGCAAAGTCTGGTATGCAGATGCGACGTGAATAATCTTGGGCTTGTCTGGAACATGGCATTGTTGTTATTACCTAAAGTAATTGCTGTATAGATAACCAAGCATCTTGTGTCCTCACAGACCTGCCAATTTGTTGCAATTCCCCACGCGAATCCTATGCAGTTACTTCATTACTGAACCTATTCGAAGCAACTGGCTTAAACTGGAGTATATATAAGGACTGTGTTGTCACACTGCAGCCCTGAGGTCATTCCATTAATTATCATTTGTTATTATTTACATGCTTTAAAAAAAAAATCTTCCTGGCTCCTGCATTTGACAAAATCGTCTGCAGGTGACGAAAAATTAGGTCACAGGAAATGCATTCGCCTTTACAGCGCAGCAAAACCCTTCTTTCCAGATTTGTGGTTTTCCCTTTGCCTGGAGCGGTTGAAGGGATTAGTTTGGGGCGCACGAAGGGTTAAAGCGACCGAGTTTTTGCTTGCTAGAGAGGAACTGGATGGGGGGTTAGATTGTTAGTAAGTTCCTTCCTGTTGGGGGGGGGGAGGAGGAGGAGAAAGAAGGGGTGGTGGGTGGGAGAAAGGCTGTTGATTGAACTGGCGTCCAAGTAAGAAAGGCTGGGCATTGCAGAAGTCTTAGAGGAAGGGGGTCATTTTGCACAGGTGAGATATTAACTAAAGGGGAAAGGAGGTTCAAGTTCAAAAATAATAATTTTTGGTTAATAAAGGAGGGAGGGAGAAATGGCTCAGAAAAAAAAAACTTGAACCACTCATGCTTGCCTGCATATTAATAATTTTATATATATATATATATTTAGGTACCTTTTCTTTTCCAGACGTCTGCACACTGAATAGGTTATCTGCTGTTACGGAGCAGCTAGGAGGAGCAGATCGGTGGCTTATTTGACTCTGCCTCTTTCTCTCTTCCTCCCAATTGGATGAGGAGTAGAATATAATTATAATTACTGGGGAAAACAAGTTGCAGGCAGGGCTTGGGTGCTCTCTGTCTGTGGGTCTGAGCTATGGTGGCTAAATGAAGCTTCCCTGGTCATGCGCAGTCTACCTGTATGTCATATTATAAGGACAGAATAACAGGCAAAGGGCATTTTCCCTCATGGTGCATTCGTAAGCTTCCCTAAAGGAAGCTTCCCAGCTGGCTATTATAGGAACCGGGATGTTGAACTGGATAAGCCTTTGTGTCTCCTCTTTTTGCAAAGGAAAGGGCGATGATGATGATGATGAAGGAGGAGGAGAAGGAGGAGTTTGGATTTATACCCACTTTTCTCAGTTATAAGGAGTCTCAAATCAGCGTATAAACTCCTTCCTTCCTCTCCACATGACAGACACCTTGTGTTGTAGGTGGGGTGAGAGAGTTCAGAGAGAACAGTGACTAGCCTAAGGTCACCCAGCAGGCTCCATGTGTAGGAGTGGGGAAACAAGCCTGGTTCTCCAGATTGGAGTCTGCTGCTCCTAACCCAGTGATGGCAAACCTTTTTGACACCGAGTGCCCAAACTGCAACCCAAAACCCACTTATTTATCGCGAAGTGCCAACATGGCAATTTAACCTGAATATTGAGGTTTTAGTTTAGAAAAAACGGTTGGCTCCAAGGCGTGCATTACTCGGGAGTAAGCTTGGTGAAGCAACCATGCAACGCTTTGAACAGGTCATGCCCAGTGGCCCAGGCCAGCCTAAATGTGTGTGTGTGGGGGGGTGATTCCCCCCCACATGACGAACTCTGTGCGCGTGTGCCCACAGAGAGGGCTCTGCGTGCCACCTCTGGCATGCGTGCCATAGGTTCGCCACCACTGTCCTAACCAGTGCACCATACTGGCTGGGACTCTGTGAGCTTGTATAGTGTGACAGCCAGTGTGGTGCAGTGGTTAGTGTTGGAGTAGAATGTGTGGGGCCCGGATTCAAATCCCCACTCTTCCATGGAAGCTCACTGAATGGCCTTTCACAAATCACACATTCTCAGCCAACTTTACCTCAGAGGGTTGCTGTGAGGACAAAATAGAGGAGAGAATTATGTAAACCACTGAGTCCCCCTTGGGGAGAAAGGTGGGGGTATAAATGAAGTAAATAAAATTCCATGTGTGACCAACAGACAGGATCAGGCTAGAAATGTTTATTTAACATCAGAATTGATTCTCAGTGGCTGGCAGATAGCCTATTTAGGGGAGGTCTGCGAGGGTGTCCAGTGTATCTCTGTGCTCAGAACACACATGGGGAAAGTGGGTGAGGGGAGTGTTTATTCAACAGTTAATTTATTCAACAGGTTCAGCTTGGTTTGGGACTGCAGGGCAGAGGAAGATGGGTTCCTCCTTCCCCTCCCTGTACTGTGTTTGCGAGCCAAAACAGTACTCAGAGATGTTATTTGCCCCGAAGGGCTCCTTAATGGGCCATTTTCTGGAGAAAATGGTGCAGGGGTAAACAGGAATCCCCCCCCCCCATGACAGGGTCCCAAGCCAAATGGGGCCCACAGTACTGCTAAAAGGAGTTTCCAGAGGAACTCCCTGCTCCAATATAGTGATCAGTTTCTGTGGAGGACTTGTCAATGTTGTAACATCCATCTTGGCTCTGGCAGAAATCCTGAACTAGAGTACAATTTATTCCCTCCCCTATTTCCTCACACACCCTTCTCCCAACAGACTGGAATTTATAATTAACAGTTTGTTGGTTTATTTATAAATGTGAAAAACACACTCAAGGAATTATAGTGGACAGGAAGATTTGTTATAAGAAGCATTTGTTGATCTAAAAAATACTGTTTATAAAGAGGTGATGGAAGCAGATCTAGATGGGGGAGAATTCTGTCCTGAGGAGAATTTCACCCATCTAATTCCAGGGAGAATTATCTTCCGAGATACTCCTATTGAAGTCAGGGAATTTAAAGGGTATAACTATATTTAGGATTGAGCTGAGAGACAGCTAGAATGGGCATATGACTTTGTCTCACATTTTCAAGTTTGAAATTAACTTTTTCCTGAGAACCTTCTCAAAACAAGGGGGGAGTAAAATTTCCACATCTGTTTCTCCAGATTGCATTCACCCTATATAAATCTGTTCATACCCTACTCCCTGAGCTAAAGGAAAGATACCAGGTGCATTTTCTGGCATGGTTGGAACTCATTGGCCTGTATGCCCATCTTGTAAGATGGAATGCTGAACAGTTAGCTCATTTATCATGGCAAATCATACATTTCCAGATAATTGCTTTTGTCCACAAAACAAAGCATAGCAGGTTGTGTAGCACTTCTCTCAGGCTTTTTGAAGGTGTCTCCTTAGGACAGTGATGGCGAACCTATGGCACGGGTGCCAGAGGTGGCACTCAGAGCCCTCTCTGTGGACACACACAGAGTTCATCATGTGTGTGGGGGGGAATATCGCCCCCCCTCCCACACATCTAGGCTGGCCTGGGCCGCTGGGCTCGATTATTAGCATTAAACCTAAGTTCTAGTTTTGGGGAAGCAGTCTAGGTAATCCTGTTAAGAGCTGTTAAACCCCACTGATTTTCATGCAAAGAACTAAAGCGTGATCCTTTACCTGGGAGTAAGCTCGGTTGCTTGCTTCTGAGTAAACCCTCCTAGGGTCGTGATTCACCCATTCGAAGAGTTGCATGGTTGCTTCAAAGCAAAGCCAACAACTACCATCAAGCTTACTCCCGAGTAATGCACGCCTCAGAGCCAACCATTTTTTTTCTAAACGAAAACCTCAGCATTCAGGTTAAATTGCCGTGTTGGCACTTTGCGATAAATAAGTGGGTTTTGGGTTGCAGTTTGGGCACTCGGTCTCGAAAAGGTTCGCCATCACTGCCTTAGGAGGTGCTTAGTGTAGTGGCTGGAGCACTTGTCCTGCGACTAGAGCGATGCAAGTTCAAATCTCCAGTTTGCTGTGGTGCTTCACAGGTGACCATGCTGTAATGTAGTTGGGGCATATTTCACTGTATGGGTTCCAATTTTTAACCACCTGTCTGCTGGGAAAAGAACTGTAGCCATGTTGGTGCTGTTAGTCATAAGGAAGTGACCTTTTGGAACCTTTCTGTATCTCAGTTTGGCCTGTGGACAGAGCTGGTTTGATTGGAAAATGTTTATTATTGTAAGCTATTTCAATCATTGACCAAAAACAATACAAACATATATTTCCTCTGTGTGTGTTTGTTTATTTGAAACCGTTTTAATCTGTGCTCTCCCTTTTTTAAAAATGGCCTCAGCAGCTCAGTTTCTAAAAATGTATGCATAATCTTTAAACCAATTTCAATAAAATAGAAGTGCATATCAGCTGGATCTATTTGGAGGAAAGGCAGAATCAAAATGTGTTAACTAAACATTGTATTTTTTTAAAGAAAAGTTTGATTTTTAATTAGTTTACTTGCAAAAAAAAGGGTCATAGCTCCTCAAGATTGTCAGCAAATTAGTTTGTATGCAACTGCATGCTTCTTCTCTGTGAGTGTATCCAAGTGATACTAGTTTGAACTGAAATGAGTTTTTAAAAAATCTTTTTAAATTAGGGTTTTGTATGGTGGAGACCATCTGTGAGGCTGAAGACAGAAGCTGGTGGTATCCCACCCTGTGCTACAGGGGATTGAAGTGGCAGGGGGTAAAAAGTGGGCAGAAAGGACGTAGCAGGCCTGAAGCTATCCTTGATTTGAGGAGACAGAATGGCTTCCAAGGAGGAGGAGGTGATCATCCCCCCAAGTCTCCAGGAGTGTTTTCCCACCGAGCCGGTAGTTGAGAAGATGGTTGCACAGCCCCCATGGGTCCCTGCAGATGTTTTGGAAGGCACTAAAAAGAACAATGATGTTGCCCAGATTAAAATGGAAGTGTCTCCTGCCTGTGGCAATGCCCAGTGGAAAGACGCCACAGAAGTAGAGGAGATCTCTCACTCGGAGCTCAAGAACCCCCAGTTACAAGACCCTTATTGTTGGGATGATATCTTCCCGGCCTCTGTTGAGAAGGCAACTAACCCCAAGCCTGAAAAGTGGATGGCACAGTTCATGCCGGGCCTCAAAGAAGATGCCCAGTTGGAGGACAGGGATGTAGGGGACTATGGCAAGGTGAAGGCTGCCATCTTGCGGGTAGATGCCATCAGCACTGAAATACAGCGACAGCACTTTCGGCGCTTCCAGTACAAGGAGGTGGACGGTCCCCGTGAGGCTTGTAGCCGGCTCTGGTTCCTTTGCCATCGGTGGCTGAAGCCAGAGAGACACACCAAGGAGCAGATCCTGGAACTGTTGATTTTAGAGCAATTCCTGGCCATCCTGTCCCCAGAGCTCCAGAGCTGGGTCAAAGATGGCTGCCCAGAGACTTGTGCCCAGGCAGTTACCTTGGCAGAGGAATACCTACTGAGGCAGCGAAAGGCTGGCATGCCAGCACAGCCGGTAAGACCTTCGTGAGTAAGCTGTCTTGTGGGATTGGGTGGTGGCAGCAACAGGAAATTACATGTGTTCATCTCTGGTGACTTTCGGTCTCTGTTAGGCTATTCAGTCAACATGGGCAAAATTCTGTGTGAGGGTATCCATTTTTAGTAAGCTAAGTTTCATAGCAGCAAGTGAAAAGCCTGCCCGACAGCTTACAACAGCCCTGTCAAGTAGGTCAGAGTCATCCCTCTGTTATAGATTGTAGGGAGGGAGGATATTTTAAAAATGAAGGAATTGTTCACAGCAGTCCAAAACTAAAATCTGTAAATGAAAACAAAAAGACCAGACTAAATAATATCTCTTATTTGGACTGACCCAGTGAAATATAACATTGTGCAAGTTTTCAAGTTCATCAGAATTCTTTTTCTAGCTGCTGTTGCCAAAATACATGTATAAAAAGGATTTGGGGACGGGAAAATTCCTCATGGCACAGTGTTAAGGCCTCTTAAAGCCTGCAGTGTATGTAAGATGGAGTTACTCAAATTAAAAAAGCAAAATAAGAGAGACCTCTATAAGAATAATAATAAGAAGAGTTTGGATTTATATCCCCCCTTTCTCTCCTGTAGGAGACTCAAAGGGGCTTACAATCTCCTTGCCCCTCCCCCCTCACAACAAACACCCTGTGAGGTGGGTGAGGCAGAGAGAGCTCCGAGAAGCTGTGACTAGCCCAAGGTCACCCAGCTGCCGTGTGTGGGAGTGTACAGGCTAATCTGAATTCCCCAGATAAGCCTCCACAGCTCAGGCGGCAGAGCTGGGAATCAAACCCGGTTCCTCCAGATTAGATATACGAGCTCTTAACCTCCTACGCCACTGCTACTGAGTACCAAAGACCACCGAAAAAAAGAGAGAGCAATTATGTTTACTGTATATGCAATATAAACAATTCCAGTAAAGTGTAACTATTTCTGATCATCCTAATAACAAATAAATTCCAGTAATGTATTGTCAAAGGCTTTCACAGCTGGAATCAACTGGCTGTTGCGGGTTTTTCAAGCTATGCGGCCATGGTCTGGTAGTTTTTGCTCCTAGGTTTCTCCCACATCTATGGCTGGCATCTTCAGAGGCATGTCATGCTAAGATGACCTTACTGTGATATGCCTCTGAAGACACTAACCATAGATGTGGGCGAACATTTGGATCAAAAACTACCAGAGGATGACCACACAGCCTGGAAAATCTACAACAGCCAACAAATTTCAGTAAATTCAGAAATGGTTACACTTTACTGTGATTGTTTGCATTGTATAACAATGCAACAATTTGTTCAAAACAATTAATTTGTATATAGTTAAGGACAGTTTGTCTTTTTCTTTCCTTTTTTTGGTGGTCTCTGGTATTCAGTACCTTTTGTGTTTTCAACTTACTCAAGGCCAGAGACAATAAATCAATTTAACTCCATTGAGAAATCGAAGTCCAGTAAATGTCTCTGATATCTCTCTAAACCAGCGAGACTCAATATCCCCTTTTCAGAAGAGAGGGGAGAAATCATTTGGAAGTCATTGTATTAACTCAGGAGACAGATGGAAGTATAGTTGAAGTCAAATTGGGTATTTTACTTCATGATGCATTCCTGAGGCATTCTTCCTTCTCCAAACTCTTCTTGTGCATTCTGGCAAATGCGGAAGCTCATACCTCAGGTACCATCTGTTTACATGAACAGTGAAAAATACAAGTCATGCTTGAGAGAACATTCTGGTATGACCTATATATCTTTTCAGTTGTATTGGATGGCAGGACTCAGACTGGACGTTTCATTTAAAACAGGAAGAATTTTGTGACTGTGTCATCTATTCAACAGTAGAATAGTCTCCCTCTTGACATGGTGGTTCCATCACCATTAGAGCTTTTTAAACCTCAATTGAATATTTATTTATCAGGGAAATTATAGCCATAGTTCCTGTCTGGCAGGGGCTTGGACTAGATGACCCTGGTGAGATTATATATATTTGAGACTTGATTGATGAACCAAAGCTGCCCCTGCATTGAATCTCAGCTAAGTGACTTCAGGCAAGCTATGGTCTCTCTCTCTCTCTCTCTCTCTCTCTCTCTCTCTCTCTCTCTCTCTGACCTCTTTGATCCATGGGGCCAACAATAAGTGGCAAGATGTCATAGTCCCGCTGTATACCATATTGTTCAGGCTGCAACTAGAGTACTATGTGCAGTTCTGGAGGCCTCATTTCACGAAGGATGTGGACAAAATGGAGTGTGCAGAAGAAAGCAACAAGGATGATCAGAGGCCTGGAGACCAAGGCCTAG
Source organism: Sphaerodactylus townsendi (assembly GCF_021028975.2). NCBI lineage: Eukaryota > Metazoa > Chordata > Lepidosauria > Squamata > Sphaerodactylidae > Sphaerodactylus > Sphaerodactylus townsendi. The sequence continues at coordinate 7,645,876 of NC_059427.1, forward strand.
GACAGTGGTGGTGAACCTCTGGCACGGGTGCCAGAGGTGGCACTCAGAGCCCTCTCTGTGGGCACGTGCGCACAGAGTTTGTTATGTGGGGGGGGGGATCGCCCCCCACAAACACACACACATCTAGGCTGGCCTGGGCTTCTGGGCTCGATTAGTAGCATTTAACCTAAGACCTAGTTTTGGGGAAGCAGTGTAGGTAACCCTGTTAAGCACTGTTAAACCCTACTGGTTTTCATGTGAAGAACTAAAGCGCGATCCTTTACCTGGGAGTAAGCTCGGTTGCTGGCAATGGGGCTTGCTTCTGAGTAAACCCTCCTAGGGTCGTGATTCACCTGTTTGAAGAGTTGCATGGTTGCTTCAAAGCAAAGCCACCAACTACCACCAAGCTTACTCCCGAGTAACGCACGCCTTGGAGCCAATCATTTTTTCTAAATGAAAACCTCAGTATTCAGGTTAAATTGCCGTGTTCGCACTTTGCGATAAATAAGTGAGTTTTGGGTTACAGTTTGGGCACTCGGCCTCGAAAAGGTTCACCATCACTGCCCTAGGAGGAACAGCCAAGGGGCATGGGAATATTCAGTCTGGAAAAAAGAGGTTGAGCGGGTACATGATGGCTCTCTATGTGAAGGGCTATCACATGGAGGAGAGCAAGGAAAGAGAAGAGTTTTGGATTTCTGTCTCATTTTTCTCAATTGTAAGGAGTCTCAGAGCAGCTTACAAACTTCTTCCCTTCCTCTCCCGACAACAGGCACCTGGTAAGGTAGTGAGGCCAAAAGAGCCCAAGGTCATCCCGCCAGCTTCATGTGTAGGAGCAGGGAATCAAACCCAGTTCTCCAGATTAAGAGTCCACAGCTCTTAACCACTTCAAAACTCTGGAGCTGTTCCAGTTGGCAGCAGAGGATAGAACTCAAAATTGTGGGTTTAAATTATGGCGAAAAGATACTCTGGAGATTAGGAAAATAAACTGCAGTAAGAGTAGTTCAGAATCAGCTGCTTAAGGAGATGATGAGCTCCCCGTCTCTGGCAGTTGAGCTCCCCGTCTCTGGCAGTTGAACTCAGGGATGCTCTAGGCCAGTGGTGGCGAACCTTTGGCACTCCAGATGTTGTAGACTACAATTCCCATCAGCCCCTGCCAGCATGGCCATGCCAGGGGCTGATGGGAATTGTAGTCCATAACATCTGGAGTGCCAAAGGTTCGCCACCACGGCTCTAGGCTGATCAGGCCTGTATAGCCCTTTGCAACTCTAGGATTCTATGACTACAGCCAAATACTGGGCAGGAAGCTCTTTCAGCATTTCACCATGAATGCTCCAATTTATGATAAGTTTGAAAACAAATGGAATTTTCATTTCTGCCCAGCTCTGGTCATGACAGGTGATTCTGAGCCTCCTTGAGATTTTCCAGGATGACTAGAGAATCATCCTGAAACGCCTGCCCTCGAGGCACTTTCACTCATGCCTCAATTCCTGCTCTTTCAGGCAGCCGAACTGTTTGAGGTGGCAAGCGTGGCCTCCCCAAAGGCAGATGGGCTTCCTTTGGACCCCGACCAGAAACAGCTGTGCCTGGAGATCAAAGAGGAGAACCTTCTAGATGATGGCAACTCCCTAGGTAAGGTTTTCATTTGTCTGGAGGGTTCTGCTGTTCTTCTGATTGGAGGAAGAAAAATTCTGTGCCACGGTAAATTATATGCCTCAGAGAGGTGCAGTCCTGCGCCACATGTCATAAGCATATGTGAATACTTTCTGCTGGTTTTGCACATTTCTCACACTAGACATAGGGTGGCGCAAAGCCCATCAGATAATTTGTTTTGCTGCCCCATTAAAATTTCACAAGTCCCCATCCTTTTAAAGGAGGAACTTTAGTGGGGGAATCAGAAAGCAGGGTATAAAAAGGGCAGATGTGGGGTATGAAAAATACTGGAGCCTTTCCAGTGATGCTCCCAGCTATGGAATAACTTTCCATGCCTGTTTTGTACCACTGTTGGATCTTTCAGGGCATTTGACTTTTGTTTCCCAACTTCAGTTTTTGGGGGTGTTTTCCCAATTGTACTGTGATATTAACTAATTTGTTTTTATTTAGTATTGTGAATAGATGCTACTGAGTTAAGTGGTTGTGAACCACTTCAGTCATGTGGTGGGGAGAAGCTTATATAAACATTTTAAATCAGTAAGTAAGTCATCTGTAGGTGGCAGGGTGATGTACTAGATAGATCTTTCGTCTGTACCCCCAGTAATTGTCTGTAGCTTGCAGGAAGATGGGATGGTCTTCTGACATTGTTCTCTTCATATTCCCTCAGATGATTCACACACGAGTGAAAGCAATGTGGGGATTAATCATCCAAATAAGAATGAAACAGAGGAGCCACACAAGGCATCTGTGGTCAGTGTCGAAACTTTTCCCCTATTATGCAAAGAGGGAGTTGCGTCCAATGGTCAGATGCTCCAGAAGACAAGGGGAAAGCCCCCACAGAAGAGGATGCGCAAATCCATTCCATTAGCGGAGGGCTACAAAGATCTCCACGAAGCCTCTACTGAAGAAGAAGCCCAGGAGGGTGAGATGCCTGTGAAGGTCATAGTCCTCAAGGGAAATGTGGGCCAAGGTTCAGATCACACTGGCGAGAGAGTTCACAAGTGTTCGGTCTGTGGCAAGGCCTTCAGCCTTCGATCCCGCCTTATTGTCCATGAGAGAACCCATACGGGTGAGAAACCATACACGTGTTCTGAGTGTGGGAGGAGCTTCAGTGTGAGCTCGAGTCTCATAGCTCATAGGAGAACTCACACTGGAGAGAAACCCTATAAGTGTTCTCATTGCGCCAAGAGCTTCAGTGTAAAGTCTGGGCTAATTGCTCATGAGCGAACTCACACTGGAGAGAAGCCGTACAAGTGTTTGTACTGCAGCAAGAGCTTCCGACGCAACTCGGGTCTGGTGAGCCACCAGAGAATCCACACTGGTGACAAGCCATACCAATGTTCAGTGTGTGAGAAAAGCTTCAGTGACATATCAAATCTCATTACCCATCATCGAATTCACACAGGAGAAAAACCATACAAGTGCCTAGAATGCGGAAAAAGCTTCAGTCAGAGTTCATACCTCAATAGCCACCAGAGAATCCACACGGGGGAAAAGCCATATGAATGCTCGGAATGTGGGAAAACCTTCAGCGTCAGCTCACGCCTTCGGAAACATCAGAGAAGCCACACTGGAGAAAGACCGTTTGTCTGTTTGGACTGCGGGAAGACATTCAGCGAGAGCTCAGATCTCCTTGCACATGAAAGAGCTCACACTGGTGAAAAGCCCTACAAGTGTTCATACTGTGGGAAGAACTTCTTGCGCAGTTCAGAGGTGGTGAGCCATGAAAGGATCCACACTGGCGAAAAGCCGTATCACTGCTCCGAGTGTGGAAAAAGTTTCAGTGTCAGCTCCCGTCTCAGTGCACACAGGAGAATCCACACTGGAGAGAAGCCTTTCCAGTGTCCCGTATGTGAAAGAAGCTTCAGCTACAAGTCCCACCTCATCACCCATCAGAGAATCCATACTGGCGAGAAGCCATTCCAGTGCTCAGTTTGTGGGAAAAGCTTCCGAGGGAGCTCCAGTCTCGTTGCCCATGAGAGAACGCACACGGGGGAGAAACCATACCGTTGCTTGGACTGTGGGAAAAGTTTCACTCAGAGCTCAAACCTTATTAGTCATCAGAGAATCCACACAGAAGGGAATTCCTGAGCATCTCCATGGGATGAACTTGCAAAGGTCATGTAGCAAGTTCATCACCAGCTCAACCTTTCCTTTCTTAACAAGGCATGGCACTTTTACAGTACTTTTACCTTATTTCTTTGGGGAAAGACATTTCTAGCACTCATGGAAAAACAGCTACATCTTTTTCCCAGAGCATCCTTTTAAAAGGAACTGGAATTTTACTAGTCAATTCAAATTGAGATGCTTGTGTGTATTAATTTGCTATCAAGTTGCTTCTGACTTATGGCAACTCTATTAATAAAAGACCTGCAAAATATCCTATCATTGACAGCCTTGCTCAGTTCCTGCAAATGGAAGGTCATGCCTTGAGCCAATACGTCTCATATTGCTTCCTCCTCTTTTCCTGCTGCCTTATTATTTAAAAATGAATAGGATTTTGCTAGTCAATCCAAACCGAGAAGCTTAGTTACTGTTAACTGTAGGCTGCAGGCAGAGGAATACGTGAGGGCAGATGGATCAAGAGGACTCCACCCCAGGCCAGCTTTGTGACTCTTCAGAGATATTTCCTCCCTTCCAGAATGAAGGAGAGAGGATCTCTCCAAGACTTACATCTGGCCAGGCACAGCTTAAGAAAAGCAGTCCCTTGAAACATACAAAGATAAATTGGAGGGGGGGGGGGGGCTAATGTGGTCTTTATTTTTTTGCTGTCTGTAAGCTGTCAAGAATTCCACCAGCTCGTTCCTTCTCTGAGAAAAGACCGTCTTGATGTTACCCCTGCAAGGAAGACACCAACTCATTTTGGATTCTGAGTGTTTAGTGGAGTCCCCCTAGGCAATGAAACGAGAAAGGGAACAGATCAGAATCTCAGTTTCATGATCCAGTATGCAGTAGCTGCTCTTGAAGCTATTGATGTTTGCCAAAGTCCCAAGTTTCTGATATTAGGAAAGATTTATGGCTGTTTTAGTGTAATTGGGAGGAGGGGGGGGGTTAAGTCATAATTAAAATCCAGTTGTTTTCTTTACTAACCAAGTGCCAGGGTGGAGTATCATATGGTAAAAATTATTTGGGGTATACCCCTTTAGTCTGAAACAGGGAGGAGGAGGTTGCATTTTGGAATGCTCTTAATTCCTGGGGGGGGCGGGTGTCATCTTCTTTTATTTTTCTTTGCTGCTAAATTGCAACCAACTCATGGAGATCTTTCAAGTTTTCAAGACACAAGACAAACCGAAGTGGTTTTCCTGCCTTTGTATAGCAACTCCGGACTGCCTTAGTGGTCTCCCATCCAAAGACTAACCAGAGCTGACTCCGCTTAGTTTACGAGATCTGACAGGATGGGACTAGCTGGGGCAAATCAATGCTACTCAAAAACAGGATATGAAGAATGAGGTTAAGCTGATGAGGCTTGCCAGGATAGGGGAGGATATGAACATAAAATAATGTTGAAGTGAACATTTCTCATTGATCTGATAGTTTTCTAGCTACAGCTTAATTAATTTTTTGACCTCTAAGGGATCATTCGAAGGTGAGATTTCTGCCTCTTTCTGAGAGTGATATAGTCCTGGAAGAGTTAATATGTCATTATGAAGGTTCATAAAAGGGCCGGGGTGGGGGGGGCAGTGCTCTTTCTCTCTCTTATTGTCAGTAGAACTAAAGAAATTTTTGTTGGGCAGACCTAGTAGTAGCTAACTAGGCAGAAAATCACAAACCTACACAGAAGCTGTTGGGAGGAGTTGGGGAATCCGCCGTAAGTTTCCCATTATTGTTTCAAAATAGGACTTTTAGTGATTGACAATTTTTTGTCTTACTGGTAATCTGCCTTAAGTCCCAGAGAGAAAGGTGGCAACTGCAAAGGAAAACAATAACTTTTAACCTGTCATGTCTGTTACTGGCTACTCGTTATGATGATTAAAGGGAATCTCCACATTCAGAGGCAGTCAGTCTCTGAACACCAGTGCCAGAAGGGAACATCAGGGGAAAACCTCAGCCCCTATGCCCTGTTGTTGCCCCTCCAGATGAACTGGTTGGCCACTGTGTGGGATGGGATTTTGGACTAGATGGACTACTGGTCTGATCCAGCAAGGCTGTTATGTTTAAAAGAGGGGGTTGTCTGTACTTCAAAGGTTGGGATGTGTCATTAAGAAAGAGCTGGGTTTTTTTCTTGAGAGAATCAAACTACTTAAATCCCATTAAATCCTCTGGATCTTGTCATAGGATCATAGAGTTGATGCAGGATCAGCCTAGATTTGAACATCCCAGACAAATGTTTGTCCAGCTGCTGCTTAAAGACTTCCAGTGATGGGGAGCTCATCACTTTCCTAGGTAGTGAATTCCCAGGTGGCTGATTCAGCATCCCTTTTTCTCGGTTCATGGGACAGCGAAGTACTCGAGGTCTAGAACTTGAAAATATTGTCGAAGTGAGTCTTAGAGAAGTTTGAGTGTAGACCGGAGCTTAAAAAAAAAAAAAAGCACCATTACAAAGAGACCCCAGCTTGGTCATTCTTTGTCCATTTTCAGTAAGGCCAAGCTGAGCTTGAATCAATGCTTGTGACTATTTTTACAAGTAGGTTCATCCTGGAACACTCATGTTGGAGTTGAAGGAATTTGCACCCTGTTGGTGGCATCACCCCCCCCTCCCCGATTCCCCTTTTCAGCCCCACTTGATTTTGCTTTTTTCAATACCGTGGCAATACTCTGAAATTCTTTTCCAATAGGCTGTCATTGGACTGGGTTCTGGCAAACCAAGAAGATGTTTTACTTGATCAAGACAGGTGCTATCTAGCAGAAGGAAATCTGGTTTTTTTCATGCTGAAATAAAAATTATTTGCAGTTTTATCAAGGCGTGTGTGTCTGCATATGTATGTTTCTATTTGAGTATAAGAGAGCCATCGTGGTGTAGTGGTTAAGAGCAGTGGACTCTAATCTGGAAAACTGACTTTGATTACTCACTCCTTCTCATGAAGCCTGCTTGGTAACCTTGGGCCAGTCACAGTTCTCTCAGAACTCTTTCAGCCCCTCCAGCCTCACAAGGTGCCTGTTGCGGGAAGGATAAGGAAAGGCAATTGTGGAGTATGAAAACCAACTCTTCTTCTTCTATACCAGGGCTATTTAGGTCTTCTGACCTCATGTTTCAGTTTGTTTACACTGGCTGTGACAGGTAGGCACAAAATATACATCAGAGATCCTCTAAGGAGAGGTGTTGAGGACTGAATTTGGGACTGTCTGCATGTAAAAGTTTCTCTGTGGTGCAGATGCTGGTGGATCTTGGAGGAGCCATAACTGCATGGTAGCCCCCTTGACAGTGTGGCACAGTGGTTTAGAGCAGTGGACTGTAATCTGGTTTGATTCCCCACTCCTCCACATGAGCAGCAGACTCTTATCTGGTGAACTGGATTTGTTTCCCCACTCCTACATTCCTGTTGGGTGATCTTGAGCAAGTCCCAGTTTGTTCAGAACTCTGTCATCCTCACCTACCTCACAAAGTGTCTGTTGTGGGGAGAGGAATGGAAAGGAGTTTGTAAGCCCCTTTGAGTCTCCTTACAGGAGACTCCTCATCCTCTTCTTTGCGGGTTTATCTCTGCCTTCTTTAAAATATTCATACCTCAGGGAGAATAGCTACTAAACAGGCTGCTGGTTCTCAGTGATTAAACAATTAATGCAACATGGTCTTGATCCAGAAGCATTTTAAAAATCAACAAAATTTTCCAGGATATAAGCTTTCAGGAATCAAAGTTCACTGTGTTAGATACCTCCCTGGTACCTAGTAGGTGGATTCAGAGGTCTGGTTATCTGACAATGTGTCACAAAAACTAGTTATGTGAAGTAAGTTGCAGCCAATTTATGGTGACCCCTCAGGGTTTTCAAAGCAAGAGATGTTCAAAGAACCATTAGTTTTTTATGTTATGTTTTTAAGCTGTTTTTATCACTGTTGTTCACCGCCCTGAGCCCCTAGGGGGAGAGCGGTTTAGAAATCAAATAAATAAAGATGGTTTGCTGTGGCCAGCATCTGCATAGTGACCCTGGACTTCCTTGGTGGTCTCCCATTCAAGCGTGAACCAGGGCCAGCCCTGCATAGCTTCTGAGATTGGGCTAGCCTGGGCCATCCAGGTCAGAGCATAGAAGCTTATACCCTGGAAAATGTTATTGGTCTTTGAGATGCTACTGGCCTTGACTTTAATTGTGCTACTGCAACCTAATATGGCTACCCCTGAAACAAATACAACAGCAGTGAAAATCTCTCCGATGTAGTTAGTGGAGTATCAGGTTGGGACAGTATCTTGTTCTCTACCTGGCAAACTGAGAAGCATTTTTAAAAATTAATTATTCCAAACAGCAATAAAAATAACAAAATATGATAGTGGTAGCAACTCTACAGATTAAGCATCTATTAAAGGTTTCCAAATACCAAAAATATACATTCAGGTACCATCGTTATCTTTATGTTGTATGTTCAATTGTTGACAAAGTCATAAAGTCCTCGAGCCACTGGGTTCATGGAGCAGCACATGAACACATGAAGCTGCCTTATACTCAGTCAGACCTTTGATCCCTCAAGGTTAGTATTGTCTACTCGGGCTGGCAGTGGCTCTCCAGGGATGCAGGTTGAGGTCTTTCACATCACCTGGTCCTCTCACTGCCTGGTCCTTTTAACTGGAGATGTTGTGGATTGAACCTGACACCACCTGCATGCCAAGTAGATGCTCTAGCACTGAGCCACCCTCTGTTGAATGTTGAAGAACTGCAGGCCAGCAAGAACAAACAGCACATGATCCAGGGATCAGGAACCAGAGAGCAGGCAGGGCCTAGGGATGGTGCTTAGCTACAAGCTATTCCCCCAGGCTGAGGCACAAGCCAGTTAGTAGGAGATGTTCAATCCCAAAGGTTGTAGGATTATATACCGAGGGCCCTATTATTTCCTGTGGGTTCCTGCAAAGAGCTAGAGCGAGGCCCTTGTCTCTGCCAGCATTAGAGAGCCAGTGCAGGATAGTGATTAGTGTGCCAGGTGAAAATATGGGAAACCCAGGTTCAAATCCACAGGGAGGGCCTGTGGCTCAGTGGGAACATCTTCTTGATATCCAGATGGTCCCAGGTTCGATCCCCAGTATCTCCAATGGTCTCACTCAGGTGAAAGCAGGTTCATTTAGGAAGGGGGCTGTGGCTCAGTGGTAGAGCATCTGCTTGACATGCTTAAGGACCCAGGTTCTATCCACAGCATCTTCAGGTTTGTTTTTTTAAATGAGGGAATAGGTGATGTGAAAACTCGCTGCCTGAGACCGTGGTGAGCTGCTGCCAGTCTGAGTAGACTAAACTGACTTGAATGGACCAGTGGGCGGATTCTCAGTGTTCACATTCTGCATAGAAGCTTACTAGGTGACCTTGGGCCAATTACATCCTCTTAGCCTAGCCTGTCTCACAGGGACATTGTCAGGAGAAAATGGAGAAGGGAACAATTTAAGCTACATTTAGATGAGAGACCTCTAAGAAACACCAGGGGTGCAGTGCGAAGGCAGGCAATGGCAAACCATCTCCGAATGTCTCTTGCCTTGAAAACACTGTGGGGTTGCTGTAAGTCACCCATGACTTAATGGTAAAAAAACAAACAAACAAAAATAGCACAGGGGGGGGGGGGGAACCCAACAATCTTCTTGGCAGCCATGCTGTGAAAACCTTCCACTTCTGTTTCCACACAGAAAACCTACATTAAAGAGGTGGGAAGGTTTTCTCCAGCTCTGTTGATAACGCCATGTCATGTGTCAGGCCGATTTTGTTCAGCTATTGTGTACAGTAGAGGCAGGCAATGGCATACCACCTCTAACTGACTCTTGTCTTGGAAACTATGGGGTTGCCCTGTCAGTTGTGACTTGAGGGCACTTCACATATACATTGCATGCAGTGGCTGAGAGGAGAACATTAGAAGGTACTCTGAGCAACAAAGACAAACATGCATTTTCCCATACCTCAGCTGGAGCTGTCTCCCACACTTTTTTGTACTCTGGAAACTCCTTTTCCCAGCTATGCTTTACCCACCACCAACATGGTGTAGTGGCTAAGATTGGCGGACTCTAATCTGGAGAACTGGGTTTGATTCCCCCCTCCTCCACATGAACGGCAGATTCTGATTTGGTGAACTGGGTTTGTTTCCCCACTCCTGTACATGAAGCTTGCTGGGTGGCCTTGGGCTAGTCATGGTTCTTTCAGAACTCTCTCAGCCCCACCAGCCACAGAAAGTATCTGCTGTGGGAAGAAGAAGGGAAGGAGTTTGTAAGACACTTTGAGACTCCTTATAGAAGAGAGAGGTGGGGTATAAATTGAAACTCTTCTTTTGCTGCTTTCAAAATCAAACACATTTTTAAAAGAAAAATAAACTTTGAATTTATTATTAAAACCTATTGATTCATACGTATCATCCTTTTCCACAGTGCTGTACAAAGTGTCATCAACTGAAAGGGCAGAACCCAGATCCCCCATCAAAGAAATTACAGTATACTTTTCAAGTCTAATATTTTAACTGGAATAAATCTGCTCAGTGGTGGATACTGCAAATAGCTTTAAAATCAAGACTGACAACTTTTCACTATACTCCTGGCCAAGTGTCTGAAGAAAGGAAGATATAGCAAAGCTGCAAGAAAAATCACAACGAACAGGACCACAGGGGGGGAAACCAGGCCTGCTCTAAAACCAAAATGAATGAAATTTTGCCTTTTAAAAACAGATTTAAGAAATGGAGGTATCAAACCGGAAAGTGACAGAGAGGTACACAAAACCAGCAAAAGAGTTAGAGAACAAAGTGGAATAAAAACAGCATTCTGTTGAGATTTTAACATGTGAGGGCAAAACTACACATCTGGGTTTTGAAAGAGCTGGGCCCAGGTCCCGTCCCCCGCCCCCCCGCCCCATTCCCTGGTTTCAAACCAGGTTCCTCGCAGCCAAAAGGAAATGAAGGGGAAAGGCTTTTTTTTTTTTAATAAAAGAGAGCACAAATGGGCTTGGAATGCCGCTGCATGGGATGGAGGGTTTCCTGCCTCCCTCCCCCTTGGCTGAAATGGCACTGAGTGGAGAGCTATGTCCCCACTTTTGCTTCTCCTCATTGAGTATTGTATGCATGTGGAGCAGCAAAATGAGGAAATAACCCTCACAGTGCTGTTTTGGCATGGGAAAATGGTTGAGGAGGAGGGCAGGAAACCTTCCCCCTGCCCACAGTGGCTTACCAAACCTGTTGGGCCTTGCTTTTATTTTTGAAAGCCATTTTCCACATTTGCGGCGAGTTAAGGAAACCGGGACACAGCACCTAAAACACCCACATGCGTAGTTTGACTCTGAAGAGGAAGATCTCAAAGGTGGCACAAAAATGTGAAGGTATTGCAATCAGTTAAGAGGGGAACAAGACAATCCATGAACCTCAATGTGTTACAGAGATTCAGGCTGGAAGTCCAGTGTCTCTAGGGGCTGAGAAAGGAGTTCCTCTTCAGCATGCGTGCTTTTGTGGAGGATAAGAAGTGAGATCTGACAAAAACTTTTGCTGCATTTGGAACAGGCGTATGATTTCCTATCGAGATGGACTTTTTGATGTCTCGTGAGGTGAGATTTGCAGACAAACCTTTTCCCGCAGTCTGGGCACTGGAATGGCCGCTCCCCTCCATGGGTTTTCCTATGATTAATAAGGCTGGAGTGGGAGCTGAACTGTCTGCCGCACAGTGGACAGGCGAAGGGTTTCTCTCCTGTGTGGATTCTTTGATGGCGGGTAAGGTCCGATACCCAAGCAAACCTCTTCTCGCATGCCGAGCAGTCATAGAGGGTATTCCCAATGTGGGTTTTCCGGTGCACGATCAGGTGTTTCTTGAACGCGAAGCATTTGCTGCACTCAGTACACTGGTATAACATCTCCTCGTCTGAGTTTTGTTTTAAAGCTGTTCCAATCACAGGGGAAGTCTTTGGTTTAGGCAGTCGCGAGCTATCATCAAGGATTTCCTTGTGCACTCCACAACAAACAGATTTACCTATGAGGTTCCTTAGCTGGTTTTCTTGTGGCATCTTTGCCCCGTGAAGAATTTCAAAAGTTTCAGCTACTTGCTGGCACCAGGAAAAGTTTTCTGCTGCTCCTCCTGGAGATGCCCTGTGGGACTCTGCTTGGTCTGAGATTTCCTGGTGACTGATTCTCCCAACATTCCCACTTGCTTGCCAAACATCTGTCAGAAAATCAATAAAAGAAACCAAGATTTCAAACTAGGGTTTGTAGCTGGTTTCTTAACCACATGTTTAAAAGAGGATTAGGTAGATTTATGTAGGATAGATCCATCAGTGGCCGTGGTGACTAAAGATCACATCTACATTTAGAGGACGTAAACCACTGAATACCAGTGCTGGGAGGCATTATCAGGGGAAGGCCTCAGCCTTTATGGCCTGTTACTGGCCCTCAAGAGAAACTGGTTGGCCACTGGGTGGGATAGGATGCTAAACAGTGGCGTAGGAGGTTAGGAGCAGCGTAGGAGGTTAAGAGCTCGTGTATCTAATCTGGAGGAACCGGGTTTGATTCCCAGCTCTGCCGCCTGAGCTGTGGAGGCTTATCTGGGGAATTCAGATTAGCCTGTGCACTCCCACACACACCAGCTGGGTGACCTTGGGCTAGTCACAGCTTTTCGTAGCTCTCTCAGCCCCACCTACCTCACAGGGTGTTTGTTGTGAGGGGGGAAGGGCAAGGAGATTGTAAGCCCCTTTGAGGCTCCTGCAGGAGAGAAAGGGGGGATATAAATCCAAACTCTTCTTCTAAACAAAAAGGACCATGGGTCTGATCCAGCAGGTCTCTTTTGAAGTTCTTAAATATGGTTGTTTTAAGATACTTGAACATTGCCCATTTAACTAACATTCTGCTCGCTGATTCCAAGCACGGGGCCAAATTTTTGATGGGCTGTTCAGCTGTGGGCAATGAGCTTGAACCTGATCATCAGGTTTCTTTTCATGTATCAAAACACTAAGGTACAATGAAACCAGCAGTATTTCACACATGCGAGCACTAGTTTCCCCCTCCCTCACTGCTTGGCAGCCGGTCATATAAACAAACAGTGATCCAACTGATCAGCCAGTGATTATACATTAAAACTTTTTTTAAAAGTTATACTGTTTGGTGTTATGCTGTTATGAGTTTTCTGGGCTGTGTGGCCATGGCCTGGTAGTTTTTGCTCCAAACGTTTCAACTGCATCTATGGTTGGCATCTTCAGAGATATGTCATGGTGTGATGTGTTTCTCTTCATGGCATACCTCTGAAGATGCCAGCCACAAATGCGGAAGAAACATTAGGAGCAAAACCTGCCAGATCACAGCTACACAGTTCAGAAAATCCACAACAAGTTGATTTCGGCCATGAAAGCCTTCAACAATACATTTGACGTTCCTTTAAGTCCATGTTTTTGTACAGCATTATAGGAGTCAATGTACCTCTCCCCCACCCCTTCCATGTCATCAATTACCTGACCATCCATGACCCTGGGGGAGAATCGGTTTCACCTACTGCACAGACATAAAAAGCAGAATGAAATGAAACTGAAATGCCGCCAAGGCTGCATAGCAGCAAAACTGTTCTGCAGATGTTCATGCTGGACAGAGGAGAGGTGAGGCCTTCTGCAGCATGGCTCATGAGCGATCATGGTCACTGAACTCAGTATGTTCGCCCACCTCACCTTGTTTGCCACAAAGTCCACAGCCTCCACAGTTTGTTGTGACATGTGAATTCACAAACCATGGTTTGTTGAGCAGACTGCCACTGAAGGCCACAGAGGTGGATCATGGCTCTTCCCTGCTAGAAGTCAGAGAGGAGACAAGTAGTGGACAAACTGGGATTTGTCATTTACATCTGGCAGACTAACCAGAGTTTACTGTTTCAAACCATGGTTGAAACAAACCAAGGTTTATCGTGATATCTGAACACAGTCCAAGTCAATTGTTGGAAAACAGATGGAATACAATGAAGTCCCCTAGATTGATGTGTGGACTATGTGAGTAGTAGGATAAAGATGGCAGAGTCCTCAGATAGTAGAATGCATTGTGCCATTACAGGCTGCTGGTGGGATGGATATGAGCAGATTGCTCTAGGATCTTGCTTCTTCAGATCTTTTTATCCAGAGATGCCAGGGTCTCTGGACTCTGTCCAGATTAGTAGCCTCATCAGATGAGTTGTTTTTTTCCTGGCAAGAAGACAGTATGAAAACTACAGGGTGGCTTGAGGTATGAGCTGTTCCCCCAACCTTTTATGATGTCCCTCTCAATGACTTTTCAGAAAGCTGGGGGAAGGGGCAAACACCCATTCTGCCATGTTACAATTTTCTAAAACAATGAAGTGGGGGCTTATGGATTTTATTTAGGGGCTCCACCTTCCACTACAACAATTATGTTAAGCATGAAGCAAATTCCTCTGCTCAAATTCACGTTTCCTGACCATTTAAACCAACAGCCCTTTAAAGTCCTGCTGTACAATTGGCGAGAAAGAACTCCTCCTAGCCTGAGATGTCAGTTGAACCCAGAAGGCCAATCAGGTTCCGGGGTGGATATAAAGCAGTGATGGCAAACCTTTTTGAGACCGAGTGCCCAAATTGCAACCCAAAACCCATTTATTTATTGCAAAGTGCCGGCAATTTAACCTGAACACTGAGGTTTAAGTTTAGAAAAACAGTTGGCTCTGAGATGTTACTCGGGAGTAAGCTTGGTGGTAGTCGGTGGCTTTGCTTTGAAGCAACCGTGCAACTCTTCCAACGGGTGAAACACGACCCTAGGAGGGTTTACTCAGAAGCAAGCCCCATTGCCAGCAACTGAGCTTACTCCCAGGTAAAGGATCGCGCTTTAGCTCTTCGCATGAAAATCAGTGGGGTTTAACAGTGCTTAACAGGGTTACTTACACTGCTTCCCCAAAACTAGGTCTCAGGTTTAATGCTAATAATTGAGCCCAGCGGCCCAGGCCAGCTTAGATGTGTGTGTGGGGGACTCTGTTTGTGCGTGCCCACAGAGAAGGCTCTGAGTGCCACCTCTGGCACCCATGCCATAGGTTCGCCACCACTGATATAAAGGTTCCAAGATGGCTTCTTTCCTGGGTGGGTGGGTGGGAGGGAGGGAGGGAGGGAAGCAAGCTAGTTGGGGCTTCTTCACACTGTTGCATAAGGCTCCCAGTGTAACAACTAGAACAAACCTGGCATCGAATCCTCACTTTGGGTAAACCTGAGTCATTCACAAATCTACCACACAATGTGTGTGTGTGTGTGTGTGGATATTATGTATGATGTTCTGGGTTCTTTGGGAAAAGGATGGGATAAAAATATCATATTTAAACAAGCTAATTGAATTGTAGAAGAGGGATAAGGAGGAGGAGGAGGAGTTTGGATCCCCCCCCCCCCCCGTTTTCTGAAATGCAAGGAATCTCAAAGTGGCTTACAAACTCCTTGTGAGGCAGATGGGGCTGAGAGAACTCTCAGATTAGAGTCCATTGCTCTTAACAATTAAACCACGCTTTGGAAAAAGATTCCCCACATCCCAAAACATTTCCCACCAGTATTCTCTGTGCTCTCAGAGGTTTCCACAACTCTTCTCCACCCTGGCATTGCTCCTTTAGCCTCCTGGAGCATACTCAATCCTCATCGTGTCTTTTTAAAATAGTTTTTGTCTTCCCTTCCCCCCTTTTATTGCTTAATTTACAAAGTTGCATTTCCCTACATACCGGTAGTCAGAGAGACTCTGGAGCGTGTGAAGGCCTTGGTTTCTGTGAGTGGCCCTGTTGTGCAATTTTTCTCCCAGCCAATATGTAGGGACAAACTAGGAGGCTCTGAGAAATCAAGGGAGGGCTACAGCAATCCTATGGAAATCCTATTCCTCCCCTCAAAATCTCCTCCTCTAGGATTCTCTACCCTCATGGATGTGAGATGGCTAGTTTTCCTTTCCTCATATGAAACTGCCTTTTACCAATTTAGACTCTCAGTCCATCGAGGTCAGTCTCGTCTATTCAGCCTAGAAGTGTCTTCACAGGGTCTTAGGACATGGACTATCACATCACCTTCTACTTGATCAGTTTAATTGGAGACAATGGGGATTGAACTTGGGGCCTTCTGCAAGCCAAGCAAATGCTCTGCCACTGAGTCAGGTGGCTCCTCCCTAAATGAACATGCCTATACCTGCGTTAGACCCTTGGTCTACCTCATCCTTTCAATTGGAGATGTCAGAGATTGAACCTGGGACCCCCCTGCCTACCAAGCAGATGCTCTACTACTGAGCCATACCTAGTACCCTCCCAAACATCTATTACTTGACAAGTCTAAGATATAGTAATACCTGGAAGACACTCCATTGTGAAGATGAATCTAGGTAGCTGTATTATTTCTCTTTGAAGCATGTTCCTTGGCTTGTCCCAGAGCTATTTAAAGGGATCCAGACATAGCAGAACCATTCAGAGCCAAGCAAGCTGTGAAAGATCTCCTTACCTGTTGTTAGTCTTTAAGGTGCTGCTAGACTTTTATTTTATTTGGATTCTCGGTTAAGATTTCATATTCTAATAGGCATAATTCGCTTTGTCCTGGAGTGCCACTCCCTACCCCAAGGAGAACTTGATGAATTTTAACTGCTAGCTGTAAAATAGGGCAGCATTTCAATTAAACAACACTAAGCAATTGGATAAGCACAGTATAAGCCATTCTGAAAGAAAAAAGGAACTTCCATCTTTGTGTTGAGATGCTATGAAGCACAACAGCACAGCATCCTGGAAGAGACAATCTCTCCTGTGTGAAAAAAAACAACACGAGGGATGCCTCTTCATGGGATCACCTGCACATTATCCTTTCCCCAGGTTTATCTCCAGCTCTGGTCAACAGACAAAGCCTGAAGTGCCATGCTCAGAATTTAATTCTCATGTGCTGGACCCTGATTGGAATCGGGAATGTGGTAGGTATGGAAACAGGGCTTAATAATGGCTCTGGGAAGCTACTTATTTGCCCTATTGGGAAAATCTACTTGTATGATTGGTGCAACCTCTTGAGCAAACATTAAGTCTCTCCAACAGGGCAAGTAGCAACTTTGGAGGAAAAAAACATGGAGGAGAGGTGTAAGCTCCCCCTGTTCACATACCATCGCCACAATCCCAATCAAGTTCCCCTGCCTGGGAATTATGTTCTGAGCATGGAAGTCCCAGACTTTCTTTGCTGACTCGATCTGTGGATAGACTCAGGAAATGTAATGCAATGGAGAGTTAGGCCTTGTCATGTAAATGCTTCTGTTAACAACTTGTGTTTTTTTAATCTTCACTCTAATTACACAGGAGCACCATTTAGTTGATTAGTGTAAACTTCAAAATACATGCTACAACTACTAATGAGCTAGGTCTGAGGAACAATGCAGTATGATTTTTTAAAAGTCTGGTCTGGTGAGTCCAGACCCAACTCTTTAAAAATCATATCACGTAGCTTGACTCTAATTTATCATTTCTTAAATCTGTTCCCTGATTAGTCAGGGGCACCTTTTAATTTATTAGTGGAATTGATCAAAAAGAAGAAGAGTTTGGATTTATATCCCACCTTTCTCTCCTGTAAGGAGTCTCATAGAGGCTTTCAAATTCCTTCCCTTCCTCTTTCCTCCCCCCCAGACTCCTTGTGAGGTAGGTGAGGCTGAGAGAGTTCCAACAGAACTGACTGTGCCAAGGTCACCCAGCAGGCTTCATGTGGAGGAGTGAGGAATCAATCCTGGTTCTCCACATTAAAATCCACTCCTCTTAACCAGTACACCATGTGGCAGCGAAAAAGGGCCCAGACTCCAGACTGCCATGCTAATTTTCTACTTGAAAGGTACTTTTCACACGGAGAAGGGTCCAGAAATGCAATCCTCTACCCATGGTCTGCTGTGGTACAGTCCTGTGGGTAGAAATTCTGATGGTAAAAAAAAAATAATGCTTTGCAGATCACCAGTGATCTCATCAGGGAATAGGCCTCTTCTTGCTCAGGAAAGAGTACCCAATTTGCTTGGCCACCTCTAGTTAAAAGGGCATCTCAAGTAGAAGCACTGAGAAGGGTCCATTGAATACTTACTGTGAAGGGTCTTTCTACTGTAGGTAAGGGGGACATCTCAGATGGGTGTCTTCTCCACCAATAGCAAGGAGGCAGGAAATCGTCATCAAATTAGCCGTGTCACTTCCTGTCTTCCAAGGCCATATTTGTCCAGTATTTTTTCCTGCCTAGCAGGGAGTGCTAGTGTTTAGGAGAGGCTCCTAGGTAGATAACGTGTGTGTGTGTGTATGCGGTGTGTTTGACGCAGCAATGCATTCTAAAGGAAGGAAATAACAACAGCCTTCACCAAAGCCTGGACAGGCAAGCACAGCTGAACCGCTGGAGAGCTGTTAAAAGCCAGAACGTTAGTTTTCCGCCTTTTTTTTGACGCGCCATGAAACCAAGATGGCGTCCGGGCTCTTTTCACTCCTCCGCCATGGGACTTCTCGCCCAGATCGACGGCTGAAGGAACCCGCGCGGCCAAGGGAGGGCGCAACACGCCACCCTCACTGGACCCGAGGGACGCACAGCCCCAAAGAAAACCGGTAAGGCAGGGGCAGGGCCAGCCGGGGAGGGCCCTCCGCCGCCTAAAAAAGCAAGAAGAAGCTGCCGGGGAGCTTGACGCCTTCCCAGGGCGCGGCCATTGACGGCGGCTCCCAGACCAGTTCCTCCTACCCCGCTCGGGATCCGGAGTGCTGTGTCAACCCACCGACCACCCCACCCCCCCGAGGAGGCGGCTGAGGGCGCGGTGACTCTTCAACACCAGGTACCGGGGGCCCGGGCAAACAGTGGGGAGGAGAGCGATCCGGAGCAGCCGGATGCGCTTGCGCAATCTCAGGTGGTCGCTAACGACGACATTTCATTCTGGCAACGCCCCCCCCCCGCATTCGCGCAAATGCTCAGAGAACATCTGACAAAGCGCTGGACGATAGAGAGCAACGAGCCGCTTTAAACAAAACCTCTTCCCTCCCTACCAGAGCCATAACCTGCTCTGCGGGAACCGCAGCTGCGGCTCACAATAGAGACCCCCTTGCCTCACAAGAGGACGAGAAAGAGGAGATAGAGGGGGAAGGGGATGAGGATGCAGAAGGTGCCCGGTTCTCAGACACTGAAGAACCGACCGTTGAAAAGCCAGAATTATCCCCACGGTTCTTCAATCAGGAGCACATCCAACTCCTGATCAAACACACCGCATACACACACACACACGTTATCTACCTAGGAGCCTCTCCTAAACACTAGCACTCCCTGCTAGGCAGGAAAAAATACTGGACAAATATGGCCTTGGAAGACAGGAAGTGACACGGCTAATTTGATGACGATTTCCTGCCTCCTTGCTATTGGTGGAGAAGACACCCATCTGAGATGTCCCCCACCTACAGTAGAAAAACACTTTCTTGAGATCCCAGTGAACCCCTGCCCACCACAGAATTGGACCAGATGGCCCAGGTAGCTGACTCAATTCAAAGCAGCTTCATGTGCTCACAAACCAAGAGGAAGATTCCACAGGAACTCAGAGAAGCAGCCCTGTTTGGCACTGGGCACAGAATGCATCACACAACTCGCCCTCATGACTAGTGAGATGGGCCAAAAGCTTGCAGGCCATGCCACTTGAACCAGAAGTCAGGAAAGGTCATGTGTTAGGTTTCTAGTGGCTGAGATCTACTGTGTCTTCCAGAGCCCCTCGACGTGACCAGCAAACCCAGAAAACATCATGAAAAAATTACTAAAACCGCACAATAAATTCACTAGTAAGGGCAATCTCTCACATTTGCTTGCTTGACATAATTCCAGGAGAGTGCAGGCATATAGTAAAAAAAGGCTCATAGGGTCTAAGAATTCCCTGCTGGGGAACAAAGTGCCCCTTGGGCAAATTAGCTGTTGAAGAGAGGATATGGTAGCAATGTAGTATCAGCAGCCAGTGTGTGCAACATATACCAGAGTTGGATTTGCTGACATTTCCTCTCATATGAACCCCACTCTAGCTGCCTCAGATCCACCAGTGAGGACTAGGGATGGCAGTTGGCCAGCCATGCTCCCTCTCCCCAACCTGTACTCAACAGAGCAGCTGAAAAGACAGCACCGTGTTGAGTGGCACTCTAGGAATCTCCCAATCTCTATGGTATTTACCATAGAGAATGGAAAAATTGCCAATGCAGTTACTTCCAGGATAGCCACCTTGCATTTCTCTAGAATTCACTTCCTGAAGAAGTCTGCCTGTCCCCTTCCTTGGCTTCTTTTTAGTGATAGGTAGAAATGCTCTTTACAGCTAGGCTTTTAATGTTTAACAGGGCTGAGGGTTGTGGATTTATCTGCTGCTGATACCGAAATGTTAATATTTTTTATGATTTGATTTATTTTTTTTTAGCTCTGTGACCTGCTTTGGAAAAATCTATTATGAGAAGTTATATAAGTATCGCCAATAAATGTATATACATCCATGATGTCGTGAGCCTCTTTTTAATGTATATCTGTACGCACAGATTATGAATTTTGGTTGTTCTCAATTGAAGTTTTTGCGGGAATTGCTTCCAATGAATTTGGGCTTTCAGAAAATACTGGCCAAGGTTACCCCTGAAAGCACCTTCCCCACCATTCCCTCCCACAAATGTTCTTAAAAAAGCAAAATAGCCATGGCGGAAATTAAGAACATTCTTTATTGGGTTAGCAGTTATTATTAGAAGATAGGCGACAAGATGTTGTACAGCATCTAAAACCACATAGTTTCTGACCAAGACTTATTCCAAACTGTTTCCCCATAAGCAATACCAATCCTCCCCCTAAAATTTTCATCCACCCATCAGTCCATGCATACATATAGCTAGCGTGCTGTGTGGATTCTCTGGTGTCTAATAAGGCATGTATTGCGAGAGAATCTTTTCCCGCAAACCAAGCATTCATGTGGCTTTTCGCCTGTGTGGATCCTACGGTGTGTATTAAGGTTGGCTTTCTGGCTGAAGCTTTTCCCGCAGCGCAAGCATTCGTACGGCCTCTCCCCAGTGTGGATTCTCTGATGAGTGTTAAGGTATGAGCTGCGAGAAAATCTTTTTCCACAGGTGGCGCATTTGTGAGGCCTCTCACTTTCACATCTTTTGCGGTGCCCAATCAGCTGCAATTTCTGACCAAATCTTTTCCCGCAATCCGAGCACATAAACGATTTTTCTCCCGTGTGAACGCTTTCATGTTTAATGAGGACCGAGCTTGGACTGAATCTTTTTCTATACGCATTGCAGATATTTTGTCTCTTACCAGTGTGGACTCTTCGCTGGAATGCATCTTCTTCAAGATCCTGGAAAGATTCTCCAAATGCAACAGACGCATCAACTTCCTGCATGGGGAGAGTTTCCTGCTGAGTCCCAGGTGTGTTTTCCTGTGGGCAGAACTGTGTGACATTCTCCGCTCCTCTCCACACTGATGTCCCATGTGGTTGCAATCGTTCTGACTCTGCTGTTGCATACCTCTCCTCTCCCTCGAGGCTTATCCATCCTTTACTGCCTGGATGAAAGGGAGAGAAAAAATGGGGCTCTGTGGACAGATACTCACTACTATGCACTCCCTTACAGACAGTCAAGAGTAGCCATTTTGGGCTGGAGCAGAAGAGCTAGATTAGAGTCCAGCAGGGCCTTTCCCACCTCCCCCCTGGCATCTCACAGCAGACTGTTACCCCATAGGGTTTTCAAGGCAAGAGATGTTCAGAGGCTTGCCATTGCCTGCCTCCGTGGCACAACCCTGCCATTCCTTGGAGATCTCCAATCCAAATATTAGCCAGGGCTAACCCTGCTCAGCAGCCAAGATCTGACGAGATCAGGCTAGTCTGGGGCTATCCAGGTCAGGGTCAGCAGACCCTTAGAAACCAACAAGATGTTGGCAGTATAAGCTTTCAAGAGCCAAAGACAGTTTAGACTGTTGAAAACTCATAGCTCCAAAATCTTGTTGGTCTCTTAAGGTGCTAATGGACTCAAATCTACCCCCTTATAGAAAGTCCAGAGTTGCTACCTACTTCAATTGTCCATAGAGCCCAAGGAGGAAAGATCAACTTGAAGAATGCCAAAGAGGTTCTTATATCCTTAAAGGGACCCATCTAGTCCACCTTTCATAAAACAGCCAAGTGAGAAGCCCACAAGCACAGTACAGAGGCCAGCGCTTTTGCCTGTTGTGGCGCTCCCCAAGTTCTGCTCTGCGGAGGGCTACTGCTTCTAAACATGGAGGATGCAGCTAACAGCCATCAACAGGCCTCTCTTCTGTGAACTTGCCTAGCCTTTAAAGCCCAATAAACTAGTGGCTATTGCAACATCCTGTAGCAAAGAGTTCCACAAGTTCATTTTATGCTTCCTTCTCTCTGCAACAGGATAGAACTTCAACAACGAACAAGGTGAAATGGGAGAGTTGGATGTTCACAAGCTCCAGCTCCTAGAAGAACAGCTAGATCCGAGTCCAGTAGCATCTTAGAGGCAGCAAGATTTTCGGAGTATGAGCTTCTGCGAGTCAAAGCTCCCTTCATCAGACAGAAGTTGGAATGGAGATCTTGGAGTTCTTATATCCCAGTAGGAAGAGGGAAGGATGTTGCAAAGAAGGAACTCAGAGATCCATTGCTACTTGTATCTGACAAAGGGATCTCTGAGTTCCTTCTTTGCTGAGTTCCCTCAAGCCTTGGGTCTCAAGAGCTCATCCCGCCCCCCACCCCCAAATCTTTGCAGTCTCTAAGGTGCTGCTGTGACTCAGACCCAGCTCTTCTACTGCAGACCAACACAGCTACCCTCTGAAATCAGCTCCTAATAAAAGCTATTTGCTAGCTTCATTTCTTTCATGAGACCATTATGGTAAAAAGTGGTCAAGCAAATAAAATGCACCGGATGCTGCCACCACTCAGGTGCAAAATAGCTGGAGAAGTCACATCGA
Organism: Sphaerodactylus townsendi; assembly: GCF_021028975.2. Taxonomy (NCBI): domain Eukaryota; kingdom Metazoa; phylum Chordata; class Lepidosauria; order Squamata; family Sphaerodactylidae; genus Sphaerodactylus; species Sphaerodactylus townsendi. The sequence goes on from NC_059427.1 coordinate 7,668,472, forward strand.
GACTTGTCTACAGGCCCTCAGGAGGGGTTTTTCTGAACACTGATCTCAACCTGGAGACTGGAGAGTTGGCTCTTACACTCTGGAAAGGGGTCTGACCAGAAAGAAGCCACACCTGAAACCACGTCCCACCCTGGTAATTTGGAGGACCAAGAAATTCTTACTCAGCACAGTCACATCTCCACTCTTGGACTCCTCTGCATCCTGATGCAGCCGCCGATAAGCGTGGCCAGATGACACTGGTTGCGGCTCACAGAAGCTCAGAACCACCTCCTCAAATGGTGTCGTCACCTAGAATAGCAAGGGAAGATCTCCTTCAGGGGAAGAATGCATGAGACTACTTTATATAGAGTCAGACAATGGGTCCATCAAGCTCAGTGTGGTGCGCCTCTGAAAAGGTCTTCCTTTAGTCCTAGTACCCAAGTTCACTTTATTGGGAGAGGCCAGCATCAAATCAGGATACAGAATAATCTCGACAGGCTGCAAGACTGGACTAAAATGAATGAGATGAATTTCAGTGGAGATAAATGTTAAGTTCCGGATTTAGGTAGGAAAAAACATCAAATAGCATAGTGGAGACTTGCCTTGGCTGTAGTATGTGCAAAAAGTATCTAGCAGTCTTAGTAGACCATACTCTGAATATGAGTTAGAAGTATAGTAGGGTAGCTAAAAAAGCACGTGAGATTTTGGGCTGCATCAACAGAAGTATAGTGTCCAGATCACGAAATGCGCGGCTATTGCTTTACTCTGCTCTGGTTAGACCTCACTTGGAATATTGTGTTCAGTGCTTATGAGGGGGGAGTCTGGCTCTGCTCAGGTTTTTGCCCCACTCTCAGTTCCCCAGCCTGGTTTCTGCTGTGTTGACTGAAGGAAGCCTTCTTGTCTGGCTCCCTGAAAGAAGTCCTCTTCTCTGGCTTCCCCTGGACCAGTGGTGGTGAACCTTTGGCACTCCAGATGTTATGGACTACAATTCCCATCAGCCCCTGCCAGCATGGCCAATTGGCAGGGGCTGATGGGAATTGTAGTCCATAACATCTGGAGTGCCAAAGGTTCGCCACCAAGGCCCTGGACTGTCGCCTCCCTCCACCCTCGTCAGCTTCCACCACCTAGCCCTGCGGCATCCTGATGAATTCTGTTCCTGTTCCCCTGGTCTGGCTCTCCCGGGGTAAGTGAGGCTGGGAGCTCCAGGACAAGTCCCAGTCCTGGACATCCCCAGAGTAAAAGACTGACTACTCTGGTGCATACCCACATGTCCACTTAGGTGGGTCCCCAACTTCCAATGGTTACCAGAGATGGGCTTTTTCTGCTCTGGCCTTCCACTTGACTGGCCTCTTTTTAGAAACAGAGGAATTGCACACTGGGAATAGGATGGCCATTAGCATGACACGTAGCACATCTGTGCCTTTCCTTTGCATCTGTTTGCTTCTAGAGGCTGCCAAATGCCCAGTTCTGATTATTTCTCTCCTATCCCAAGAGGGAAGACTTGAATTCCTGGACAGCACAGATATTCTTTTGGAACTACACAGTTTGTGTCTAGTTGCACATTCAAAAAAATTAAAAGACTGGTTGTTGGATCACCCGGAAACGTGATAGGCTGTGTGGCAGAATATAAATCTCTAAGCCAAACAAACAAAATCAAAGATATGCCTGAAAATCGTTTCAAAAGTTCCGACCTGATTGAAAAGAATTCTTTTAAGAATGGAAAGAATTCCCCTTAGAGGAGGTTGAATCAGTTCCTTTGTGATCCTCCTAACCAGAAGCAGCTCACAAATGCAGCCCATGCAGGGGCCTAACAGGCACACTCATCTATATCAGAGTATTTCTGCTGTATCTCTGAGGAGAGGATTGATCCATACATTCTCAACCATAACACAATCACTATGAGAGTCCTTATTTTCAGTTTTGGAAGGATGCAAGCCAGAGCAGAACAGCATACAGAGATTCATCAGGAAGCCTCCTCTGTGTGCACAGATGTTATCCCTCATGGCCCAAAAGAGTGCCCCAGCACATAAGAACATAAGAACAAGCCTGCTGGATCAGACCAGAGTCCATCTAGTCCAGCTCTCTGCTATTCGCAGTGGCCCACCAGGTGCCTTTGGGAGCTCACATGCAGGATGTGAAAGCAATGGCCACATTATCTAGAAATGCCTGATTTGGGGAAATGGAAAGAGGAACAGGGCCACAGAGTCCCTGAATCTGCAACTGCCCTTTCCAAAAGAGAGGCTGGCTCTTGAAGATAATGACCCTTCCTGGTATCTCTCACCTGCAGTTGCTGCCTCTCAGCCTCTCGCTTCCTCTGCAAGAAGTCCTCGGCTAGGGCCACTGCCTGGGAGCAGGTCTCTGGCTCACGTTCCCTCACCCAGTTCTGGACCTCTGGTGGGAGGATGGTCAGGAACTGCTCCAGGATCAAAAACTCTAAAATCTGCTCTTTGGAGTGCCTCTCGACCTTCAGCCATCGACGGCAGAGTTCCTGGAGCCGGCTATACGTCCCTCTCGGCCCCTCAGCCTCCAGGTAGCAGAAATGCCGGAAGTGCTGGCGCTTCTTCTCTCTGCTCACGGCATCCCCTCGCAAGATGGCTGCCTTCAATTTCCCATAATCCTCTCTGTCTCGCAGATCCAGCCTGCTATAAGCCTGTTTGGCTTCCCCGCTGAGGGCCGGCAGGAGACGGGCCACCCACTCTTCCTTGGGCCACTGGCAGGCTTCAGCCACTTGCTCAAAGGAGGCCAGGAAGGCCTTGGCATCGTCCCAGGGCGTGGACTCCTCCAGCAACTGCGGGACCCCGCAGCCTGAGTGAGAAGCCTCCATGGTCTTCAGAAACTCCTGCCACTGGACTTCCCAGCGCTGAAGGAGACCTTCCCCGGTTTCCTCCTTGATCTGTTGTGGGGGCATCCTTTGCAGGAACTCTCTGATGCAGCCTCTCTGGCTGACCTGAGGGCTTTTCCAGGTCCGCTCAAATCCCTCCATGCTTTTGGAGCCTCCTTGATTTTGCTCCTCTGTTTTCATCCCCGAATAATCTTTCAGCACCAAAGGCTCTCAAAGGGGGAATGAAAGGGAGGTGCCCTGTCCAAGAGCAAAGCAAGGGCCTTCTCCCTGGATGAAAAGAAAATGCGGGCAGGCACGTGAGCAAATGTATCCTGTGCTTGGCCAAAGCTTTCTTCTCCACCCCTGCAATGTACCAAAAGGCTAAAACACTAAACCACTTAATGGGAGAGAATTAATACCAGAGAGCAAATGGGTAGATCAGCAAGGTAAGATATAAATATACAGAAGTAACAGTGTCTGCCTTCGAGGACAGGAGTGAAGGAATACTAAACCCTGCTCTCTGTTTGTTTGGAATTCTGAAGGAAGGAAGGACTGGCAATACTGTTGTGGTTGCCTAGCTATCCCACAATAGCCACTCAGAGGGCAGTCTATTCTTAAAGGTACAGACACTGCTTCTATGACTGGGAGGGGGAATCTCTGCAAGATAGATGGACATGACAAACAGATTCAGATTTCAAATTTTTTAAAAAATAAACCTGCGGCTTTGAAAGATCTGATGTAGTGGTTAAGAGCAGTGAACTCTAATCTGGTGAACTGGATTTGTTTCCCCACTCTTCCATATGAAGCCTGCTGGGTGATCTTGGGCCAATCACAATTCTCTCCGAACTCTCTCAGCCCCACCTGCTCCACAAAATGTATGTTGCATGGAAAAGAAGGAAAGGAGTTTGTAAGTCACTCTGAGACTCCTTAAAGGTAGCGAGAAGCAGAGTAAAAATCCAAAACTCTTCTCCTGTTCAATGTGTTAGGTGGGTTAGAGTATCAGAATAGGATCTGGGAGGCTGAAGTTCAAATCTCCACGGATCTCTTGGGAGCGTGGGGTGTGATCTTGGCACAGTCACCCACTCTCAAAAATGGAGGAGAGGATAATGATGTAAGTTCTCTCTCTCTCCCTCCCTCTCACCAAGTGGCAAAGCCTTATCTGGTGAACCAGATGTGTTTCCGCACTCCTACATTCCTGCTGGGTGACCTTGGGCTAGTCACAGTTCTCTCTGAACTCTCCAGGCCCAACCTCCCTCACAAGGTGTTTGTTGTGGGGAGAGGAAGGGAAAGGAGCGTTGTAAGCATGGTGCCTTTCCACCCAACCAGGGTCCCCAAGGCGGTGCCCATAAATATTCATAAAATAATCATGAAAACCATATCCAGGGAAGAGGCAAAAGTGTTTCTTTCATCTCTTCACTGGATATGGTTTCCTGAAATATGCAAGATGTTTGTCTTCATTGCTTCTTTCAAATACTAAATTGTTGTATGCATACTTCTCCCATCTTCCAATAACCTTGCGGGGTGGGTTGGGCTGAATAACTGGCCCAAGGTCCCCTAACAAGCTTCAAGGCAAGGTGAGGATTTGAACACAGATCATTGCAATCCCACAAGCAAGCTAACTGTTTCCCACATGCCAGAAATGGAAGAATTAAATTAAAACAAGTGTTCTTCTGGATCAAGGCATGGCCCTCTCTGCCATCAAAGCTAACTAGGTGCCTCCAGGAATCCCACAAGCAAGGCACAAAGGTTACAGAGCTCCCCATAATGTTTGGTTCTCCAGCATTTACTATTCAGATGTACACAGCCTCTGAACGTGGAAGTTCCATCTATTTATTTATTTTATTTATTTATGGGATTTTTATACCGCCCAACCCCCGGAGGGCTCTAGCCCATCTTTGACACATGAAGCTGCTTTATGCCACAGTAGACCCCTCAGTCCATCAAAGTCACTATGGTCTACTTGGACATGACTGATAATCGATGTCTCCATGTCAAAATGACTGCTAAGTTTGACTAGGTCTAATAACTTTTCACACCCTTCTAAGGCAGGGACTGGGGTAGCAGCCTGTAGTAGATAATCCCGTAAAAAAAGAAAGAAATACGTTCTGTGGTTTGTTTTGAATCTGCCACCTGGAAAAGAGTTCCAGAGGTACAGACAGGATGGATTGTTTTCTGAGAAACCAGACCGGTCACATTTTTTGTTCCGCCCAGCTGAGCCAGATCAAGCCACATTCGTCCAACTCCTGGTGGCTTCAAGGACAGGGATTTCAGCTCTGTTGAAGCAGATCGTTCAGTTTGCCTGGATGGTGCCGCTTTGATAAGAGAGAGACAAGCCCCCACCCAAAGCCCCCACCCATTCTGCAGCTCCCCCTTACTAGCAAGGGTTGCCAACTGATGTGGGCAGTGATCCTCCATCAAGTCTGGCCCACTCCTCTGCCACTAACAGAGGCAACTCTGCCATTAACAATCAGCATCTAGTCAATTATTTGCAGCGGGTGCCCAATGCAGAGTGAACTGTGCTCTTTAAAGGCACAGCAGTAGGAGCTAGTTTAAGAGTTGGCAACCGTAAATCCTCCGCCTGGTCAGGTGAGATAAGTGGCAACCCTATTTCCTTTTGTACATTCTGTCATCCTCTCCCCCAACCATTCCTCTTTTCTTGTTACAACTGTTTCTAGGTGAAGCCCCCTGCCCTGCCCTGCCCTGCTCCCCCGACTCACCCAAATCCCCCACAATCACCCTCCTTCCCAGGGAATTCCCAGCCTGCCGGGCAGGAAGAGACGTAACCGGAAGTGATCTCGTCAAGTTCACCTCCTGGCTCAGACCTCCTCTCTGACGCGGACGAGGCTTCCGCACAGCCGCTCTGCCATTTTCAGAAAGGACTTCCGGGGTGGGGTGGGGACAACACTCTCTGGATTTAACTCTTGTAGGTGCGGCAAATTATTATTATTATTATTTATTATTTATTAAACTTGCTATACCGCCCTATCCCCGGAGGGCTCAGGGCGGTGAACAACATAAAGTCATACAAAAAACATAAAAATCTTAAAACAGGTACATTCTACAATAGGGCCCGCGAGACCCATATACCATCCTCTTCCAAAAATGAGGAATATATTCTGTTCATATTAAATCAGCAATCCTTCTCCATTTGGTATTTGCAATTTTTTGCGACGGGGTGAGGATCGTTGCATTACGAAGGTTACCAGCTGGGCTACAGATGGGGAAATTCCTGGAGATTTGAAGAATTGAGCCGGGGGTGGGGTGGGGCTGGATAGGGACCTCAGAGAGCTACGATGCCATAGAGACCACCTTCCAAAGCACCTAGTATTTTCTCTAGGGTGACTCATCTCTGTAGTCTGGAGATGAACTGTCATTCCAGGGGATCCCCAAGTCTCACCTGGAGGCTGGAATCCCTCATGAGAGCAGGTTCTGCATTTGAGAAGAGATCACAATAGAACGCTGTACTATTGTGCTATTTGGGAGAAGGGGGACAGAGAGACATCATCACCAGGCCAATAATACAGGAACTTGGGGGGGGGAGGATTTTTGCTCCCAGCTCCCAATTGGCCATGCTGGCAAGGACTGATGGGAATTGTAGTCCATGAACATCTGGAGAGCCACAGGTTGCAGACCCCTGCCCTAAGAGCAGTTTGGAGGCAGGTATCTCATGTGAATGTACATCATCATTTCTGGTGGAAACTAGAAGTGATGTCATGATTTCCCGGGGGGGGGGGGGGGCTCTAGGATTCACAAAAACATGATTAAACCAAAAGCACCCCCCTGACTTCATGACATTGCATCTTTTTTCACTGGAAATGACATTGTATGCAAGGGCAATACTAGCATGACTACACACACACACACACACACACGTTTCACTGTTTTTCTGATACCTACTTTGAGGTGCCAGAGGCATCAGGGAAGATTGCTGCTGTAGCAAGAAACTTGGCATACCTAGCTCTTACTGGAAGTGAACTGAGTAAACAGTGCTTGGTGGTTGGACTAAAAGTTGGATCATAAGTGACTGAAGAAATCGCTAGGCCTCAGCAATTTTCAATTTGAGCCTGAAGCAGGTGAAGCAACTGACATCTTGCCAGGCCCCAATGCCTCCCCTCTCTTCCTTCCTACACTGAGAATACAAGTAAGATTATAGAGAATCAGCAAGTGTGACACCAAAACTGGCAGGAGAACTTGCCAAGTTGTGGGTGGGGAACCTTGTAAGTCTCACCATCCTAACAAAGTCTGGCTACTCTAGTTCCCTCCAGAGTAATGAAAGAATGCCAAGTCAGGAGTGTAATAAAACAACAGTTTATTTTCATATGGCAGCTAGGCACAGTGGGAACTAGAATATGCAACCAGCAAAGCTGAACATGGGGAAAAAATGGCAAACAATCCCCCCATGAGCATTTGCCAGCGAGGGGATCTATGTGGCTACTCGGCCCTTCCTGTACCCCCACATGGAGGAGAACCAGAACCTCCCCTCCCCACTCTCCCAGCCACCAGTCACCAGAGCTACTCCTGCTCAGAAGAGACAGAAAGAGAGGGGGGAGGAGAGAAAAAGAAACAAAAAAGGAGGGAAAGAGAGAGAAAGAGGGACAGACAGAAAAAAGGGAGAGAGAAATAAGGAGAGAAAGTGTGAAAAAGGAAGAGAAACAGAGACAGAAAAAGAGAAAGAGAGAAAAAGAGGGAGATAGAGACAAAACCATAGTGGGTCGGGGGGGGGGGGAATAAGGCTGTTCCCACCATCTCCTCACCAAATCTTTCCATCTGTCATCCCCGAAATGCACTTCTTCCTGTGCCTCCCAGCATATCCTCTCCCACCTGCAGCCCAGCGAGTTGGCATTCTGTATGGAAAGGCACAACCATCCGCCCCGGGTCCACTCACCCCACAAAGAGCTGCCATCGCTCACACCAGGAGCAGGAAAGGGGCCTGCTCGAGCTTGCATTCTTCGGGGAGCAACAGCAGGGGCTGCCCAGCCTGGCCCCTGCTTACCCTTCTGGCCTGCAGTGAGAAGGGGTGACCAAGAGCACTCCAATGTGACCTAGGGGCATGGCACCTGGGTTGCTCAACCCCTCCTGCATCCCCAAGATATGCCCCTGCACTGACCTGCTGGCTGTGACTTAGAGGCAGCAGGCAGCGCAGAGCTGCATTAAGCTCTGTGCCACATTCAAACTCCATACGGGTTTGGAAGCAGCAGGTAGACAGAGCTGAATGCTGGACTCACCCCTGCTGCCTCAGAACTCCACGTGTGTCAGAGGTAGCAGACCCATGTGGAGTTTGGCAGCAGCACAGAGCTGAATGCTGGTTCTAGCCAAGTCAAGCCCAGCATTCAGATCTGCACCACCTGCCATCTCCAAGTCCATGTGGAGTTCACAGGTAGATGGAATTTTGGAGGGTTTAATGAACCCCAAAAATGTCAGATTCCTGGGAAAAGCTGGTATTGGGACTAAGCTTTTCCAAAAATTTCTGAGACTATCAAAACCAAACCCAAATAATACCAAGGAAAAATGGTGCATACCCCTAATGGTAAGTAAGTTTTTGCTCAGGTGGGCACGTGGGGTTACCTAGGTGCAGCTATGTCAATTGTGTTTTAAAAGTTGACAGATGAAGGGAAAAGCAGATGAAAAAATGAAAAATGATGTTAGAGTCCTCTTTACCTTCACCTTTTGCTCTCCCTGCAAAATGCACGTTTGGACTACAATACAAAACTGCATATTTTGTGACATCTCTCAAGTCTTCAGTTCACAGGTGAACTTTGTCCCTGTTCTACATTTGGATCAGATCTCTCACTTGTGTGCATAAGACGGTGCCTGTTCACACTTGCTCTCTCTGTGAAGCTTTTCCCACAGTCTGAGCATTCGTACGGTTTCTCCCCTGTGTGGGTTTTCTGATGCCGAATAAGGTTTGAATTGCTGCCGAAACTTCTCCCACAGATCAGGCATTTGTGCGGCTTCTCTCCAGTGTGCGTCCTCTGATGTCGGACAAACTTTGACCAGTAAAGAAAGCATTTCCCACACACTGAACATTTGTAAGGGTTCCCTCCTGCATTCCTCCTCCTGCGTTCCATGTAGCCTGTACCCCAGCTGAAGCCTTTCCCACAAACACTGTAAACCTTTTGCCCCTTCCCACTGAGGAGGAGTTGCTGGACGGGAGTTTTTCTGATATCCTTGGAACCAGACTCACAACTTAGAAATTCCTCCTCTCTTGCTCCTTGATGAACATCTTGATGCCACTCTGGTCCTTGCTGATTTTCAGCAGCTTCCTGCTCAGAAGGCTGAGAAATTATATCTTCTGCTTTCCACACTGACATTCCAAATGTTCCCTCTTGCTCTGAATCTTCTACTGTATTGCTCTCCGTTTCTTCTATGCTTGTCCATCTTTCGCCTGTGGGAGAAACAAGAAAAATCCTAAACATTGTTTCTTGCTGGCACTAGCAGAAGAGGAACGGTAGTAGTAGTAGTTTGAATTTATACTCTCCCCCCTTTCTCTCCTGTAGGAGACTGAAAGGGGCGTACATTCTCCTTTCTCTCCTCCACAAGAAACACCCTGTGAGGTGGGTGGGGCTGAGAGAGCTCGGAAAAGCTGTGACTAGCCCAAGGTCACCCAGCTGGTGTGTGTTAGAGTGCACAGGCTAATCTAGTTCCCCAGATAAGCTTCCACAGCTCAAGTGGCTGAGCAGGGAATCAAACCTGGTTCTCCAGATTAGAGTGCACCTGCTCTTAACCACTACGCCACTGCTGCTCCCTAGAGGACTGTCTACCCCCTTATGAACCCGTCCAAGCAATAGGGTCATCTCTTCAGAGGCCCTGATTTGGGTGCCCTCGCATTCTGAGATTAGTCAGGTAGTAACCCAGGAGAGGCCTTCTCAGTCATGGCACCAATGTTCTGGAACTCTCACCCTAGAGAGATTAATCTGCCCCCTTCTGTTCCCATTTTCTGTTGACAAGTGAAGAAATATTTGTTTTGTTTGGCCTTCTCTCAATGATCCTGCTTCCTACCCAATATTTCAATTGATGTTTTTATGTCTTTGTACGTGTTTTAAATCTGTTTTTAATCTGTCTTAATTTGTGTGTGATGGGGGGAGGGAAGTGATTTTAATGGTTTTAAATGCTTTTATCATGCATGTTTTATATTGTTGGCTGCCTTTTCTGTCCTCATGAGTGGGAAATTAAGACAAGGGTAAAAGGGGCCATGTGAAATGTCTTCGTACATAATGTTATTCCATTATATACCATTTGTATACCAATTTTAGGCTATTAATAAATAGGACACTTGTAGGAAATAGCAGGTCATCATGTTATATCCTTAGTTGACCTCCTTAATGTGGATTGGCAGTGCTACAAGGTACAGTGGATATGTTGCAAACAAATAAAATAATAATTTGCCAATGCAAAGGCAATAATTTGCCAATGCAAAGGCAAACAAATAAAATAATAATTTGCCAATGCAAAGGCACTGCCCATTTATGAAGTTGCCTTGGTCCCTGGACAGCTGGTTCCAACAGACGTGGACTAGGTAGAGGCCATGGCTCAGTGGCAAAGCATCCGCTTGGAATGCAGAAGGTTCCAGGTTCAACCCCAGCATCTCCAACTAAAAGGATCAGATAGTAGCTGATGTGAAAGACCTCCGCCTGAGACCCTGGACAAATAATACTGATATTGATTAACTGAGTGTCACATAAGGCAGCTCCAAACATTTATGCGTCTAAAGAACTGAGAAAAATGGTTTTGTATTTCCTTTTCCCAAACCAGGAAACTGGAACCCAGCACCTGCCTCCCAAATATTCAGGAAATAATGAGGACTGATCAGGCACAAGGATTTCTGAGCAGCTAGAAGTGAAGAACTGAAAAATTGCAAATAAACAGCAGAAAGGGACAATGAATTCCCCACTTACCCAACAGGGCACCTCCCTCATCCTCTTCCTGCTTGGTTTTGGGGCACAGCTGCCCCTGTTCTGGATCAGAGAGAGCCTGGCCTGCCCCAGGGACACTCAGAACTGTCTGCTTACATGGGGTCATGACCTGCAAAGGGCAGCAAGGACCATTTCAGGATGGGAAAAGGAGTCTAAAGGCAAAGGCTGGAGTCTGTCCTCTGGCTCAAAAGGAAGTGCCAGTGGCAGCAAGCACAATCAGAATTTAGGTTGACAGAGGATTGCAGGACTGCACCTTTTTCTGTGCACTGTTTTGCATGTGAATGATAAACTGACATTCAAACAACACAGTGATAGACAATTAAAATCCTCCACAACATTAAAATATCATGTCCCACCTCCAGCTCCCATTGCCCATTGTGGATTTGGAGGGGGGGGGGATAAAAGTTCACTGGTGTTGTGAGCATGATGATGTTACTTCTGGGGAAACTTGGAAGTAAAAGCGGTACTCTAGGAATTGCAAGGGGGACTATGATTTAACCAGCAATTCCTAGAACTACTGCCATCACTTCCATATTTTCACCATAAATGAGCTTGTTATGAGGTAGAGCAGTGATGGCGAACCTTTTCGAGACGGAGTGCCCAAATTGCAATCCAAAACCCACTTATTTATCGCAAAGTGCCAACACGGCAATTTAACCTGAATACTGAGGTTTTAGTGTAGAAAAAACGGTTGGCTCCGAGGCATGCGTTACTGAGGAGTAAGCTTGGTGGTAGTTGGTGGCTTTCCTTTGAAGCAACCGTGCAGCTCTTCCAACGGGTGAATCATGACCCTAGGAGGGTTTACTCAGAAGCAAGCCCCATTGCTAGCAACCCAGCTTACTCCCCAGGTAAAGGATCATGCTTTGTTCTTCGTGATGAAAATTCAGTGGGGTTTAATAGCTTTTAACAGGGTTACCTACACTGCTTCCCAAAACTAGGTCTCGTTTAATGCTACACCCAGTCCAGCGGTCCAGGCCAGCCTAGATGTGTGTGTGTGGGGGGGGGAAGACTCTGTTTGCGCATGCCCACAGAAAGGGCTCTGAGTGCCACCTCTGGCACCCGTGCCATAGGTTCGCCACCACTGAGGTAGAGCGTCTGTAGCCAAGATTACATTCAAGGCCTGGAAATCCAAGTTGCAGCTACTTTGCTGAATCTTCCTGCAGAGGCAGGCAATGGACCAGCACATCATGGCCTAGAGCTTCCTGTTTTTACACTGAGACAGGCAGAGATCTCCATTGCCAACACTGGGCCAATCACACACAGCACTGTGAACGGATCTCACCTCTTTCTCCCAACTCTGAGCCTCTTGCTGCCTCAGCAGGAACTCCTCAGCCAGAGTCACCACCTGGGAGCAAGTCTCCGGCCCATGTTCTCTGGCCCATCTTTGGATCTCCGGTGGGAGGATTGTCAGCAGCTGCTCTAAGATCAGTAGTTCCAAGATTTGTTCCTTGGAGTGTTGATCAAATTTCAGCCATTGGCAGCAAAGTTCTTGCAGCTGACTGTATGCCCCTCTTGGCCCCTCAGCCTCCTGATAGCAGAAGTTCCGAAAGTGTTGTCGAATCTTCTCCCTCTTCATAGTGTCCCCTCTCAAGATGGCCACCTTTACTTTATGGTAATCTTCTTGATCTCTGGACTCCAGCCTGTTAAAGGCCTGTTCAGCTTCACCACTCAGGGCTGGCAGGAGTCGGGCCACCCATTCGTCCTTGGGCCACTGGCAGGCTTTGGCCACTTGCTCAAAGGAAGCCAAAAAGGCCTTGGTGTCATCCCAAGGGGCAGGATCCTCTGATAATTGTGAAGCCCCCCAAACTGACTGAGGGGCCTCCACTTTCTTCAGGAATTCCTGAAGTTGTGTTTCCCAGTGCTGGAGCAGTCCTTCACAGGGCTCTTGTTTCACCGCTTGCGCTGGTAACCTTTGCAAGATACTCCCGGCTTGTTGACCAAGTGGGGCTTGTCTTACTCCTTGCAAATCCTCCACCAGTATGGAGCCTGCTGAGCACTGGTCGTCCATTATGATCTCCCGTGATCCCACAGTAATTACCTCTGATGGAGAATACCTCTGATGGAGAACCAAACGTTAATATGCTTTTGGCACTCAGAACTGGCACAATAGGCTTTTCTCTGAGGAAACAAGAAGGAAGAGGCACAGAGTATATGGATATAAGCATTCAGCAGTGGCAGGAAAAAAATTATAGTTACTTCCATGAGCACTGTGTCATCACTTCTGGGAAAAACCTGAAAACTCCAGTTTTCTACAGAGTTTCCACCAACTGCTAGCTTTCTCACAATGCTTCTGGGCTTTTCCAGAAGTGTTACCATGGTGCACAGAATGCTGTAAGCCCACTATGCCATCATCCCCCCCAAGATTCCTCTGGTTGTCAGACAATCTTAGTGGGAGGGCCATGTTCTCAAGAGATGCATTCATTTTGTAACATTTACCTTGAGTGCATTCTAGCATGAGCCCTGTGGCACAGAGTGGTAAACTGCAGTCCTGTAGTCAAAGCTGTCCTCGCAGCCTGATCCTGATGGAAGCTGGTTTCAGTTAGCTGGCTCAAGGTTAGCTTACCCTTCCATACTTCAGAGGTTAGTAAAATGAGTACCCACCTTGCTGGAGGTAAAGTGAGGATGACTGGGGAAGGTGATGGCAAACCGTCCCATAAACATAGTCTGCCTAATAAACGTTGTGATGTGACTTCACCCCATGGGTCTGTAATGAAAGGAGATAGAAGATCTTAAGGAAGACTGTTCTCTGCCTGAGACCCAGAAAAGTTTCTACCAGTCAGACTTGACATCACTGACTATGGAGCTGACGCAGTCACCTGCCTCCCACAATCTCTTCCTGGGTGTACACACATGCTCCTGTTTGTAAGAAAGCGTCAACATGCATCCACTTTAAAAATAAAAAGGGGGCCAGTACCTGGATAAACAAAGAGTTTAAATCACATTTCAACTGCACATGCATCAAATCTAGAATTTTACTCAAGGTGCACATAAAGAAAAGAACATTACTCAATATTACATTAATATTTCTCAACAGTATTACTCAATGTGCACTTAAAGAAAAATCAAGAGTACTTTGTACACATGCATGCTCTGTAACGCGTATGGAAAACTAGTATAAGCCAGGTTTACATGGCCCCTGATACGTCACATTCCAATCCCTTAGACCACATTTGGATAAATAAGCCGCCTGTCTAACTCAGGATAAATTTTTAAAATACATCTGGGCTGTAGTGACTGAACTCCCACACACACTTCAAAGTCCTCTTTATTACCTTTAAAAGACAGAAAATACTCTACTCACACCCTCTTCTACCTATAATGGCCCTGATCAAAGAATCCAAGTGAGATTCAATGACTGCCTCTTTGCGATAAGCTTCCCCGCCCAGTCTGGAAGGAGGATATTCCGCTGAGATCAGAGACACACTTTGTTTCTAATCACAGGAAAGGGGGACACCATCTGTCCCTATCCGCTGCCTTCAGGATGTCTTTCCTCCACTTTCTTCCCGTCTGTTTCAACGTTACCTTAAGCTCTCTCTTGTTCAGGCTGCAAAGAGATTCAAAATCGAATTCCTCCTATCACAGGAAAACAGCTGGCCACTGTTCTATACTTCACTCACCATGTCCTCTCTAGGAAATACAGCTTTGATTGTTTAACCCTTAAATTCCACTTTTTAAAAAGTTTATTCCTCCGCAACATTTTGGAGAGATTCAAAACCAAATAAAATCTTCATGTACTTTTAAGAACAAGCATTGCTTAAATGTAGGTTTAGTACCCTCACCCCAATGTTTTGCAGTGATCTGTTTTAAAACTAATAGATCACTATATTGCCAACCTCCAGGAGGGCTATGGAGATCCCAGAATTATAACTGTTCACCAGACTACAAAGATGAGATCCCCTGGAGAAAACAGCTGCTCGGGAGGGCAGAATCTATGGTAATAAACTCTGCTGAAGTTCTAGGGTTGGACATCTCCAAGTTGTGGATAGAGATCTCCCAGAATATACAATTGGTATCTATAGTCTTTGGAAAAAATAGCTGCTTTGGAAGAAGAGTTGGTTTTTATAACCCACTTTTCTTACAATCACAATCCCCTTCTTCTTCTCACAGCAGACACTTTATTTGGTAGGTGGGACTGAAGGAGTTCAGAGAGAAGTGTGACTAGCCAAGGCCACTCAGCAGGCTTCATGTGGAGGAGAGAGAAGCAAACCTGGTTCTCCAGATTAGAGTTCACCACTCTTAACCGCTACACTATGCTGGCTGTGGCATTATCCTCCAATAAGGTCTATCCCCTCTCCAAACCTCATCCTCCTTAGGCTCCACCCCCAAATCGCATATAATTTCCCAACCCAATATTGCTTTAAAAAAGGACAAGAAAATGAATAGGCATCTTCTAAATAATAATTTAGTAAACACAGTAATCTAATAAAAATTGTAACAGTATGTAAAGGAATGAATAAGACCTTCAGTCAAAAACTATTGGATGTCACAGGTAAGAGTGGAATCTGTGCTTCTGCCTTTAGTATCAGCTGTTACAGGTAGATGGAGCATCTCTAAAACCTTTCATATACATTTTTTAAAACACTGACTTTTTCCACTGCCTTTTTGGAAATGCTGTGCCTTGGAGAGCTGCTTTTATAAGCACTGAGCCCCACCCCAGACCTCAGTGCTTATAAAAGCAGCTCTCCAAGGCAGGGACTGTAGTCTATTCTGGCCTGCCTGGAGGGGAGGGCAGAAGGGACTGCTGGCTGCCGGCTGGGAGCCTACCCGGCAGGGGGAGCAGAGGGGTGGGAGGGAGGAGTCAGGCACCCTAGACCCTGCCCATGTCAATGGTGACATGGGCGGGGTCGAGGGCGCTTGGAGAGGACGAGCCTCGTTGTCTTCGAGTACCCTTGACCCCGCCTATGTGTCATCGACATGGGCAGGGTCGAGGGCGCCTGGCTCCGCCCCCCCACTGCTGGCTTCCTGGTCACACGGGGTGCCGATTTTGCGGCCCTCATGGGACCAGAAGAGTGGCGCCCGGGGACAAGGGGTGCCCCTTGTCTCTAGGCAAATACGCCACTGCTTAGGTGGGAAAGGGACGGTGCCCTGAAGACATTTATTAGTCTCTGATGAGGTGTCTGTTGGGGGTCATACAGGGATTGAGGGCAGAACTGTGCAGCTAGTTCTGAGCCAGCAGAAGGCAGTCAAACAGGCTGCTAAAAACTGCTATAAATTAAAAAAACCCTGCAATTGTACAAGGAACCTAAATATAATATGCTAGAGCTAACATTATGGGATATTTACCAAAGAAAAGAAAAGAACAGAAGTCCTCCTCACATACAAGATCATATTATTAGAAGAGAGGATTAACTGTAAAAGACAGTAATGCTAGGAAAAGTTGAAGGCAACAGAAAAGAAAGATCCCACACGAGATGGATTGACACTGTAAAGCACAGGTGTCAAACTCACTGCCTTCCAGATGTTATGGACTACAGTTCCCATCATCCCCTGCCAGCATCATGCAGTCAGGGGATGATGGGAACTGTAGTCCATAACATCTGGAGGGCCGCGAATTTGACACCTATGCTGTAAAGGAAGCCACCCTTTGTTGGCAAGACCTGAGCAAGGTGATAGGACATTTTGGAGGCTATGGATTCATAGGATCACCATGTGTTGGAACAAACTTGGTGGCACTTAGTACACAACACAGAAGGGAGACCAGTGGGGAAGGGTTGAGAATGCCCCATACACCAGGAGGTTGGCAACCCTAATAACATAATCCCTTCAGAGTACAAAGAGACCCTTCCTGGCTTTGCTTCTCCTGTTTCCCAGCAGGAATAGGAATGACACTGACTCTTCCTCTCTTCAGCTGGGAAAGAAATGACCCTCCACATGCAAAACTCACTGCACCAAGGTTCAGGTGAACATACAATAGCTATTTCAGCCCAACTAAGGTAAAAATTGCATACAAATATCCAGGGGAAGCAACAGCATCAATAAATTAAAGGCAGTTGTATCATTTTGTCATAAATTTAATTTGGCTGCAGTATGAGGATTCTTGATTTTGAGTAATATGAGGACCAACAGATACTTCCTAACGTCCATAAACTGGCATCAATGATTTATTACTACAGCAATGCATGTTTTAAAAACATTGTGAAAGGATAGGAGGGAGGGAGGTGGCAAAAGAATTAAGACTGAGGGTGGAGGAAGAGGGGGAGAATGAACCATGAGGAATGATGGGCATGGAGACTTGCAATCCATGGTGGCTGGGGGAGGTGGATTCTGAGAGAGAAATGACAAGAAAAAGAAATTGTACCCAAAAACACAAGCTGATATAATATCACGTTTAATGGAAAGATTGCCATAGAAGCACTCATAGAAACACCAGGTAAAAAACGATTAAGAGTATGAAGTGGAGGAGTGATGGAACCACATTAATGCAAAATACACACACACACAAAATCCCATAGGGTGGCTAAATGGTTACATAAGGAGCGAAAACATTCAGCCCCTTTAATAGAGTTGCCAAACCCCATGAGGGGCCTGGAGATCTCCCACTATTTACAACCGAATTACAGGAGACAGAGATCAGCCCCCATGGAGAAAATGACTGCTTTGGAAGTCATTGGAAGGTGGGTGAAATCCCTTCTCAAACGCTGCTCTTCACAACTCCATCAGCCTCCTGGTGGGACTTGTAGGGTCTGCAACCAATTGGCCATGCTGGCAGGGGCTGATGGGAATTGTAGTCCATGAACATCTGGAGAGCTGCAGGTTGCAGACCCTGAATCACCTCTACACTTTAGAGACCAGTTTCCTGGGAGAAAATGGATGTTTCGAAGGATGGACTCTATGACATTGTAGCCTACTGAGATCGTTGTCCTTCCCAGGTTCTAACCCTGCATCTCAAGGAGTTTCCAGCCTGGATCTGGCAAACCCTACCGTTTAATATGTCGACGCCTGGAAAAGTGTAGTTCTCAGCAGGACAATAAAGAAAGTCCTGCAAAATAAAAACCTTAAAGATTTGGGCAGAAAAGATTTCTTCTCCAACGCCTTTTGCCTCTTTTTAGAACCTCTCCAGCCGGTCTCTCGTGCAATGGGGCCATCAGAGGAAGATGTCTTTCGCAGCCCCAAAAGGGCGAAGAAATCTCCTCTTTCCAAATACTTCGGTTCTCCCCAATGGGGCTGGTTGTTGCAAGGAACTACATTTCCCAGAAGGCCTTGCGAGCACCATTGAGGCCAACCCTGCCTTTCCCAGGCTTTGAAAGGAGAGGCTTTTCCTTTTGGCATCATGGGGCTCAGGAGGTCCTCTCTTCTTTTTGGTTCCCCCGGGCTGGAGGAAGAATCTGGCTTTTGCATGTCTGCAGGAGAGGTGAGTGGAGGGTTTCATGAAGCAGATCTTGGGCGAGAAGTGGGGAGGGGAGAGAAAATAGGGGTGAAATGGAGGGAAAGGGGAGGAGGCGGCAGGAGGAATGGGGGTGGGGTGGTCTTTTGAATGTGTTCCCTGCAACCAACCTGAATCTATTTTATTCACAAGAGAACCCAGGAGGGTTCTTGGCCTTTTATTGACCCCCGTGGCTGAATGTTGGGGCATTTGGCCACATTTTGTTAACTGTATTTTCATTACACACCGTTGCTTTCTCTGGTGTATGAACCCCATGAGCATCATCCTCAAGGAGATCTCTGTATTGGCAACTGGCATGAAGGTTTGTACAGGAGAGGATGTAATTCACTCTCCTTGTCTATGCGGGTTCCATCTTCCTGGTGGAACCATCCACTTTCTGTTGCAAAATATTAGAGGGACTTTCCGTTGTTTATCTGGGCCAAGATGTTTCCATCACCTGTGTTGTTGAAAGCACAACTCCCACAGTTATTATGATGCTGATGCCAATTGTGTAGTTTTCATTCTGATGCCAACTCTGATGCCAATTATGTAGTTTTCATTCTGGTCTTCTAAATAAGAATACTCCCCTTCCAATTTAGTAAACCTGCTGCATGTTAACAAAAGATAAGTTATCCAGAATTAGGCCAGTTTACATTTGCAGAGCCAGATGCAAGCTTAAGAGAATCACAGAATGCCTCTGCAGAAAAATATAATTAAAGCAGAAACCTGTGGAATTATAATTGCTGGGTAGTTCTGTTGTTGAACCTGGTATAAAGTAAAATGTGTGTGTGTGTGTGTGTGTGTTTTCATTTAATCAGACTTGATTGAGCAAGAGAAGTCCAGTTCTTTACAATTTTCTGAATTCGTAATTTTTGGAGACTTTCAGTATATTCTTGTGAAAGGCTGGGGAAAAAAATTTCATTGGTTGTGGTGGGTTTTCCAGGCTGTGTGGCCGTGGTCTGGTAGATCTTGTTCCAAGCGTTTTGCCTGCATCTGTGGCTGGCATCTTCAGAGGTGTATAACAGAGAAAAAGCTGTTTCACACTGTGTCTAGTAAGAAGGGAAAGTTTAGTGGGATATATTTTTTCATTGCTTTCAGTTTGATGTGGTACATTGTCTTAATTAGTTCAGTGGCCAATGGGATTCTTTTTACATTTTTTAATGCTTGGGTAGGAATCCATGATTAACAGGGCCATATTTTCTTCTTTCAGAGATCTCCAGTGTCCTTTCGGGATGTAGCTGTGTTCTTCACAGAAGAGGAATGGGCTCTGCTGGATCCAGGCCTGAGAAAACTTTTCTGGGAAATAATAGAAGAAAATTATGAGACCATGGCCTTACTGGGTAATGGTTGTTTCCCTTTTATTTTGAACAACAGATAAGAAGGGAGCAGATAGCATCTTCCTTTGACACTCTTGATCAGTGGTTCTCAACCTGGGGGTCGGGACCCCTTTGGGGGTCGAACAACCCTTTCACAGGGGTCACCTAAGACTCTCTGCATCAGTGTTCTCCATCTGTAAAATGGATAAATGTTAGGGTTGGGGGTCACCACAACATGAGGAGCTGTATTAAAGGGTCGTGGCATTAGGAAGATTGAGAACCACTGCTCTTGACCTTCAGGATACATTTTCATTTGCCAAAGAAAGACTGGAACTTCCACACTTGAGAATCTTACAGCACCTGGCAAAAAAAGCATTCTACATTTCATTCTATTGAAATAGAGGGTTCTATTTTGGCACAGAGTGGTTCTCCCACAGTCCTTTGTTTGAGTAACCAAGGCTGTTGGGAGGAAAGGAGGAATTGCCTTGTTGATCTGACTAGGGCAAAGGATGGGCTGTCAGCATCTCAAAAGTCTGGAGTTCAGCTCATGCCATTTAAAATATGGGAAAATGGAAATAATCAGTGAGCACTTCTGTTTCGTGAGAAAGATGGTGAGGAAGAAAAGTGGTATGCAGGGGAAGGCTAAACCAGGCAAGAGATGTGGCAGCCAGGTTCGAGGTGATGAATGGGGATTTGGCAGTGAAGTACTTATCTTCGTAATGTTCTTCTCTTCTTTGGTCAGCTCAGAGCAGTTCCAGGTGGACCCAAGCCAGGTATGGATAAGGCCCACAATTTCATAGCACTAACTGAGACCAAGATGGATTGGTGCAGGGAATATCTTCTCCCTGATCTGCAGTTCAGGGACTATCTCTCTGGAAGGCTGGAAGAATGAGGAGGTGAACTTTGTTTTTCTAAGAGGTCAGGTTTACAGTGCTGGAGCTGGAGGTCAGGTTTACAGTGCACTGTCTTGTTTCCTGAGAAGGAATGCATGCCACAAAAAGGCAGGCAGGCATGCCCCTTTTTTAATATAGACTAGATCCCACCTGGTCACTCACCTCAGCAACCCCAAAGCTCACTATTTGTAGTAATTCTTTCATAGGGGAAATACCCCCGTGTCCTCTTTGGGTTAACACCTGAAGTTTTGATTTTGTATTTTTGTCATATACTGTTAATTATTGCCAATATAATTTCCTCCTGCACAAGATGATTCCAATCTCAAGCATGCTCAAAAAGACATCT
Organism: Sphaerodactylus townsendi; assembly: GCF_021028975.2. NCBI lineage: Eukaryota > Metazoa > Chordata > Lepidosauria > Squamata > Sphaerodactylidae > Sphaerodactylus > Sphaerodactylus townsendi. The sequence goes on from NC_059427.1 coordinate 7,689,103, forward strand.
TCATTGACAAGGTTACCCTGGTCCAGATGATTTCCAGGAGCCCCTACCCCATTCCTGTTTTCATCTATTATATATGGAAGCCCACTCCTTCTCGCTTCCCAAACCCATACCTCGCTACTGTTGCCATATTATATTAGTAGATGAGTGGCCCCTTGCAGTATTTAATGGTAGTTCCCATACTGAACAGCTCTGTCTACAGATGCCATCCTCCAGGTAAAGCCTGAAGGTCACTGATATCTAAATTACAACTGATCTCCAGACCACCCTGGTCACTATCCCTGGACAAAATGGCTTCCATGGAGAGAGGGTTTTTCACTCTTATACCCTGTTGAAACCCTTCTCTTGTCCGAACTCCATCCTCCCTAGCTGTACCCCCAAATCTCCAGGGATTTTCCAACCTGATGTTTTCAAGCCTATCTTTGCCATCTGATGAAAGGATTGTAGCAATATTGCATAAAGAAAACAGCCTCAGAAATCAGCTTTGTGTGGCACACTGTAAGCAAAATGAGATGTATAATGACTGTCCTATCCCCTTTTTGTTCTTTGCTGGGACTCAAAGTGGCTTGAATTATTCTTCTCAATCCTGTGAGGTAGGTTAGGCTAAGAACATGTGCCAGGCCCACGGCCAGTCATCAGCTTTCACTGACAAAGAGGGCACTTGGCCCTGGAACTCCTAGAACCTAGTCAAACAGTCTACTCACGAAACCTTTCTCACTCCGATAGCTGAGTGACATTTTTAATCTTCTCACCCATCTACCCACCCCTGTTTTTTTCATAGAGTGCAGATTCTCCACCCTCATGTCTGTGCTACTGGCACTTTGCTTTTCTACTGGCATGTCCCTGGCTGCTCATGGGAAAACCTTTGCTTCCCTGGCTAATAGTGGGTGGATGTCAGACAGTTAATGTGTGCCTGGATGGTCTGATTCAATTCCTTTTTGGACCTCAAGTCACATTGTCATCCTGAAGAGACTGGCTAGTTTTGAGACATCAGGCTTTCTTTTTTGAGGAGAGATGTCTTTCACCATCAACCATGACTTCCAGTGCCAAAAACACTTGGCTGGTTATGAGGTCTGGGGATTATGTGGTCCAGGATTTTTTAAAATTACTTCCATGTTTGGCATGGCCTTTGGGTAGGCAATTCATTATCACTCTCTGTTCCACACTCTTTCCTTTTTGATGTGGTAGTATGACCCTCCCCTTCAGTGACAAAATGTTCTTAGGGCACCAAAGTGTACAGGCTTTGGAGCACTGCTGTAAGATAAGTTTTGTAATGAGCTTGAAGAGGTCAGAAATCACTAAAGGAGAAGGTTTCAGTAAACAACAGAGATTTATTTATTGAGGTGCATGCGAAGCTGTTGAGAAAACTGTTGAGAAAACTCAGCAATGAAGGAATAAGAGGGGAAGTCCTCCTATGAGCAGCAGTGGAGCAGGAGGTTAAGAGCTCGTGTATCTAATCTGGAGGAACCGGGTTTGATTCCCAGCTCTGCCGCTTGAGCTGTGGAGGCTTATCTGGGGAATTCAGATTAGCCTGCGCACTCCCACACACGCCAGCTGGGTGACCTTGGGCTAGTCACAGCTTCTCGGAGCTCGCTCAGCCCCACCTACCTCACAGGGTGTTTGTTGTGAGGGGGGAAGGGCAAGGAGATTGCCAGCCCCTTTGAGTCTCCTACAGGAGAGAAAGGGGGGATATAAATCCAAACTCTTCTTATGGATTAAAAACTGGTTGAGAAACAGGAAACAAAGAGTGGGTGTAAATGGGAAGTTCTCACAATGGAGAGATGTAGGGAGTGGTGTCCCCCAAGGATCCGTTTTGGGACCAGTGCTCTTTAACCTATTCATAAATGACCTGGAAGTAGGGGTGGGTAGCGTGGTGGCCAAGTTTGCAGATGATACCAAATTATGTAGGGTGGTGAGAACCACAAAGGATTGCGAAGAGCTCCAAGCGGACCTCGATAAATTAGGTGAGTGGGCTCAGAAATGGCAAATGCAGTTCAATGTAGCAAAATGTAAAGTGATGCACATAGGGGCAAAAAATCCAAACTTCACATTAACATTTTGCTTACAGGGGTCAGTGCTATCAGTCACAGACCAGGGAAAAGGGATTTAGGCGCCTTAGTTGGATAGTTCCATGGGAATGTCAACTCAATGCATGGGCAGCTGTGAAAAGGCAAACCCTATGCTGGGGATCATTAGAAAAGGAATTGATGATAAAACTGCAAAGATTGTCATAGCCTCTTATATAAAAGCAGTGAGATGCTTAATTGCGACTCCTTTGGAGTACTTGGGTGTCCAGTTCTGGTCACCAAGTGATCTCAAAAAAAGGATATTGAAAGGAGATAGAAAAAGAGGTGCAGAGAAGGGCAACAAGTGATGATTGAGGGACTGGAGCACCTTCCCTATGAGGAGAGGCTGCAAGCGCTTGGGGAATCTCTTTTTTTTTTAGTTCTGGAGAGGAGGCGGCTGAGGGGGGGATATATGGATTGAAGTCTACAAAATTATGCATGGGGTAGAAAATGTTGACAGAGAGACATTTTTCTCTCTTTCTCACAATACTAGAACCAGGGGGCATTCATTGAAAATGCTGGGGGGAAGAATTAGGACTAATAAAAGGAAACACTTCTTCACGCAACGTGTGATTGGTGTTTGGAATATGCTGCCACAGGAGGTGGTGACGGCACACCTCAACCTGGATAGCTTTAAAAGGGGGGCTTGGACAGATTTTATGGAGGAGAAGTCGATTTATGGCTACCAATCTTGATCCTCTTTGATCTGAGATTGCAAATGCCTTAACAGACCAGGTGATCGGGAGCAACAGCCGCAGAAGGCCATTGCGTTCACATCCTACATGTGAGCTCCCAAAGGCACCTGGTGGGCCACTGCGAGTAGCAGAGAGCTGGACTAGATGGACTTTGGTCTGATCCAGCTGGCTTGTTCTTATGTTCTTATGTTCTTATGAAGCTTCATTCAGCAACAAATGAACAATAAAACTTCTCTCTCACATTTCCAAATACTTCAGTTTTTAAAAATGTTTTGCTATTGTTGCAGGGAACTACATGTCCCAGAAGGTCTTGCGAACATCAGACGACTCAATCCTGCCTTTCCTAGGTTTTCATGGAATGGTTTTTCCGCAAGGCACAGACGGAAGTTTATGTAATATGGAGTTCCACGAGGCCTCTTCTCTTTCTCATTTCTCCCAACTGGAGGAAGACTTTGAGTCTTGCAACTCTGCAGGAAAGGTGAGTTGAGGGGAGAGGAAGTCTGTATGAATGGGAGTGAATGCAAAAGAGGGACCATCCAGAGAGTGGCTTCCCAGGTATGGGAAATTCTCAGGGGGATAAAGCAAGGATGTGCTTTAACAACCCTGCTTTTTCATTTTTATGGAAATGATATTGCATTTGTTTCAAACATTCATACCGTTACCAATTCAGAGAGATCTTCAATCTTAAAAATTATAGGGGCCACCATGAGGTTTTATTTTACGTAAGGAGGATTTTTAATAGACCCAGTCCTCAAACTATTCACAAGTATGCAGTTTTCATTGCTTTCGATTTTATTAATTGCATTTTTAAAATTTGTTCAGTGGCCAGTGGGATTCTTCTTACATTTTTGAAAGCTTGGGGACAGGAATCAGTGATCAACTGGGCCACATTTTCCTCTTTCAGAAATCCATAGTGTTCTTTGAGGAGGTAGCTGTGTTCTTCACGGGGGAGGAATGGGCTCTGCTGAATCCAGGCCAAAGAAAACTCTTCTGGGAAGTGATGAAGGAAAATTATGAGACGGTGACCTCTCTGGGTATGGATGTTTTCCATTTTACTATGACATCTTGCAAGTTAGATGTGTCTGTCTGTTGATAGATCTCAATACCACATTAGCCTTTTTTGCTGCTGCATCATACTCGCTGGTCATATTTAGCTTCCAGTCCACCTATACCCCAAGATGTTGTTCACATACTGATACCCAGAAGTGTGTTGCCAATTCAGTATGTGTCTTCTTATTTTTGTTACCTAATTATAGAACTTTGCATTTATTCCTTTGGAACTGAATCTTGTTCATATCTGCCCTCTTTTCTAGTGTGTGTTCAGGTCTTCTTGAATTCTATTTCTATCTACTCAAATAATCGCTACTCCTGCAGTGTGGTGGGAGCCAGTGTGGAATCATGGTTAAGAGCTGTATGCATATAAATCCTTCCCTCAATTGTCACATACATAAAAAGTGTTCTATATTGATCAGGAATACCCTCCCCCATCAACCCCAACAAAAATTCCTCAGGTTTTTTAAATTGTTGTTTTCTTAATCTTAAGCATTTCTTTCAAAATTATATCCCAAAACAATTTTGCTTGTTTACATGTCCACCACATATGAAAAAAGAACCATCCTGTTGTTGACATTTCCAGCTTTTGTTTGATATTCCTTTACACATTTTAGACAATTTTTTCGGTGTTAAGTGCCATCTATACACCTGCCACCTGCCTCTACCTCTGGCTGACAGAAATCAAGGTTTGAAGGCTGGTAGTCTAGCAATGACCTGTGAAGGAATTTGTTTCTCATAGTATTATGTGGTATAACAACCCTCAATGTACTTTGCTCTCAGATTTTCTGCAAGCCTGGGTCATATTTCAGGTTTCTGAAAAGATCTATTTGTCCATCCATGTCTCCAATCACTAGATTAGGTTCCATATTTTATTCATTTTATTTAAACAACAATTATTCTAATAAATGTGAAGATGTTTAAAAGACATCTCTTTCCCTATTCATTTCATTGAATGTTGTCTCAAAACCAGCTTTCCACAAGAGAAGCAAGAAGTCCCCTCCCCCTTTGATCACGCTTTCCTCCTTTTCCTGATGTGTGGTTAAATGTTGAAGAGATTTTTCCAGGCCCGTGGATCTCATTGTAGAAAATACTATTGACCACTGACTGTACCTGCTAATGAACGTTTGTACGGTTTCATTATTATTTGATTTTTGCTTCTCTTTTGCAGTTGCAGATATGAGGGAGATGGTGTGTGAAAAGAAATTGGGAAGGAGATTTGTCAAAAAAGATAACCATCTGCAAACAGAAAAAAAATCTGCGGATCAAGTGGCAGCAAAGCAAAAGTGCAGCGGGAAAAGGGCAGCAATACAGAAGCAGAGGACAGAAGTCTCAGCCCAAAATGAAATACGAAAGAGAAGACATGAGGTTCACTTAAATGCGAAAGGGTTCAGCTGCAAATTCAATAGCAGAACATATCAGAAAGGTGCAACAGGCTGGAAAAGGTATAAATACTTAGAATATGGAAAGAGCTTCCACAAGAGAAGTGCACTAAAAACACATGAAAGGCTATACTCAGGGGAGAAGCCATATAAATGTGTGGAGTGTGGAAAGTGCTTCTCTTGGAAGGGCAATCTAACTGTTCATCAGAATATTCACACAGGAGAGAAGCCATATAAATGCTTGGAGTGTGGAAAATGCTTCTCTTACTATAGCTTACTAACTGTACATCAAAATGTCCACACAGGGGAAAAGCCATATAAATGCTTGGAATGTGGAAAGTGCTTCTCTCACAATAGTAGCCTAACTGTACATAAAAGGATTCACACAGGGGAGAAGCCCTATAAATGCTTGGAGTGTGGAAAGAGGTTCTACAGGAATAGCCACTTAAGTGTACATCAGAAAGTCCACACAGAGGAGAAGCCATATAAATGTTTGGAGTGTGGAAAGTGCTTCTCTTGGAATTATTCCCTAAGAAGACATTTAAACATTCACACAGGGGAAAAGCCATATACATGTTTGGAGTGTGGAAGGTGCTTTTCTCTGAATGGCACCCTAAGCAGACATCAAAAGGTTCACACAGGGGAGAAGCCATATAAGTGCTTCGAATGTGGAAAGTGCTTCTCTCACAACAGTAGCCTAATTGTACATAAAAGGGTTCACACAGGGGAGAAACCATATAAGTGTTTGGAATGTGGAAAGTGCTTCTCTCACAATAGTAGCCTAACTGACCATGAAAAGGTTCACACAAGGGAGAAGCTATATAAATGCTTGCAGTGTGGTAAATGCTTTTCTCAAAATCGTGACTTAACTGTACATAACAGGATTCATACAGAAGAGAAGCCATATAAATGCTTGGAGTGTGGAAAGTGCTTCTCTCAGAATGGCAACCTAAAGGGACATCAAAAGGTTCACACAGGGGAAAAGTCGCATAAATGCTTGGTGTGCGGAAAGTGCTTCTCTCAAAATCGTTGCCTGAAAAGACATCAAAAGATTCACACAGGAGAGAAGCCATACAAATGCTTGGAGTGTGGAAAGTGCTTCTCTCAGAATGGCCACCTGACTAAACATCAAAAGACTCACACAGGGGAAAAGCCATATAAATGCTTGGAGTGTGGGAAGTGCTTCTCTCAGAATAGCCACCTTGCTGCACATCAAAAAGTTCATACAGGGGAGAAGCCATTTAAATGTTTGGAGTGTGGAAAGTGCTTCACTCAGAATGGCAGTCTAACTGCACATCAAAAGGTTCATACAGGGGAGAAGCCATATAAATGTTTGGAGTGTGGAAAATGCTTCTGTCGAAATGACACCCTGTATTCACATCGAAAACTTCACACAGGGGAGAAGCCTTATAAATGCTTGGAGTGTGGAAAGTGCTTCTCTCAGAGTGGCCATCGAGCTGCACATCAAAGGATTCACACAGGGGAGAAGCCGTATAAATGCTTGGAGTGTGGGAAATACTTCTCTCGGAATGGCCACCTAACTGCACATCAAAAGGTTCACACAGGGGAGAACCATATGAATGCTTGTAGTGTTCAAAGTGCATTTCTTGGAATGCCAATGTTGTCAGACTGACCCATGGTGGGTTAGGTGAGTCTAATTTTCCAGTTTTACCCTTCCCCCAACCCTTGGGGTACCTAGCAGTCCAATACCAAGATGGGGAGCCCATTCTCTGTTTTGGCTAGTGTATCCACAAGGACAGAAAACTTGCATGGTCTTGACCTCATCCACATCTGCCTTGCAAATCACTTTCACAGCGTTCCTGAAGGGGTTAAGGTAAAACAATACTACCATGGAAGCCCAATTCCATCTCCAGCCTTAGATTATCTGTCTTGCTAAATTCAAAAAACATGCTAATATGATCGGTCCACATGTTCCTGCCAGTGCAGCACTAATCTTAATTTCTTCCTCTTACTAGTTTCTCTCTAAGACCACCTCATTTACACTGACATTGTTTTACAGCTGTAATTGAATCAGCTACGGACCACTCTTGAGCACTTAGCCCACTTGAGTGCTCAACCCACTTAAATTGATGTCTACCCCTTGTCCTCTTCTCGGAAAGGCAATGCTTCATTTCATCTTGGGAGATTAAGGGTCTCTTAGCATGGATAGAGGGCCTGATCTTCCCTAAGGAGCAGTGGCGTAGTGGTTAAGAGGAGGTGTAATGTGGAGGAACCAGGTTTGATTCCCTGCTCTGCCGCTTGAACTGTGGAGGTTTATCTGGGGAATTCAGATTAGCCTGTGCACTCCAACACACGTCTGCTGGGTGACCTTGGGCTAGTCACAGTTCTGAGCTCTCTCAGCCCCACCTACCTCACAGGGTGTTTGTTGTGAGGGAGAAGGGAAAGGAGTTTGTAAACCCCTTTGAGTCTCCTTATAGGAGAGAATCCAAACTCCTCCTCCTTCTAAAAAATAGCCCCTCTCCTAGGATTAGCACCCAGTAATTTCGTTCAGTTGTGCTGTGTGCCATCTGCTTTCTACCTGGCTTCCTTGGAGTCCAGTGCAGGTCACTGGACTCTGCTTCATGAACCCAAAGCCTCTTTAGGATCTGATAAAATATAACCCTTCCTGCACAAATTCCTTTGCTTTCCCAAACCTATCCACTCAACTCTATATACATCCTGGGACTGTGTATGTGCGCTCTGCCACTTTGGTTATTGTGTGCTTGTATTTCCTTTTAATAAAAATTGTTACTTTATCTCATTCTCCTGCAGATTTCTTGCAAGGGCAACTTTCTGTAAACTTTGGCAACCAAGATTCCATGCTTGCCCACCTCTCACTAAGTAAGGTCTTCCCTTCACTAATTCCCCTCTCTAAAAGGGGGCAGACCCAGACATTTTGGGTAGCACACTGTGCTACACCCAAGTGCCTTCTGCCCACCAGTGCCCTGAAGAGATTTCCCCTCCAAAAGTTCTAACTGTCAGTTAAGGCTCTGATTCAGCAGACTCCTTTGTCCATTATTATATTGATGCAGTAGCGTGAACAATGACTTTAACTTTATTTTACTTCACTTGGCTCTTTCCCAACTAACACTTATAAAAAGTAAAATAGTCTTCAGCAGCTCATCTGGGGCACCCCTCAGCCAGGCAGAGGTCTACTCTTAAGGAACACAAAATAAACCCTTCTGTCAGAAAATAATAACTTAGGCACCAGAGGCTTTATAACTTAAAAGATAAAAAATGATTTTTTTATTAACAATGAAAAATGTTTTCGGTAAAATAATAAAGGATATAAAACAAGAAACTGGTAAGTTGAGATGCTATTATTTACAAGTTTCTGTATTTTTCTGCACAGTTACAAGTTGGTTCAGGTCACTAGTTCTGTGCCTTTGAGATGTTACATTCAGTTTATTAGATACAACTATATATACCAGTATAGGTGACACAATATGCAGTTTGTCTTACTGTTATTTTGAAAGACCTTCGGTTTACCCTCTGGTAAGTATTCCAAAACAGTTTTTTCAAACACTGGCTTTTAAGACAATCTCTCCCCTAAATATGTCTTGCCCACACGTTGCTTAACAGAGAAGGAATTTCAGCTATCCCTCAGAAAACCAATTTCATCTCTCTGTATCTCTATATTAGAATCCCTCCATTCTCATAAGCCTTTCTGCTTAATATCTGAGAGTGAGTTCTCCTCAGATAAAACACCAAGCAACCCATATGTTTAATTAGTTTCACTGTTTTGTTAACACCAAGGACTCAGTACAGATTCCTTTTTCCTCTGACCCTTCAGTCCCTCAAACAGAGTAGATTAACCAACATAGAACTGAGCTCCTTTGGCACACACACATTCACAAGCTCACTCTGTAAACAAACTCTAAACCAGCAGAGAACAGAGCTTTATACATACACACATTCACTCTGGCACTCTGATCAGAACTTCCCTAAAAATTTCCTTACACAGTCTTTAGAACTCTGCTTTTTCAGCCAGCCAATCACAAGCTGTCCTGATTTATCTCCTTGTGGGCTGCAGTCCACCTGCAGTAAATAAGGCTAAGTGTTGGAATTTGTAGCACCCAGCTAATGTACTTCAAGGGGTTCTTTCAGGGGAGAAGTCATAAATGCTTGTTTTAGAAAGGTGACCTTTCTAAAAATCAAAAAGTTCACATATAGGGAAAGTCATATAAACACTTTGACTATGGAAAGTACTCCTTGAAATGAATATGTAACTGTTCATCAAAGGAGTCATACAGGGAGGAGCCATATAAATGCCTGGAGTTCTGGAAGTCCTTTTTTCAGAATGGTGACCTAACTAAACATCGGAAGGTTCACATGAGGGAGAAGCCATTGAAATGCTATAAGTGTGGAAGGAGGTTTGGTCAGAGTCAAAGTCTTACCAGAAGATTCTCTCAGGCAAAGATCCATCCAATCACAGCATACAGAAAACCACTTGAAGTGGATCACCTGCCACCTGTATGAGCTGACATACAGCAGCTACTTTTCACAAGACCCACCTCTGTGCCCATTTCCTTTTTTTGTCTATCCTTTCTTTCTCCTCAACCAAATATATGTAGCACTCTGTTGAGCAAAGCCTACATATTTTTCTCTAGAACCCTCTTTCTGTAAAATCCTGTTATTTTAATGAGTCATTCACTAATGTGATGAGATTAATCAATATCTCAAATTACCTTTTACAAAGGGGAAGAATGTCTTAATTTTCCAGTGGGAAATTAGAATAATATAAAATGTCATATTATGGCTTACATTTCATGAAGAGTTGGTCTAGCAATGGCTATGAACCATGATGACTAAACAGAATATCCAAGTTCAGAAACAGTCAACCCTGGAATACCAGTGCTAGGAGGCAACATCAGGAAAAGGCCTTGACTTCTTTACTTTCTTGTTGGCCCACTAGAGACCTGTTTGGCCACTGGTTGAGATGGTTTGCTCAATTAGATGGACCACTGGTCTAATCCAGCAGGGTTTTCCTGAAGTTCTTTCATTCCTAAATATCTGTCCTCCTCCTGGAATACCAATTTCCAGTGTCAGCTATCTTGTTCTATATCCATTAGTACTCAACATCTCTTTGTGCAAAGGAGAAAGAACCAAACAGGAGTGCAGCTGAACAGCAAGAAGGCAAAAACTAATGACTACTGGGGAATTTCTCAACTTTAAGGCTGACAATGAGGAAATTGAAACTGTTCAAGTTTTTCCATTTCTAAACTCCATCGTCAACCAAAAGGAAGAGTAGAACTAAGAAACCAGAAAAAGATTGAAACTGGGAAGGGCACCCATGAAGGACTAAGAAAAGATTCTTAAGTGTAAGGATGCCTCACTGGCAAACATGATCAGGCTAATTTATGCCATAGTAATCCCTATAATGTTGTATGGGTGTGAAAGATGGACAATGAAATAATATGACATGAAGAAAGTAAACTGTTTTGAAATTTGTTGTTGGAGGATAGTTGTACAGATATTGTAGACCACCAAGAAGAAGAGTTTTTTTATATCCTACTTATTTCTTCCATAAGGAGTCTCTAAAAGACCTCCTACTCTCTCAACAAGCACCTTCTGAGGTAGACGGGGTAGAGAGAAATCTGGGAAACTGGCTACTGTAGGTTTTCCTAGCTGTGTAGCTGTAGTCTGGTAGTTTTTGCTCCTAACATTTCGCCTGCATTTGTGGCTTGCATCTTCAGAGACATATCATGGTAAGATGTGCTGTATAGTGGCATGCCTCTGAAGGTGCTAACCATATATATGGGCGAAATGTTAGCAAAAACTACCAGACCACAGTCACGTAGCCCAGAAACAACAGCCAGTTGATTCCAGCCGTGAAAGCCTTTGGCAGATTTGGAAAAAACTGTGAATAGCTTAAGGACTCCCAGGAGATTTATGTGGAATAGTGGGGAATCCAATTTGGTTCTCCAGATTAGAGTCTTCCGCTCTTAACTCCGACACCACGCTCTAGATTCACACAGGGGAGAAGCCATTTAAATGCTTCGAGAGTGGAAAGTGCTTCTCTCGAAATGCCAATCTAGTTGCACACCAAATGCTTCATACAGGGGAGAAGCCATATAAATGCTTGGAGTGTGAAAAGTGCTTTTCTCAGAAGAGTACCCTGACTACACATCAAAAGAGTCACATAAGGGAGAAGCCATATAAATGCTTGGAGTGTGAAAAGTGCTTTTCTCAGAAGAGTACCCTGACTACACATCAAAAGAGTCACATAAGGGAGAAGCCATATGAATGCTTGGAGTGTGGAAAGTGCTTTTCTCAGAAGGGCACCCTGACTACACATCAAAAGAGTCACACAGGGGAGAAGCCATTTAAATGCTTGGAGTGTGGAAAGTGCTTCTCTCGTAATGCCAGTCTAATTGCACATGAAATCGTTCATACAGGGGAGAAGCCATATAAATGCTTCAAGTGTGGAAAGTGCTTCTCTTGGAATAGTGATCTAACTAAACATCAAAGGGTTCACACAGGGGAGAAGCCGTTTAAATGCTTTGAGTCTGGAAAGTGCTTCTCTCAAATTGCCGATCTAATTCCACATCAAAGGGTTCACACAGGGGAGAAGCCATATAAATGTTTGGAGTGTGGAAAGTGCTTCTCTTGGAATGGTGACCTAACTAAACATCAACGGGTTCACACAGGACAGAAGCCATATAAATGCTTGGAGTGTGGAAAGTGCTTTTCTCAAAATGGTGACCTAACTAAACATCAAAATGTTCACCTTCTGAGCCCAATAGAAGGCCTTGAGACCAGAGTGGAGCAGCTGCCAGAGTCTCTATGCTGGGGAGCCAGGTCTTAAGTTCTATACAAAAATAAAGATTTGTTCTAGACATTTTTGGAAAAGAATTTCTTCACAAATTTGCCAATAAGAAGACATGCAAAGTCATTCAACAACCAAGGAATGAGAGCCCGTGTGGACAGTTTCTAGTGTTAAAATTATTGTGAGCCCTTTGTAGAAGGACTGTTTGCTTTGCCATTCTTTTATAAAGACTTCTGCAGGCCTTTTCACTTTATGGGCATTAATGGCTGACCTGGGGGCAGCAAAAGCGATCTCAGGCCGCCATTCCTACGAGCGCATGCGGCATCCAACCATAGCAGGCTGGTGGCGTTTTCCCAGGCTGGGAAGCGGCTCTTTTTTTGAAGAAACGCCCAGCCGTGCAAACCGCTACTTGGCCGAGCGGCAGCTGACGCCCTCCCCACCGGCACTTACCTTGTCCCTATATGGGCCTCGGCGCGTCGCCGAGGAGCCTGGGGCTCGCCCCTGCCCCTGGAGCGAGTAGCGCGGAAACCAGGCGTCCCAGGCGGCGTCTCGAAACGAGTTTATCTGGCTCGACCGGATGCCGGTGCTCCTTGATTGCTGGCTGCCCGGCTGTTTCCAGGACCTTCCGATGCAGACCCGGGTCCCGAAGCGTCGTCGGTCAGCGAAATGCATCCGACCTTGCCGTTCCGCCTCCCGTCGCCGGAAGCGGCCTGAGGCCTTTTCCAAGATGGGCATTAAATGGCGTCTGGGGAGAACACCGCCTCCAGGTCAGCTATTCATTATCGGGCAAGAGGCCAGACAAGTATCACACCACCGTCCGGTTTCGGCAAGCCCCAGAGCTGAAGCTTTTTTTGGGGAACGCTGCTGGTGGAAGCCGCTGCCGCAGCTTAACGCAGCGCTTCACGACGCCTTCCCCACCCGCATCTGGTTTTACCTTGCCTGCGCCGCCGGAAAGCCTGGGAACACTTCGCCCTGCCCCACTGGAGCAGGCGCCAAGAGGTTAGGGGCGTGAACCCCAGGCCTCGGGCGACGCGCCAGAGGCTCCGACATGCCGGTCGGCTCGGTGCCGGTGCTCATGTGCTGGCTGCCCGTTGTTTCCAGGACCTTCCGCGCGACGGGTCCTTCCAGCTGCCGGTCAGCTAAATGCTGATCTTGCCGCTTTCCGCCCGCAGGAAACGCCTGAGATTGTTTATTACATTTGGCTTTATGATAGCTTGTTAAATTGTGTTTATTGAATATTAATTGTGTGTATTGAATATTAAAAGTGATTGGTATTTATATACCATTAGCTTTAATGGTTCTTTTTAAAAAATTGGTTAATCTCAAGCTACCTACTCCAGTCTCATTATGGTTGAAGCTCCAGTTGGGCCTGGAGATCTCCTGATATTACAACTGATCTCCAAGTGACAGAGATCAGTTTCCCTGGAGAAAATGGCTCTTTTGGAGGGGAAATCTATGAGATTTCACCCTATTGAAGCCCTTCCCTCCCCAAGCCCTGCCCTTCCCAGGCTGCATCCCCAAAATCACCAGGTCTTTTCCAACCCAGAGCTGGCAATCCCAGCTCCCCGTATATTTTGTCTAAGCCTGCATTACATAGCTGATGGTTACGTCTTAATATTTGCTTCATTACAAATATACAAGTTAGGTGAAGGGCAGGCTTTAAGTACAGAAATTGACAGCTGAAGGGAAATCATGTCGCCAGGTTGATAACAGGCATTAAAGGACAATATTTTTTCTTCAGGCAGTTGGCAACCCAAGGGAGGGGGGCATGTTTTTTAATGGTGCCCATATACTTCAGTCATTGTTATATATGAGAAAAATATGCAATATCCTTAAGAATATAAACAGTAACATCATAAATAACAATATATATGCTTATGTAGGACATTTCCAACATGTCCCCTTATACTTTTATCAATTTTCTTAAGATCTTCTGGGGTTAAGTACTATTTGTAAAACATTTTATACCCATTTTCTTTCAGTGATGGGCATAATGATTTCCATTGTTGAAAGGTAATCTCTTGAAAGTTTTGCATCCACTTTATCATGCAGTTGTTGATTTGTTCTGTTTCAGTATCATATTTAAGTAGTGGTTTATAAATTCTTCCCATTATGTATTGGTTCTGCTAATCGGTTTCTATCATGAAAGCAAGCCTGGGAGAGCCAATGCTTGTTTCATTAAAACCTGGGTTCTTTTCTCCAATAACTCCAACCAGCTGAGGTCTCAACGATTTTTATTGAAAAACAGAAATCAAAGAAATAAAACTTAGATTGCGGTTAAGGAATTGCTTAGGTAATTATGTCCCTTTTCGTTCTTTGTCCCCATTCCGGGAACCCATGGCCCAGAGATGCTTCTCTGACCAGGTCTTAAGATGGAATTCAAAAACCTTTGTTTTCCCCTTCCCAGGAAAACTCTGTTCAGGCCATGAGGTAACTTAGGCCTTTGAAGTTTCATCCTAGCACCTCTGCATAGTTTCCTGTCCTCCCTCCAGGAGATCAAAAGGCAAAGATGCTTTTCACAGTCATATGTGACTTCCCTTTACTGTAGCGATAGCATCTTCCATGACAGTTTCCTTTTCAAATTCTGACATTTCTCTTAAGACACCTCCTGTTGTCTTTAAATTTCTTCTTAATTTTGATGCTATTTGAAAATATGTCACCCATTGAATGTTTTTCCCTTCTGTAATTTCTTGCCAAGATTTACTTTCCCCTTGATTATTCATTGTGTCATTATATATTAACTGGTATGCCAAATTATGAGATTCTGATGAACAGAAAAGCCATTGCACTAACACAGAAATGCTGGACTGCAGTGAAAAGAGTGATAAGATATCTTAAAGGAACAACAGATTTAAAATTATCTGCAAACAACAATCCTACACTAACTTGTTATACTGATGCAGATTGGGCAGGTGATACTACAGATTATAAATCAACAAGTGGATATCTGTTTTTGTATAGGGATGGACTAATTTAATGGGCTAGTCAAAAACGAGGTGACAGCTCTATCATCAACAGAATCTGAATACATTGCTGCAGCAGAAGCGTGCAGAGAATTGCTGTGGCTGAGAAAGCTGTTAAAAGACTTTGGACAATGTCAGCAGAGACCCATCAAAATGATGGAGGACAACCAAAGCTGCATCAAATTCTCACACATGGAAAGAACACAACCACTCACTAAGCACATTGGAGTAAGATACCACTTAGTATTTGATCTTGCCTTCTTTCATTACGTAGAATAATACACTCAATCCACTTTCATTAATAAGGCTTGCAAGTGGATTTAAGCATTCAAGAGTAAAAATCCAGCTGCAAAGTGCATTGAGAATGGGTTGAAAGTGAATTATTCTGCATGTGCAGAAGGGGCCTTAGTGGAACCGGGTACAGTAGAACTAAAGTACTGTGATACTAATAAGATGATTGCAGATGTATTGACCAAGCCTCTACCAAGAGACAGATTAGAGAATCTACGTATCAGACTTGGACTCATGAACTCATGCATGCAAGTCTGAGAAGGGATGTTGGATTTGACAGCCTTGCATGCAGCAGGCACGGCATTCTGGGGGAGCTCGGCATATTCTAAAATTGACAGCTGGAGACTGTAGCTCTCTGAGGAAAGATGCTGTTCAGTTTTATGTTAACTAAACCTATGTAAAAGCCTCTGACTGAAAGTTTAATTCTGTAATCAAAATGATGAACTGTAAATGTATCAACATGTAAGTGATACTACTATGTATATTTGTGTTGTGCACCGCCCTGAGCCTTCCAGGGGAGGGCGGTATACAAGTTTAATTTTAATAATTAATAATGTTTATATATATTTTTCTCTCAGTACGTAAGTAAAGTTCTTTTGTTTGTGATTTCTGAGGTAAAAAGGCTGGTCCTTACCAAAGATAACTGTTCTTATTTCTGCTCGTTATTCTGCTTACAAGATTATGCCAAAGTGTTGTTTTTTTAAAAAAAACCCTAAAGATTTGGGCAGAAAATGTTTTTTCCCCCATTGCCTTCGGTCTCTTTTTCAGGATCCCTTCAGTCTGTCTCTCCTGCATTGGGGCTGTCAGAGGAAGCTGCCCCACACAGACCCAAAGGAGCAACAAACCCCTCCCCTTTCCAAATCGCTTCCCACGGGGCTCAGGTTGTTGCAGGGAACTACATTTCCCAGAAGGCCTTGCGAGCATCGTTGAGGCCAACCCAACCTTTCCCAGGCATTGAAAGGCGAGGCTTTTCCTAGAGCGGGAAAAGGAAACTTGGTCAGTATGGAGTTCCGAAGGGTCTCTGCTCTTTCTGGTCCCCGCCGGCTGGAGGGAGAACCTGGCTTTTGCGTGTCTGCAGGAGAGGTGAGTGGGGGGTTTCATTAAGCAGATCTTGGAGAAGAAGAGGGGAGGGGAGAGAAAATAGGGGTGAAATGGAAGGAAAGAGGAAGGAATTGCTGGAGGGAGCCCCGAGAGAGCGACTTTCCGGGTTGGATCGGAGTGAAAGTGATGGGCGGGGTCAAGTCTCTCCCCCTCCTTGAGTGTCTTCCCTGCAGCCAGCCTGAGATTATTTTATTCTTAACAACTAGACCAGCCATTCTCAACCAAGGTTGAGAAAAAGTGCAGAGAAGGGCGACGAGGATGATTGAGGGATTGGAGCACCTTCCTTATGAGGAGAGGCTGCAGCGTTTGGGACTCTTTAGTTTGGAGAGGAGGCGGCTGAGGGGGGATATGATTGAAGTCTATAAAATTATGCATGGGGTAGAAAATGTTGACAGAGAGAAATTGTTCTCTCTTTCTCACAATACTAGAACCAGGGGGCATTCATTGAAAATGCTGGGGGGAAGAATTAGGACTAATAAAAGGAAACATTTTTTCACGCAACGTGTGATTGGTGGTTGGAATATGCTGCCACAGGAGGTGGTGATGGCCACTAACCTGGATAGCTTTAAAAGGGGCTTGGACAGATTTATGGAGGAGAAGTCGATTTATGGCTACCAATCTTGATCCTCTTTGATCTGAGATTGCAATGCCTTAACAGTCCAGGTACTGAGCAACAGCCACAGAAGGCCATTGCTTTCACATCCTACATGTGAACTCCCAAAGGCACCTGGTGGGCCACTGCGAGTAGCAGAGAGCTGGACTAGATGGACTCTGGTCTGATCCAGCTGGCTTGTTCTTATGTTCTTAAGGTTCCGTGGTAACCTGGGGTGCCGCGGCAATACTACCGCCCCCCCCCCCTCATTTTTGTTTTGTCTCCCACCGGCGCCAGCAAGGACATGGAGCTGGCCCATGTAGACTCCGGGTTATCAGTAGGCCACCTCCCCACCCCAGTGTGTTTCCCTTCACCCTGGGGGGGCAAGGTGGGGGGTGTGGCAAGCAGGGACAATGGGAGGGGAAGGTGGAGGGTGGCAGCAGGGGTATCGTGAGATATGAAGAGTGAAGTCAAGGGTACCCTGACCTCGAAAAGGTTGGGAAACACTGAACTAGACGAACTCTGGAGGCTGCGTGACCTGTTACTGACTCCCGTGGCTTGATGCTCCGGCGTTTGGTCCTGTTTTGGTTTGCAAAGGAGGGGATCTAATTCACTCTCCCTTCGTATCTGGGTTTCACCTTCCTGTCCTCTGGAGAGTCAACCATCAAGTCAATTGCAAAATTATAAGCCGCCTTGAGTTGTAGACATACGGTGGGGCATGAATGCCATAAATAAATACAAATATTAGAGGGATATTCTTTCGTTTATCTTGCCCAAGGTGTTTCCATTTCCTGCATTTTTGACTCTGCAATTTCCCCAGTCATTCTGATGCTGTTTCTAATTCTGAGCCCCCCAGTTTTCATTTGGGTCTTCTAAATAAGAATACCCCACCCCCCATTTGCTAAATTTTCTGCTGTGTGTTCACAAAAGACAGGATAGCCATAATGAGTTCAGTTTACATTTGCAGAGCTGGCTAACGCAGAACACCTCTGCAGAAAAATATGTTTAAAGCAGAAACCGTTTGTGGAGTTAGATTTCTGCAGTTGTGCTGTTAAACATTCATGGTAGTTCTGTAGTTAAGCCCAGCTTAGGGTCAAATGGGGTGGGTCCTTCTGTTTGTTTTTTCATTCAATTGAACTTGACCTAGAAAAGCCCACTGGCGTGTAATTTTCTCAATTTCTATTTCTTGGAGAGTTTCAGAATATTCTACTTGGCAGATGTTGAAAAAAATCAATGCAATGTTCAATTCTGTTGGTTTGATGTATTCCACTCTTGCTTTATTCAGTGGCCAATGGGATTTTTCTTTCTATCTTGAATGCTGAAGGACAGGAATCAGTGATCAGTAGGGACATATTTTCCTTTTTCAGAGATCTCTGGTGTCCTTTGAGGAGGTAGCCATGGTCTTCATGGAGGAGGAATGGGTTCTGTTGGAGCCAGGTCAAAGAAAACTCTTCTGGGAAGTGATGGAAGAAAATTACGAGACTATGGCCTCTCTGGGTAAGGATCGTTCCCTTTTATTAGAAACACAGAATGCATGGTATCTTCCTTTGACACATTTGACCTTCAGGAGACATTTTCCTTTGTCACAAAAGAAAGAATGGAGTTCCCATACCTGAGAAACTTAACAGCTCCTGAAAAACAGGCCCAGTTGACCTCGACAAACAACCACCCCCTTCTCGTTTTTAGTTATTGTTGATGGGAGCCCATCACTTCTCTCTCCACTTCCCAAACTCATAGCTCACTGCAGTTGTCATATTGTGTTATTAGACATGTACCCCCTTGTGATATTTAATGGTAGTTCCAATACTGAATCAGCAGTTCTGCCTACTGATGCCATCTTCCAGGTTGGATCTGAAGGTCACTGGCATCACCCTAAATGGCAACTGATCTCCTAGACTATACAAAATAGCTCTTGTGGAAGGTGGATTTTATGCCCTTCTAGTCAAAGTTGCTTAAATTGTTCTTGTCTCCATTGTATCCTCACCACAACCCTGTGAAGTTGAGTAGGCCAACAATATGTGTGAGACAACAACATAGTCAGCCAGCCGCTTTCATCAGCATTTCGTCATGGTCCCCCTAAATCGTAGTCAGAAAATCTACCAACTAAACCAATCTCATCCCAATAGCTGAGGGACAGTTTTAACCTGCTCTGCCATGGTCCCGCCCCCCCACCCCAACAGAGTGGAGATTTTCCACCTTCATGTCTGTGCTTCTTCCACTTTCCTGGATGCTCATGAGCAAACCTTTGCTTCTGTGGCAAATAGCAGAGGGATGTCAGAGAGTTCACATACGCCTGGATGATCTGATTAAATTCAGTTTTGGTACTGCAAGTCACATCACCATCCTGAAGTGAGTGGCCAGTTGTGAGACACTTGGCTTTCATTTTTGCAAAATTATGGCTTCCATCGTCAGTCGTAGCTTCCAGGGCCAGAAACACTAGGCTGCGCATGGAATCTGGGGATTATGTGGTCCAGGATTTTATGATTCTCTCTTTGTTTAGAGTAGTTATTGTGGGGGCAGCTCAATACTCTGCTCTACACTCTTTCACTTTTGCTCTGTGGTGTAACCCCCCCCCCCAACCAGATGTTCTTAGGGTAGCAAGGCTTTGAAGCACTACCATGAGATAAATTTTATATTGAACCTGAAGAGGGCAGAAATCACTGAAAGAACATTTCAGAAAAGAGCAGTGATTTATTTATTGATATACATGTGAAACTGCCCCACTGAGTGACAAACAACCTCTCTTCCATGATCTAAATATTTCAGGTTTTTAATTTTGTTGTTGTTGCAGGGAAGGTCTTTCGAGCACCAGACAAGTCAACCCTGCCTTTCCCAGGTTTTCATGGGTTGGTTTTTCTGCAAGGCAAAGAAGGAAGTTTATGGAATATGGAGCTCCACAGAGCATCTCTTCTTTCTCTTTTCCCCTTGCTAGAGGAAGAATTTGACTCTTGTACCTCTGAAGGGAAGGTGAGTTTAGAATTTTATCAAATATAATGAATAGGGGAAGGTAGAGGATGTCTGTGTGAATGGGGGTTAAAGAGAAAGAGGGAGCATCCAGAGAGTGGCATTTTGGGCAGGATTTGTGCGGGTGGGGTTCCATATAGGCATGGTGGGGTGGGACAAGAGCAATGCCCCTGCTCATATGTGCTGTTCCCACCCCCTGCCAATCAGTTTTATTCAGGGGACTGAGCCTCTCCAAGCATTTTTCATGCCCCATTAGTTAAGTTCTTTCTTTGCAAGAGACAGACCTGAGCAGCTGAAAGATACAACCAAGATTGAATAAGACACCCAGACAGGCTCCCCTCCTTGGCCAGTCAGAATTCTGGCATTCTGCACCATCCAATCCTCAGCATGGCGGTGGGAACGGAAGCATGTTTAGCTTGTCTCAACATTGTGCTCTCTGCCTTGGGGGCTTTTGAAAAGTAAGAATTTCTTTCAGGAGGTAAACTTTGCTTTTACTGCTGTGGTTCAACAAATGTGTACTGAGCAAATGTGTGCTGTGTACTGTGGTACTGCAAATGTGTACTGTGGTACTGCAAATGTGTACTGAGCTTTGCACATGTTAAGATATTTTTAATAATGCTGACACAGATTTCACAAAAGAGCTTGACTTACTGGGTGCAGAAGGATCACTCAGTTGATTAAAAGGAGGAACAGAACCGTGATGGGGAGAGTTATTATTGAACATCAAATCCGGAAAACTTGAAGAATCAGTGCAGTCATGAGCTGATGATTCTTGGGAAGTGTAAATCCCTTTCAGAACCTAGCATTGCTTCTTGACTTCTGATAGCTCCCTCTACTGGATGCTAGATTCTACAGGATATGCTGCTTTGTTTATATTTTATATTTAAAGCTTAAATTATCAGCCAGAAAACTTCCATTCTGTCCATTTAGGAAACATGTCTGGATGAAGCCCATTGTCCAAAAACCTCTGCCCAATTATGGACAAGGTGTCTGCTGCGCAATGGAGGCAAATGTCAGTTGCAGCAAGAGTTCTTGTACAAACCTATTTGCTGGAGCCCTGCCTTCGCTTTTCATTTTCTCCGCAACAAGCAAGATTACTTCTAGCATGACTTTTAATTTGGTTCCCTGCCAAAGCGGGCAGATTTGCTAGTGAGCACAGCTTTCCCTCAGACATCTTCCCTCCACCCACGGGCAGCTTTCCTACTCCCTTGTACTGCTGTCCATGCCTTCCCCCTTCCATGTTGCTGACTCCTTCCAGATTCTCTAAATGATAATATTGATATATCAATATATCGACATAATAACAACAGAGAGTTGACTTTTGTAAGAAACAGTACAACCAGGGTCTCTTTTGGGCTCGGCTTCTGTAGTCGTGCCGCGCAGTCCAGCTGCAATATGGAAGCGAAGACTTTGGAGGCAACGCCGGAGATAACATCTGGTGGAGATCGCCAGCAGCGGGAGCGCGGGGGTCCGTGTTCCTAGCGAATCTCCCGCGTGCTGGTTCCTCGCACCTTTTATTATGATTCTAATGGGGGCGTGTAGAGGGGCGGAACGGGAGAGTCCGGGAGAGCGGGAGAGCGGGAGATCATCATGTGATGCATGATCTCACCTGGCTGCACCTACGATGCAAGGAGATAGAAGCGTGATGGCTGCCTGGGCCTAATCCTCACCTGGGGGGCAGATCATTGTCCCTTTGTCTGGGACGCAGCCGGTGAGCTGAGCCAGATAGTCTCATGACCCACGTGACTCATACAATGGGGTTGAGGAGTGGGGAGTGCGAGTAAGCGACCAGAAGGCCGTAGGTCCGGTGGTGTTCCAACGTTTTAGCAGGGTGCTGCTTGGTCAGCAGTGCATTACTACATCTCCCTCCTCTTTTACATTTTAGAAGGGGACCGAAATGCTAGGGGGTGATTTAAAGGGACGCTTGTCTCCTCCGGCCGTCTGGTCAGAAGCTGACCCGAGCTGCTTTGTGTAACATTAGAACTTGGTTGCGAGGTAAGGGAAATTCGAGGGGCTTCTTACACACGTTACAGGCAATATTAGACACACATTGAACGAAACAAGATCCGATAATGAGGCATACAATTAAACCAATGCAGAGCTGCACAATAGCACTCAACCATCCTCCCGGCAGCCAGCTCCAGAGGCCTGACCACCAATGGGGCAAAACATCATATTTCAGATTAGATACAACTTCTTGCAGCTCACGTACTTTCATATGAATCAATTGGGAATTATCAGAGAGGTTAAAGCAACACATATTATGTACATTTTCACAACCTTGGTGATGCAACAACAGCAAGTAATCAATAGCGGCACGATTATCTAAGGTCGCCTGACGAAGTTCCTGCTGCTCGGAGGCCAGGGCATCCAGAGCGGTGGAGGTAGAGTTGATAGACTTCGCAAGGGCGCAGGCCAGCCGGCCGATAGTCTTAAGCGTTGTAGGAGGCGAGTCCGGGGACTCCCACTAAGGAAGTCGCAAGGGAGACAAACTCCGCTTTGGAGAGGGCGACCGCGTCGCTCCGACAGGAGGGATCGAAAGGCAGAGCGGAGCGGCGGCGGCGGCGTCCGGGCTCCTGGGGTGGAGCCTGGGGTAGGACGATGGTGAGGCGACTGAGGCAACAAAGAGTCCCGGCAGAGAGTCGGGCGGGAATGTAATTAAACGTTCTCTCCCCGCAGGTCCAGAACCAGCCCCTGGGGAGCAGGATGTTTCCGAACACGGGGGGAATGTCCTCCATGTGTGTGCAGTTCCAATTGGCCGAGCCGATGAATGGGCCCGGTCGGTTCCCCGTTTGGCTGCGCCATGGCGTCGGGCGCAGGTGTTGGATTCGTGGTTAGCGACAGTCTTGGTGACAAGGGAGAGAGCGCCAGCCGGGAGGGATTGGACGATGGGTCCCCAGTCGGCGCTCATAGAGTACCTGATGGATGAGGCATTCATGAAGGGGCTTAACCCAGACTCCGCTAGGAAGTCTCCGGGTGCTTTGCAGACGGGGAGCAGGCAGGAGCTTAGCAAGCTCCCGACTCCTAGGTACTGGCCCAGGCAAAAGGACGAGACGTTGGCAGCGGCGGCGAATTGCTCCCAGATGTTGGTCTGGTGAAAGCTCGTCAGGGGGTGGCCGATTGCCGTTGGCAGGAGGCAGCAGAGCAGGCAAAGGATGGTGGCCGCTGAGTTGGCAGTGATGATTGCAAAGAGAGCGGCACAGAGGTTCTCGGGTGTCTCGGGGTGGCCTTGCTGGCGCAGCAGCTCTTGAGCTTGGCTGGCGGTCGCTTTGACGTTTCCCCAGGTCATTCGGGTCTTTGGGCGTTGGCGACGGCGTTCCTGTTGAGGCCGCTGGGCGGGATCCTTTAGAGAGATGTGTTCCATCTCCGGGATGGGGTTGGTTTCCTCCTGGCGCCATTCCATGGGCTGGCCTGTCATGGCGAGTCGGAGTCCACAGGGACCTGTAGGAAGAAGGACTGAAACACACCCCCTTCCCCAGGTTATGGGAGGGGGCCGGGTCCCGCCAGGCTCGGTTCTAGAGCGGATGGCGGGAGATCATGATCGAGTTTTTTGTTTGAGTTGGAGTTTAGAGTTTAATATAAGAAGGCTTGTTTTGCAGCCTGCGTGAAGGTTGCTTTTAATGCAATCCTACTGGGGGCCGCCTACTCTTTCTTTAATTGTTTGACAGGGAGGGCAGGAGGTAGGCGACCCTGGTGGGAATTGGCTTCAGAGCGTCATCAGGGTGCGTCAAGGCGAGGGTCCGAGCCTCGAGGGGGGGGGACAGGCGGGCCCTGGGGGGATTGTGGGTATGCATGCTTAATCAGCAACACAAAAGGGGCTTTGGGAGCGCTTTTGGGGGGATGGGTGCATCCGGGGAATGAAGCAATCAGTCGATTAGAGGCAGATTCCTCGCACACAAGAAAGGGGGGGGTTTTCTTTGCAAGGGGATTGCACTTACCGTGACCTTGGTGGCTAATGCGGGAAGGCCGGAGTGGTGCGAAATTTGTAACCGAATTACTCAGGGAATGCTGCTTGCTGAAACCGCTCCTTAAGGGGCAGCTTCGGCCAAGCGCCAGGGACTGCACGCTCGATTCATAGAGCTTCCCTGCGCTTTGGAAGACCCCATCCACCCCCACAGATCCATGATAGAATCTGAAGCTGCAGCAACTACTGATTTAGGGCCTGTCCTGGCAGTGCTGCGGTACCAGGATGGGCCCAGATTTTAATCCAGGGAGGGCCAGTCAGCCATTTTGCCCTCCCGCCTTTACTGGTCGAAAAACAGAAGGAGAAGAGAAGGGGAGAGGGAAGACAGTTTCCTTGCGGAAATTAGAAAGTGAATTTCGGAAGGCACAATTGGGATCAATGATCTATGTGATGGCTTTACCCATCCCAGACCAAAGTCGTTTTGACCTGACTCATGAGGTCCCTTCCCCAGAGATTAACATGGATGTCCAAAACGATGGGGCGGACCGTGAGCTGCCGCTCGAGTCCTGGGCTGTGGACCGTGAGCGGGCGGATGCTCCGTCTCGCGGTTTGTTTCCCCCCCACCCCCCAGATGTGCGGGCAAGCCTCGGTCGGCCACTGGTCGGGCCACTCGGCTGCTCTGATGACGGTAACATCAGCGCCGGTGTCCACCAGGCCCTTGAACATACATCCTTCTATGGCGAGCTCCAGGTACGGGCGGGAGCTCCCGATAGGCGTCTCCACCGCTGCGATGGTGGTGTGGGCCGCGCCATGTTGGCTGCTGGGGCTGGTAGCCTTTATTGGGTCGGCAGCGGGCAACGCATGGGGCAATAGAATCAACTGGGCGCAACTGGCTCCGGCGGGCAATTCCTGTGGGATGTTTGTCCAGACCTGGAGATGTATGGGTCCTTGGTGCGTGGAGTCGATTACTCCGGGGACGCTGAACAGTCCCTGTTCAGCGGCAGAGGTCTTTGGCAGCACTAGCCCAATAGTCCCGGTAGGGATGGGTTCGCCATACTGGGTTGGGGCGACAAGAACCTCGTGGGGGAACTTAAAGGAGATAGGCTGGGTGCATGTGAGCGAGATGCCACGAGAGGGGGGTGGTTTTGGCAGGGGCCTTGGTGTTTGGGTCTGCTCTAGTACTCTCCTCCTTGGTCCTGGGCTGGGGAGACGCCCGGGCGGGAGTTTCCCGACGGGCAGTCGTTTCTCCAGTGGAAGCCTTTCTGGCACCGTGGGCACCGGGTTTTGGGCGGCCTTCTCCTCCTGGGGGAGGACCCTCCTCCATCGGGGTTGTAGGCCCCCCCGCCGGGCTGCCTGCATTCCCTCCGGAAGTGTCCTGACCTGCCGCAGTTAAAGCAATCCTCCTGGGGCTGTCCCCTGGTGGTGGAGAGTGCTGCGGCGAGGAGGCTAGCCTGGTGGGCGGAGGATCCGATGTCCTGGCAAGCTTTAAGCATGTCGGCCAGTTCAGGATCCTTGCCCAGGCCCGTGATTGCTCTGCGGCACTCAGTGGAGGCGTTCTCTTTAGCGAGGCGCATGAGGAGCTCGTTCTGGGCCTCTTCGCTATCTACCTGCCTTTTGAGAGCTTCCTGGAGCCTGTTCACAAACTCGGCGTAGGGCTCTTGGGGCTTTTGCCGGATGGTGGAGAAGCTTTGGGTTGGCTGGCCGGCATTGGGGACCTTAATGAACGCCTTGTAGGCGCACTCAGAGGCAACCTTAAGGGTGGCCTCAGGTAGGACAATTTGATTGTTGGGGCTGGCGAAAGCATCGAAACCGTAAAGCTGCGCGGCGGTGTAGGCGCCGCCAGAGGCGGCTCCCCTGTTGAAGCACTGTTGGCGGAACTCACTTTCCCAGATCACAAATTGTGCAGGGCTCAGGAGCATGCGAAAGGTGGTCTTCCAGTCGTCCGGAACCATTAGGTGGTTCCTCGCGATTGCCTCCAGCATGCCTCTCACGTAGGGGCTAGCGGCTCCCACGTCCCGCATTGCTTTGCGGAGCTCAGTGAGGATATTATAGCTTAAGGGGCGGTACTCGACAACCCGTTGAATGATGCCACCCTCCCCCTCGGTGTCTGTGAAGTGGACGGGGCACAATGCGAGGATATCGGCATCGTCTTCCGTCAGGGTTTCCTTCTTTTGCAGATCGTGGCTAATACGTTCTGCGAGAGTTTTGAAACCCGCGCCATTACGTGGCGCTGACGGAGGTGCGGTGGCTTCGGGAAATGAAGGCGGAGCAAGGGGAGGGGGCGGCCGAGCCGCGGGAGAATTTGAAGGAGGCGGAAGAGCAAGGGGGGCAGAAGGAGGACAGGCGTCCAATTTAGTGGATAGAGAAAATTCCGGGGATGAAATTGAAGGTGAAAGATCGAAAGGAGGGCGGCCTACAGCAAGGGAGCCATAGGTCTGCAGCCTGATGGCGACATAGCACTGTCTCCACGTCACTAGCAGTCACATCGGCGCGCGAGCCTCTGTCGCGAAGAGTCGCCCGATGTTTTCCCAATCCTTAAGATTCAATGTCCCCCTCGGGGTACCATGGACACTGAGCTTCAATCTCCTCAATAACCAGTTTGCGCAGCTCCCCTCTCGCTACGGAGACTCCTGCCGCATTTCGCTAACAGCTTTCAGTTCCGATTAACGCGGGTTTGCATCATAAGCCCTGCTTTTGCAAGCTCCCATACTCACCGGTGTTCCGTCGGACGAGAGAGTGTCCTAGTGACGCGAGTCTCCTGGGATGCGCCGGATCCAGAGGACAGAAAGCGATACCCGAAACGGGTGGTCCCTGGATGCGCCGATCCAGCCGTGACTTCGTACCGCTGCCCTTCTCTCCCCAGGCTTAATGAGCAGGGGTGGAGGTTCGGCGGGGATTCCCCGGGTTTCGCACCAGCTTGTAGTCGTGCCAGCGCAGTCAGCGCAAGAAGCAGAAGGCGAGACGATGGGAGATAACATCTGGTGGAGATCGCCAGCAGCCGGGAGCGCTGTATGAGGGTCCAGGTTCCTAGCGCAATCTCCCGCGATGCTGTTGTTCCTCGCGACCTTTATTATGATTCTAATGGGGGCGTGTAGAGGGGCTGAACCGGGAGAGTCCGGGAGAGGCTGGGGAGAAGCGGGAGATCATCATGTGATGCATGATCTCACCTGGCTGCTACGTGCGGAGAAGAGCGTAAGCGTCTGGGCCTAATCCTCACCTGGGGGCAGATCATTGTCCCTTTGTCTGGGACGCCCGGTGACTGAGCCAGATAGTTCATGACCCGTGACTCATACGGGGTTGAGGAGTGGGGGTGCGGTGCGACCAGAAGGCCGTAGGTCCGTTGGTGTGCCAATGTTCTACCACGGTGCTGCTGGGTCAGCAGTGCATTACTACAGGCTTCATTCCACCCCATGGTCCCTGCTCTAACACTGCTCTCCCCAATAATAGGGAGGACTTTTAAAAACTTTTTTTCACACAAGACTCTTTTAAACCAAACCACTGTCCTGCGGCAGCAGCGGCAGGAAGAGAGAGAGCATATTGTGTCTGTGTGGAGGGGAGGGGAAGAGAATATCAACTATAGTCTTGAGACTACCGGTATGATGAGATCTGTGCCTTTAAGATTGAGATGGGTGGAATTAAGAGAACTGGGTGAAGCAGAGGCTGGTAGAGTTCAGCAGACAAACTGTGGTGCAGACTGTGGGCTGCCTCCTCACATGTGCATAGAGAAACACAAGGAGACCCCACTACAAGCCCAGTGGGCAGTGAAGAGCCCTAAGGTAAGCATTCCATGTATAATGGGCCTCTATAAGAATTTTCCCCAACTTTAAAATAGCCTCTCCTCTTCTGTTTAAGGCTGCAATTTGATGCACAGTTCCATGACTATGTCCCCAGGAACTCAGTGAGACTTAATTTGAATAAATGTACAGAGGTTCATGCATCCTGAATTTGGCAACATCCATTTTTGTAATGTATATCAGCATGACTATAGCTTACCTATATGCCAACTGCAGATCTACTGCACTACCTAAATTTTAAAAAAATTATTACTCTGGGAACATAATTTATGTTTATTTCTGGGTTTCAATGGGCAAGGTAGTATAATGGTTAGTCCAGCAGGGTGCCCTTTTTAAACATTTCACGACTTGACCAATAGAAACTCAGTTTTTGCAATTGCTTCAACTTCTTTTTTTAGACGATGTTCAATATATTCAAAGTGTCAGAGGCTAAAAACAATTAATGCAATTTTCCTTGCCACTCCTTAACCAACTGAATGTGCAATGGGATTGTTTTTTTCTTTCTTGGGTGCTTGAGAGAGGAATCAGTGATCAACAGGGATATATTTTCCTCTTTCAGAGATCCCCACTGTCTTTTGAGGAGGTAGCTGTGTTCTTCACAGGAGATGAGTGGTTTTTGCTGGATCCAACACAAAGAGAACTCTTCTGGGAAGTGATGAAGGAAACTTATGAGATGGTGGCCGCTCTGGGTAGGGATCTTTTCCCCTTTATTATGACCAGGGAAGAGAAGGGAGGGGTGGCATCTTCCTTTGGCCCTCTTGGATTTCAGAATACACTTTAATTCTCCACAATTAGAAGAATGGAACTTCCATGGATACAGAAATTACAGTACCTGAAAATAAAAGCATGAATTCTTTCTGTGCAGCAAAGAGTAATGTGTTAATGAAGAGGGTTTGATCAGGAGAAAGGGACAATGTGTTAATTAAGAGGGTTTGATCAGGAGAGAGGGTCAATATCTAGATTGGGTAGAATTAGTGACATAGAGTTAAAAGAGACCCTGCAAGCCATCTAGTCCAAACCCCTGCTCTATACACAATACAGGATCAGCCTCCATTGTGTTTGTACAGCTGCTGTTTGAGGACTGCCAGTCAGAGGGAGCTCACCCCCTCCGTAGGCAGCCCATTCCAATGAGAAATGCTGACCACTTATTGTACATTCTGACCTCGAGATGGGACAGTGATTGGAAGGGCATTGAGCTTCACCATTTCTCCATGCTCTTCTCTTACAAAATCTCCTCTCACCGTCATACCTCCTCCAGCTCCCAGTGACGGTGATTCCTGACCCCAGGTAGTCCTCCCCACAGATGAGATACAATGATTCATCAACACGCCCCCTTACAACAATTCACACCCTCTTAGACTACCTCGTCCAATCTACCTCTCCCACAGAGGGGTATGGCTTCTGAATGTCCACTCATTTTCCACTGTACTTTGTCCCATACTGTTACTTGTTTTGTTCCTCATGACAATGTCCATTTCCTTATTATTCCTTCGTTCATCTCCCATTCCCTCCCACCAGCCAACTTACCTCCCCCCCTCCCCAGCTTTTCCTCCATCTTACCCTCTGGCAATGTGTACCTGGATGAAATTTGGCCAACTTATGGAGTGCCTGCACAGCCACTTGGCTTGGTCCTGTTGCGTGATGCTGATTTAATTTTATTTATTTATTTAGATTTATAGCCTGCCCTTCCCCAAAGGGCTCAGGGCTGCAAACAATGATAACGCATAAAACAACATCATAAACATTTCAGCATAAAATAACTTAAAAATAGCTCTAAAACAACTTAAAGTCATTTACAAAGATGGTGCCTTCCCAAACCTTTACACGTCCCTGGGAGGCCATGACTAATTTCGGATCAGATCCGGCTGACACAGTGTAAAAGCCTGGTGGAACAGCTCTGTTTTACAGACCTTGCGGAAATTATTTAAGTCCCACAGGGTTCTGATCTCACTCAGTAGCTTGTTCTACCAGGTAGGGGCCACGGCTATAAAGTAGGTAGGGGCCAGGGCTGTAAAGGTCCTGGCCACATCAAGGTGGCCAGACGGATATCTTTCGGGCCAGGGGTCACCAGCAAATTTTCCTTTGAAGATCAAAGAAATCATAAGGGACAATACAGGGAGAGGTGTTCCCGCAGGTATGCAGGTTCAAGACCGCTCATAGCCTTAAAGGTCATAACCAGAACTTTGAACCTTAACCCCATGCTCGATTGGCAACCAGTGAAAATGATACAGAACCAGAGTAATCCAGTCCCTTCTGGATGCCCAGTTAAGAGCCTGGCTGCCGCACATTGCACAAGTTACAACTTCTGGATCATGGACAAAGGTAGGCCAGCGTAGCGCTAGTTTCAATAATCCAGTCTGGAGATGACCATTGTATGGATTACAGTGGCTATGTCAGAGTGGGAAAGATACGGGGCCAACTGCTATGCCTGACACAGATGGCAAAAAACTGCCTGGGCAGTCCTGGTGACATATGACTCAAATAAAAGAATCAAGTCTAAGGTCACCCCTAGGCTCTCGACAGATGAGGCCAGATGTAATGCCTCACTGTCTCGCATAGGCAGACCGAAGGCCACCGGTTGCTCCCCCTGACCCACTCACAGAACCTCCGTCTTCACTGAATTCAACTTCAGCCTACTTGCTCTCAACCAGCCAGCCATGGTCTCTAAACTGGAGAGCCTCTTGGGCCGAGGTCAGGTGGCCAGCCATTGTAAAGACGAGCTGGGTATTATCCACAGGGATCAAGTTCTACGCTGGGATACCAGCAAGGATTTGTGGGGAGTCCCTTATTTTCCCATTTATCCTCATCCCTGCGCTATTTTTCTACTCCTGGAAGACACCACCTGTGCCTCTTTCCATCATCTTTGCCGTTCAATGACCCTTGAAAGGGCACTGTTGCCTGCCACTGCCTCTAACCATGAAAAATCAAGAAGACTGACAGCTCTCTGTGGTGGCCTACCAATGGCCACAATAGGCAATGACCATTGAAGGCACTTGTAAAAATTGCAGTTGAGGGGCGGAAAGCGGGTTCTTTGGTTCAGGATGTTACAGTTTCTTGAATGTTGGTACAGCTTCGAAGTGTCTTCTCACTTTCCACTATATCTCCTGTCCAACACTATTACTTCTTTCCTTCCTCATGGCAATGACCATTTCCTCATTATTGTTTTCATCTCTACTTCCACCTACCAGACAATGTACCTTTATTTGCCTGCACCCCATCTTTAGATTTGCTCTCTCCCCTCTCCTAGACAGCCTCTCTCTGGGAAAAATCTAGCACGTCTGTTAGAGTAGTCCCTGAAGGAAGAAAAAAAACCCCTCTCTTCCTTTGATCATGCATTTCTCCTTTTCCTGATGTGTGATTAAATATTGGTGAGGTTTTTGCAGGCTCTTGGCTGTCATTGTAGAAAATAGTATTGGCCACTGACTGTACTTTCTAATTGGTGTTTTTACCATTTTATCCTTATTTGATTTTTGGCTTTCTTTTGCAGTTGCAGATGTGAGGGAAATGGTGTGTGAAAAGGAATCTGGAAAGAAATTTGTGAAAAAAGACAACTGTCTGCAAATGAAAGAAATATCTGGAAATCAAGCTGGACCAAAGCAAAAGTGCAGAGGGAAAAGGGAAGCAATACAGAAGCAGAGGAAGGAATTGGTTGTCTGTCAGAGCAGAACTCAAGCTGAGACCTCATCCCAAAATGAAATAAGAAAGAGAAGACATGAGGGTTCCATGAATCAGAAAGTGTTTAGCTGCAAATTCAGTGTTAAAAAGTATCAGAATGGTACATTATGCTGGAAAAGGTACGAATATTTGGAATACAGAAAGAGCTTTCAAAAGAGCAATTCACTAAAAACATGTAAAAGGATAAACTCAGGGGAGAAGCCATATAAATGCTTGGAATGTGGAAAGTGCTTCCCTTATAATAGTTTACTAACTAAACATGAAAGAGTTCACACAGGTGAGAAGCGATATAAATGCTTGGAGTGTGGAAAGTGTTTTTCTCGGAATGACTCCCAAATTGAACATCAAAAGGTTCACACGGGGGAGAAGCCGTATAAATGCTTGGAGTGTGGAAAGTGTTTTTCTCGGAATAACTCCCAAATTGCACATCAAAAGGTTCACACAGGGGAGAAGCCATATAAATGCTTGGAGTGTGGAAAGTGCTTCTCTCAGAAATGCCACTTAACTTCGCATCAACGGGTACACACAGGAGAGAAGCCATATAAATGCTTGAAGTGTGGCAAGTGTTTCTCTCGGAATGACTCCCAAATTGCGCATCAAAAGGTTCACACAGGGGAGAAGCCGTATAAATGCTTGGAGTGTGGAAAGTGTTTTTCTCGGAATGACTCCCAAATTGCACATCAAAAGGTTCACACAGGGGAGAAGCCGTATAAATGCTTGGAGTGTGGAAAGTGTTTTTCTCGGAATGACTCCCAAATTGCACATCAAAAGGTTCACACAAGGGAGAAGTCGTATAAATGCTTGGAGTGTGGAAAGTGCTTCTCTCAGAAATGCCACTTAACTTCACATCAACGGGTACACACAGGAGAGAAGCCATATAAATGCTTGAAATGTGGCAAGTGTTTCTCTCGGAATGACTCCCAAATTGCACATCAAAAGATTCACACAGGGGAGAAGCCATATAAATGCTTAGAATGTGGAAAGTGCTTCTCTTACAATCATTCACTAACTAAACATCAAAGGGTTCACACAGGGGAGAAGCCATATAAATGCTTGGAGTGTGGAAAGTGTTTTTCTCGGAATGACTACCAAATTGCACATCAAAAGATTCACCTAGAGGAGAAGCGAAAGAAATGTTTTGAATGTGACAAGTGCTTGTTTCAGAATACCTTGCAAATTAGACACCAAAAAGTTCACACAAGGGGGAAGCCATATAAATGCTTGGAGTGTGGAAACAGCTTCTCTCAGAAATGCCGCTTAACTTCACATCAACGGGTACACACAGGAGAGAAGCCATATAAATGCTTGGAAGTGTGGCAAGTGTTTCTTTCGGAATGACTCCCAAATTGCACATCAAAGGGTTCACACAGGGGAGAAGCCGTATAAATGCTTGGAGTGTGGAAAGTGCTTCACTTGGAATGGTGATCTAACTAAACATCAAAGGGTTCACACAGGGGAGAAGCCATATAAATGCTTCGAGTGTGGAAAGTGCTTCTCTCGGAATAGCCACCTAACTTTACATCAAAAAGTTCATAGATATACAACTCTATTATGAAACAAATATATTGGTCTGGGCAATAGAGTGGATTACTTTAAAAAACCGTAAACTGCTACAGTTGGAGGAATACGACCTACCAAAAGGTTGGCATGATTATATATGGGCCAATGACGAAAATAAAAAACAAAGAAAAATATTCCAAAATCATAAAATTAGATTTCCTATATACAAAGTTTGGACAAAATATAGAAGATTATTGTATAATCATATTCCTGGGTGGCTATCAAGAGCAGAAGCTTTAAAAATACAAGAATACAACGAAGACTGGAATTGGCCCATTTATACGGAAATTCTAAAAAAAAACGGCAGTAGGTTACAAATTAAAAAATAGAGAAGAGATTCTGAACAAGGGTAAACAATGTCAATGGTTTACATATCAACAGTTAACAGAATTATTCAGAAAAGATTTGAAAGAATTAGGGTTTCAAAATAAACCTAACGAATTTGACATTATAATAACGACGAACAGTAAAAAAAAAGATAAGTAAAATATATAAGCTACTTTTAGAAATAAGAACAGAACAGGAAGTGGTAAAGAAGGAGATGATTAGTTGGGCCAGAGACATAGGAAACAGCATTTCATTATTGGATTGGGATAAAATTTGGAAAAATAAAAATAAATTTACTCTGTCAATGAATATAAAAGAAAATTTTGTCAAATTATTTAATAGATGGTACTTAACACCATGTCGATTAACTAAAATCGACAAAAAACGGATGGTAAATGCTGGAGATGTAGAAAAGACAGAGGAACATTTATCCACATATGGTGGTCTTGCAAAAAGATAAAAATCTATTGGGCGAAAATTGTAGTGGAAATGAATAAAATATTAAAAACAAAAATTCGACTAAAACCAGAAATTCTCTTGTTGGGATTGACCGAAGAAAAAATAATTAAACAGAATGAAAACCTCTTTCTTTACACATGACAACAACAGCAAGAATCCAAATAGCGAAACATTGGAAAGACAAAGAAGTACCAACTCTACAACAATGGGAGAACAAATTATTGGAAACTATGGAACTGGATCAGCTGACATGGAAATTAAGAGAAAATCCCGAGAAGTATGAAACTGTCTGGAAACTGTACCTGGATTATCTTAATAGATAAACGTAGTTAAAGAATCAAAGAAATGATTACTAATTGAAGCAAAACCTTTGAGTTGAAAAAACACCTATTCAAAACAATAATAGTTTATATATAAGAATTAAATTAGTCATTAGGGAATTACACATTAATACTGGATTAAGAGATCGGGGAGTAAAATTTTAAATAAAGAAAAAGTATGCCGATAAGTTTTTTGCTTATAGGATTGACAATTTTAATTTTATTAATGTGATGCAATTGCAAATAAGCCATCGTATAAAGTATTCATGTGTTATGTTTATAATGTGTAATTAATGTTTGTTTTAAAAGCTGAATTGAGTCTGATATTTGACTCAACTATTGTTGTTATAATTAAAACTTTAATAAAAATATTTTAAAAAATAAAGAGTTCACACAGGGGAGAAGCCATATAAATGCTTAGAATGTGGAAAGTGCTTCTCTTTCAATCATTCACTAACTAAACATCAAAGACTTCACACAGGGGAGAAGCCATATAAATGCTTGGAGTGTGGAAAGTGTTTTTCTCGGAATGACTACCAAATTGCACATCAAAAGATTCACCTAGGAGGAGAAGCTTAAAGAAATGTTTTGAATGTGACAAGTGCTTGTTTCAGAATACCTTGCAAATTAGACACCAAAAAGTTCACACAAGGGGGAAGCCATATAAATGCTTGGAGTGTGGAAACAGCTTCTCTCAGAAATGCCGCTTAACTTCACATCAACGGGTACACACAGGAGAGAAGCCATATAAATGCTTGAAGTGTGGCAAGTGTTTCTTTCAGAATGACTCCCAAATTGCACATCAAAGGGTTCACACAGGGGAGAAGCCATATAAATGCTTGGAGTGTGGAAAGTGCTTCACTTGGAATGATGATCTAACTAAACATCAAAGGGTTCACACAGGGGAGAAGCCATATAAATGCTTCGAGTGTGGAAAGTGCTTCTCTCAGAATAGCCACCTAATTTTTCATCAAACAGTTCACACAAGGGAGAAGCCATATAAATGCTTGGAGTGTGGAAAGTGTTTTTCTTGGAATGACTCCCAAATTGCACATCAAAAGGTTCACACGGGAGAAACCATATAAATGCTTTGAATGTGGAAAGTGTTTCTCTCGGAGTTACCACCTAACTTTACATCAAAGAGTTCACACAGGGGAGAAGGCATATAAATGCTTCGAGTGTGGAAAGTGCTTCACTTGCAATGGTGATCTAACTAAACATCAAAGGGTTCACAGAGGGGAAAAGGCATATAAATGCTTCGAGTGTGGAAAGTGCTTCACTTGGAGTGGTGATCTAACTAAACATCAAAGGGTTCACACGGGAGAAGGCATATAAATGCTTCAAGTGTAGTGTAGTGATTGGTACCAATTTGAGAATGGATTATAGAGGAGAAGTGCAACTTGTGGATGACTCAGACGATATGACTACCGCTTATCTGGCTTATAGTACACATTCTTGTGAACTATATGCATTGGACTATTGCTGAAGACTACACAAATTTGGAGACTTGGATCCCATATTTCTATAAGATAGGATGTTATGTTTCTTTAAATAATTGCTGAAACGTGTGATATCTGAAAGTAACAAGTTATGTAAATATTATGGTGTATCAGTTTGGATAACTAAATAAGACGTTGAGCCTGGTGTGCAGCATGTTTTGTGGTATTGTATAGTTTGTACGCTGCATTACTCTTATTATACAATTTCTCAAACACAAGTCATGCCAAACTAATCTTATCTCTTTTTTGGACAGAATAACAAACTTGGTAGACAAAGGGGATGCTGTGGATGAAGCATACCTTGATTTCAGTAAAGTTTTGGCAAGGTGCCCCATGATATTCTTGCAAACAAGCTAGTAGAATGTGGGCTAGACAATGCTACTGTTAGGTATTTTGGCTCTAATCATTCTAATTTTTTTTATAATTTTAAAATTATCTGTCTTAATTCACTTTCATAATGTACCATTTCTTTCATTAAGGCTCATTCCGCACACACAAAATAGTGCACTTTCAAGCTGCTTTCACAACTGTTTTTGCCATTCCGCACAGTTTCAAAGAGCCCTGAAAGCAGCTTGGTGCATTATTCTGCGTGTGCGGAATGAGCCTAACTTTCTTTCACCTGCTCTTCTTACTTTTCTCATTATTTCCTGTTCTCTAAAAATCACTCTTACAAAATCTTTACTTGTTTCCCAAATTAAACTCATATTCTCTCTCTCAAATGCTTCATTATTATTTAATCCCTGATTGTTTTCCTCACAAAAGTTATAATTATATCTCGGGGAGGGGGGTTCTCTCTCTATCAAATGTTCATTCCATTTTCTCAGATCCAAGGAAATTTGCCAGTGCAACAATTAATATCTGCATGTGAGGGGGGGGGGCTCACCTGGTGTCTCACACGGCAAAGTCTGTATATGTTTCACTTCCAGTCATATTACCTAACAGTGTTACCTATTTACTGTTTTCAATTCTCATCTCTGCCCATCTGCATGAACATTCTAAGCCCTCATATCAAGGCCTCAGGCACAGACAGACAGGCTGCACAAACATTCTAAGGGTGACAGTTAAACACAAACAGCTTCATGGCCTAGTGTGCCAGGAAAAAGACATTTTACCTGGCTCAGGTATGGACTTTCAGCGATTTGAAGGTCCGATTACCTGCCCGCAACAGGGAGGAACGTCATGTGAAAAATTGGGGGCGATCCGTCCAGCCGTTTCGGCGTTAGGGAGTGACTAACAAAGTCACTGTTAGCTTTTTATATATATAGATGATAGATTCTACTAATTTACCAGGAACAGATGTCAAACTGACTGGCCTGTAATTTCCCGGGTCCCCCCTAGATCCTTTCTTAAAGATTGGTGTGACATTGGCCATCTTCCAGTCTTCAGGGATGGAGCCTGATTTCAGGGATAAGTTGCATATTAAAGTGAGAAGATCAGCAATTTCATGCTTGAGCTCTTTAAGAACTCTTGGGTGAATGCAATCTGGGCCAGGGGATTTGATAGAATTTAGTTTATCAATGGCTGCCAGAACTTCTTCCTTGTCTACCACTATCTTCGCTAGTTCCTCAGAGTCGCCTCCTAAGAAGCATGGTTCAGGTGCAGGAATTTTCCTCACCTCCTCTTCATGCAGTTCATGCAGATGGGCAGAGATGAGCATTGAAAACAGTAAATAGGTAACACTGTTAGGTAATACGACTGGAAGTGAAACACAGAAACACAGGGTGAAGACAGATGCAAAGAATTCATTCAGCTTCTCTGCAATCTCCCTGTCATCTTTTAGCACACTCTTTGTTCCTTTGTCATCTAACGGACCTACCGCTTCCCTAGCTGGCTTCCTACTTTTGATATACTTGAAGAACTGTTTGTTGCTGGTCTTGATGTTCGCAGCCATACGTTCCTCATAATCCTTTTTTGCCTCCCTTACAGCTAACTTGCTTCTCTTTTGCCACCATTTGTGTTCCCTCTCACATTCTTCATCAGTCAAACTGGACTTCCATTTTCTAAAATACATTTTCTTTTTTCTGATAATTTCCTCAACTTCTCTTTTTAACCATGGTGGCTTTCTTTTGGACTGGGTGCTAGCCTTTTCCTAACCTTGTGGAACACATTCCAGCTGAGCTTTTAGTACTAGGTTTTTAAATAACCTCCAAGCATCTTGGACAGCTTTATGGCTCTCTTTGATTTTCCCTTTCAGCTTCCTAAGCAAGACTATCCCTCTCATCTTTGAGAAATTTCCCTTTCTGGAAGGCGAATGTAACTACATTAGTAGTTGTCACTTTTTTGTTCAAGCATGCACAATCTGACAGCATTGTGGTCGCTGTTCCCTATCGGCTCAACAACACTGACTTCCCGCACCAGGTCCTGGGTCTCACATAGAATTAGATCTAGGATCACCTCTCCCCTGGTTGGTTCCACAGCCATTTGCTCTTAAGCCACAGTCATTTAGCATATCCAGGAATGCTCTCTCCTTACTATGACCTTGAATATGCATTTTTTTTCCAGTTTATATGGGGATAGTTAGCAAAATCACCCATTACCACCTACATTTTTTTGCTTTTGTTGGCCTCTCTAATTCTCTTTTTTTTTTTCCATCCTCAGAATCCTCTTGTGTGCACTTTTGGGTCAGGGGGGGACAATAATATATCCCTAATATTAAACCACTGTCCTTCACCCCTGGTATTGATAATATCCACAGTGATTCTGTAGGGGAACCAGCTCCCCTTGCATTTGTCTATCTTTAGCATGTGACACTATGCTCTCTTTTATGTAAAGGGAAACTCCACCCCCCAATGCACCTCCTGTCCTATCCTTCCTA
Source organism: Sphaerodactylus townsendi (assembly GCF_021028975.2). Classification (NCBI taxonomy): domain Eukaryota; kingdom Metazoa; phylum Chordata; class Lepidosauria; order Squamata; family Sphaerodactylidae; genus Sphaerodactylus; species Sphaerodactylus townsendi. Next base: position 7,727,326 of record NC_059427.1, read on the forward strand.
TAGAGTCTGTGTAACCTGGTATAACAGCATCCCACTGGTTCTCCCTCACTCCACCATGTCTCTGTAATGCCCACTATATCAAAAGTGGAAAGTCCTCTCCTTCAAAAAAAAACTCTGTACTCCAGCTCCCCCATTTTAGGTCTAAGGCTTCTACTATTAGCACATAGAGACACCTGTACTACTCCTGCCTCTGTCCTTAACCTGGGATTTATGTGGCTTTACACCCTCAAGTCTTTTTGTAGAGCACTATCCCTTGTCCACATGCACATTGCTATGTTCCACGCTTGTATGTGGGTTGATTTAGAAAAACCTCCCTCTCTGCCTTCCGCATTCCCATAGATACTGTATTCAAACCGATCGCCACACGCAGTGCCTCCTGGTCGGCTTTCCCCCCAGGGATCAGTTTAAAAAGCTGTTGCTTGCCACCTTTTTTTTTAATGTTGAGCGCCTTGGCAGCCTGGTTTTCCTCTCTTGGTTAAGATGAAATTGCCTCGCCTCTTTTTGTACAGGCCTGCCTTCTCCCAAGAGGTTCCCCAGTTCCTGACAAATCTGGACCCCTCTGCCTTACACCACCTTCTCATCCTTTTCACGCATTGAGACCTCTGTATCTCCGCGTTGCCTAGCCTTCCGGCCTCTGGGCGCCAGATGGAACAGTTAGGCATTTCTGATGAATGCCACCTTGGGGAGTCCTGTTTGGACTTCAAGCGTGTTACCTAGCAGCCTAAATTCTTAGCTTCCAGAACCCTCCCAGCTATATTTCCCAATTAATACCGTTGGAAAGCCAATGTGGACCACAACGGCTGACTCCACCCCAGCACTGTCTGAAAGCCTATCTAGACGGTGCCGTGACATCCGGCAACCTTCGCACCAGGCAGGCCCAAGTCACCACATGCGGTCATCCACGCCTCTCACAAGAGCCACCCAACTCTCTACGTTTTCTAATGATCAAATCACTCCACTTTCACGAGCCCCCCCACCTCCCTGAGGAGTATTATTCTCAGTGCTTGAGAAGATATCTGATCACCAGCTAAGGAAGGGGTCCCATCTGAGTGGGAGCATCTTCCCCCACCTCAGACTGGCACCCTCCGTCCTCAAGACCTTCATTCTCCATGACATCTGAAGAGATGTCACCTTGGGATTGGGTCCCTGAAAGCCTCGTCTGTCACCCTCTCTGCCTCTTTCAGCTTCTCCAGGTCTGCCACCTTGGCTTCAAGAGAACGCACACGTTCCTTGAGTGCCAGGAGCTCATTGCAGCGAGGGCACACCCACAACTTCTGTCCTAGTGGCAGATATTCATACATGTGACACTCAGTGCAAAACACTGGAAAGCCCCCATCCCCCCGCTGGCTTCCTGCCTTCCTAACTGATTTTGTTTAGATATTTAAATATTAAACTTTTAGTCAGTGCCCCCCCCCCCCCGAAGCTATCTGTACCTATCACTCAGGAAATGTCCTTATTTATTTAAAAAACCAAATTGCTGGTTCCAGAGACTGAACTAAAGGCTGACTGACTCACCTCTCAGCAGCTCCACCTCTCAGCAGCTCAGGACAAAGAGGAACAAGAGATAACTTTTGTTAAACCCCGTTAAGCCCCACCTCTCAGCAGCCTCAGCTCTCAGCAGCCTTACAAGGAGAAAAAGAGATAACCCCTGCAAACCCCTGTTAAAATACACTGTTTTAAAAGATGTGGCTTTGAGAAAAGCCCTCCAAAATGAACACCAGAGCTCACTCTGCTCTTTCTGGCCCAGTTCTCTTCTCCACTGCTACTCCTCTCTGCTGGTTCCAGAGGAAGTTTGGATCTCCCTTATGGTAGTTGCTCTTGACAAGACCAGCTCTGTGCCCATTTCCCTTCTTTTTGTTTTCCCTCCTCCTTTCCCTCTATTAAATACATTTTTAAATACTCTTGATCAAATCTACATATTTTTTTCTAAAACCCTTCTGATTAAAATTTGTTATGTCAATGTTTTTCACCAAAGTGGTGAGATTAATCCCCAATATTACCTCTTATAAAATGAAAGAATGCAATAATGTTGAAGCTGGAAATTAGAACAATTAGAACAATGTAATATTGTGGATTAAATTTATAGCAGACCAGTCTATGAATGGCTACAAGCCACGGTGACTAAAGGGCATCTTTGCATTCAGAGGCAGTCATCGTTTGAATACCAGTGCCAAAAGGCAATATTAGAGAAAGGCTCTTTATTTTTCCTCTTTACTTTCTTGTTGGCTCTCCAGAGGAACTATTTGGCCACTGTTTGAGATGGCTTGCTGGATAAGGTGGACTACCGATCTTATTGAGCAGGACTTTCCTAAAGTTCTTACATTCCTGGATATCTGTCCATCTCTTGAAAGATCAATGGCAAGCATCAGCTATCTTTTTTTCTATATTCATTAGAGCTCCAATATCCTTTTCTAAGAAGAAAAAAGAGCTAAAGCAGGAGTACAGCTGAACAGCAGGAAGATAAAAGTAATGACTACTAAGGAATTAGTCAACTTTAAGGTTGACAATGAGGAAATTAATATTCTTCACGACTTTTCATGCCTCATCAACCAAAAGGGAGACTGGAACTAAGAAATCAGAAGGAGATTGAAACTTGGAAGGGCAGTTGTGTAGGAGCTAGAAAAGCTTTTTCAAGTGTAAGGATAGATCACTGGCAACCATTATCATGTTAATTCAGGCCACAGTAATCCCTGTCAGTTTGTCTGGGTGTGCAAGATGGACAAGAAAACTGACAGGAAGCAGAGGTGGAGTGAGGGGAAACTGCACCCAGTCCACACGCATGCCCTGTGGCCCTTCTGCGGCGCTGCCTGCCCCTAGAACGCCCCTTCATGGCTTGACCATGCCTCTGCCTGGGGTGTCGTGCCCCCCTCACCCCGTTGGGGCTACGCCAATGACAGGAAGAAAGTAAATTGCTTTGAAATATGGTTGTGGAGTAATAGTTTTACAGATACTGTGGATCAACAAGGGGGGGAATAATCATGTGATTGAGGCCCCCATGGTACTCCTTTTTATATCTAAGCATCACAAACCAAATCAGTTAAGAGATTTCTGTATTAACAACCTTTTCCTAATTAAAACAGAATTAATGCTCAGAAGTGGGAACATGTACTCATTCATGCATGCTTTCACAGCTGTTAACCATTGTGAGTTTTCAGTATTTAAGCTGTATGTTACCTTTCTTGGGGGACCATTATGAGCATTTGAAGACTCTGTGTCACAGCTTTGCAGTGTGTATCCATGAAGTATGATAGATATATTAGGTCATGTTGTTGCCTTACCCTTTACACCACACATTATTGGAATATGGATTTCATACTATTTTCCTGCAATATGTACTGGCAGATGCCAACTCCCATATTTGTGTGTGTGTGTGTGTGTGTGTGTGTGTGAGAGAGAGAGAGAGAGAGAGAGAGAGAGAGAGAGAGAGAGATTACAGGCCAAAATGTGAAAGGTCTGTTAGAATGAGATCATTAAAAAGAGTTAATGCAGTCAGCTGAGACTGGAAGCCCCTTGGACATGTATCTTGATTACCACACCCCGCCAAAGTAGTTTGCTAACACAAAAGAACCTAGAGAACTCCCCAGTACCAGATCATACATTTCCTCTGCCTTTAGAAACCATTTCCTCAACAATTGTTCCCTCCCTGATCCACTCAAAGCCTCAGCCAAATTTGAATGCTTGGGCAGAGACTCCAAAGAGTAACTCTGTAGAAGTTATTCAAGACTAACCCTGATCCAATCAAGAAACAATTGGCTCTATTATCCCGGAACTTAGAAACAATATATGTGCCATTGATTAGCTCAAGCCCAGCGATCCCTGCATGGAAATCCCAAAAGATCCAGGAAAACGAAACTGAAACTTACTTGCTCCCGCCCCTACCTGCGCAAAGGGATATAATCGTTCATCCCACACACACTCTCTCTCTCTCTCTCCAGTAGGTCTCTCCAGCAGCGGAGCCATCAGAGAAAACACAGCCCTGGAAGTGCGAAGAAACCTCCTTTCCAAATACTTCTGCTCCCTTCTTCCCGGTAACGTTGTTGCAGGGAACTACATTTCCCAGAAGGCCTTGCGAGCACCATTGAGGCCACCCTGCCTTTCCCGGGCATTGAAAGGGGGGCGGGGATGTTCTTCGACCGGGAGAAGGGAATCTGAGCCATATGGGGTCCTGCGAGGCGCCTCTTCTTTCCGGTCCCCCCCCCCCCCCCGCTGGAGGGAGAGCCTGGCTTTTGCATGTCTGCAGGAGAGGTGAAGTGAGGGTTTCATGAAGCAGATCTCGGGCAAGAAGAGGGGAAAGGAGAGAAAATAGAGGGGAAAGGGTCCCGAAAGACCGGCTTTCCGGGCTGGATCGGAGTGCTAGTAATGGGCGGGGTCAAGTGTCCGGGCCCCCCCCCCGCCCCCCCAGTGTCTTCCCTGCAACCAGCCTGAAATAATTTTATTCTGCACAACTAGACTAAAGACTCTTGGTCTGATCCAGGGGGGTTCGTGACCTGTTACTGGCCCCCGTGGCTCGATGGTCCGACACTTGACTATATTTTGCCAGTTGTATTTTCACTGCATACAGTTGCTTTGTCTGGTGTATGAACCCAGTGAGTATCACCGTCAAGAAGATCTCTGAATTGGCAACTGGTTTGAAGGTTAATAAAGGAGGGGATTTATTTCACTATCCCTTCCCATCCGGGTCCCACCTTCCTATCCTCTGGAGCAAACCATCAATTCCACTGCAAAATATTTGAAGGGTTTTCTGTTGTCTGCCTTGATCCACGTGTTTCCACTCCGTGCAGTTTTGGCCCTTCAGCTCCCACAGTCATTCTGATGCTGGTGCCAATTTTGAGCCTCAGTTTTCATTTTGATATTCTAGACAAGAAACCCCTCCCCCAATTTAATATATCTTCTGCTGCTTGTTAATCTTTGCCTGAAACTGTTATACCTTTTCTCATCAAAAGATGCAAGCTCGATTGTGTATTAATCCACTGCCACTGCCTGGAATTTATTTGTTTTATTTGGGTCTTAGTGCTTTCTCCAACACTGCTGGAGGTCCAGAGCAGCCCCACTAGAGACTGCCAGCAAGGAAGCACCCAGAAAGCTACTCTGCCTGGAGACCCTCGCTCATTCTCTGTGCCCTGGGCAGGACAGCTGCCAGGTACGTGGCAGGTCATTGGGTGGTCTTGCTCAGTGGTGCTGCCCGGCATGACTTTTAAAAGTGAGGCCCAGGTCATGAGAGCCCTCCCCCCCACCCCCACCCCCACCTTGTAATGTATGCCTCTGACTGATGGGAATAACTTTGAGGGTACAGCTACATCAAAAGTTGTATTCCCCATCAACACTCTCCACTGTAAAATCTCTGAAACAAAACTGCATGACCTCCAGCGCCTCTCTGTTGACACCTCTGTTAATTTTGGCTGGGGCTGCCACAGAACTCAAACTAACCACCAGGTCACATGCATGTGCCTGGCTTGCCGAGTATAGTAGAAATGCTGGCATTTGTCATGTTTCCTTTTGGCACCAGCCCTCCAAAGACCACCCCCACCCTCCCCCTAAGGGACTACTTTTTACTACAGAGCCATGCTACTTCCACCTAAAAGCTACTGATCGAACTTTCATCTTTCTGTGAGAAAGGGTGTGGCATTGTATGAAATTCTGGATGTGAGGAGATGATGCCATAGCTGACTTGCAGTTGAAGGGCGTGTTGTACAAACTGCAGTTGTTCCACACGGCACAAGTGTCTGGAAAGGTTTCTGAGGCAGCCAGGTGTTCTTTACTCTATATCTCTCACACACCAAGCCTCTTGGATTACAGGGCCTGGGAATGTTAGGGGAAAAGGATACAGGATAGCAGTAATTATGCCAGTTTACATTTGCAGAACTGGATGCAAGTTTAAGAGTAACACAGAATGCCTCTGCTGAAAGGTATGGTTAAAGCAGAAACCTTCTGTGGAATTGCAGTTGGGTATGTCTGTAGTTACACCTGCAAGGTAGTTCTGTTCTTGAACTTAGTATACAGTCACATAGGGGTTGTTCAGGTTTGTTTTTTCATTTAATTGGACTTGACTAAGAGAAGCCCAGTTCTGAGTTGTTCTCCGAATTTGTGTTTCTTGGAGACTTTCTGTAGATTCTGCTTGTCCAGGGTTGAAAAAAATGAATCCAATTTTCATTGCTGCCATTTTGATTTATTGCATTCTTTTAATGTTGATTGGCTAGTGGAATTCTTCTTTCTTTTTTGGATGTTTGGGGACAGGAATGGATGATGAACTGGGGCCCATTTTCCCCTTTCAGAGATCTGCAATGTCCTTTGAGGAGGTAGCCGTGTTCTTCACACAAGAGGAATGGGCTCTGCTGGATCCGGTTCAAAGAAATCTCTTCTGGGAAGTTATAGAGGAAATTTACGAAACTGTGGCCTCTCTGGGTAAGGATTGTTTCCCCTTTGTTATGAATACAGAAAAGAAAGGAGGAAATGGCTACTACCTTGGACACTTCTTTAGCTTCAGGATGCAGTTCCATTTATCATTGAAAAAAACAACAGAGATTGCAAACCCAGGAATCTTACATGCTGTAAACAGCACTCTGAGGAGGGCTCTGATTAGGAGAGACAGACAATATCAGTTAGTTTCCTGCTAGCAAATCCCTGAGGCTCGTGTTTACTTCTTAGCCTTTCTATTTTGATGCAGCGATCCTCCCACAATCCTTTGTTTGAGTGAGGCTAATGGAAGGAGAGGAGGAATGGTCTTGTTGATTTGAGTAGGCCAGAAGAGGGGCCCTCCCTCAGCTGCAGACCTCTTGTTCAGCATCTCAAGAGACCGGAGTTGAGTCCACGCCACTTGAAAAAGGGTTAATTAATTTAATTCATTAAGTATTAGTCTTCTAGGCCATCCTTTTCCAAGTGGGCTTTGGGTGGCTTATGATGAAGAATTCATAATGCAATAATATAAAAATGCTGAACATTGATTAGACGGGAGGGTTCGTTGGTTGCAGGGCGGGAAAGGCCCCTGCCTGATACCATTCCAAGGCACCACTCCATGGGTGGAAGCACCTGGGCTTGATGGAAAGCTTTAGGGAAAATCTTGGCAGAGGGAAAATGGGAGTTGTCTGTGACCATTTCTGCTTTGTGAGAAGGATCCCAGAGACAGGAAGGTGGTATGTGGGGAAGAGAACCCAGACAAGAGACACAGCAGCAAGGTTCCAAGTGATGAATGGGGACTTGGGAGTCAAGTACTTCTCTCTATAACCTTCTTTCACCAGCTCAAGGCTGTCCTGGGGGAGCCATCCTAGATAAGATCATGCCCACGATTTAATATCCTTAACAGAGGCCAAGATGGATTGGGTGGGATACCTTCTCAGATCTCTGCTGTGCAGTTCAGGGAATATCTCTGTGGAAGTTTGGAAGAATGGGGAAGTGAACTATTCTCCCAAGATCATCCGAAAGGTGGTGGCCAGGTTTGTAGCCTTGGCCTTGTGGCCTTGTTTCCTGAAGGGGTATTCCTGCCACAAAAGACACATGGGTGGGCAGGTGCTTGAAGTCGTGCCCGCGATGCCCCAAGGAAGAGACAAGACGCGGAGATATCATCTGGTGGAGAGAGCCAGTAGCAGGAAGCCTTGGGATCCGTGATCCCTAGCAACTCTGCCGATGTGCCTAGCCTCTGGCACTTTTGTTAGGGGTTCCACTGGGGAAGTGTAAAGGGGTGGGACAGGTAGGAGAGCGGGAGGGTCGGGAGAGCAGGAGAACGGGAGACCATCATGTGATGCATGATCTCATCGGGCTGCTACGTGCAGGAGGAAGCATCCGGGCTTCTAAGACCTAATCCCTCACCCTGAGAGACAAGGAGGCCTTTGTCCCCTTGTCTAGGGACACCTGGTGACATGAGAGGCCCAAGTGGGTTCAAAACCACCATATTTTCTGCAGAGGCGAAGGAGTTGGGGGGAGCGTGTGCGCCCAGAAGGCCGTAGCCGGCACCGGCATTCCAGGCGCTCTATCTACGGTTCTGCTGGGTTCGCGGGCTCACCCCTACAAGGTCCCTTTATTAATATATGCTCACTTGTCTCACAAATCCCAAAGCTTGCTGTACTCACAGTATTTATTGATTTACGTGGGAAGCTGCTTCACAAAACGAACAATGAAACCTTCTCTTTCACATTCCCAAATACTTCTTTTTTTAAAAAAAATTGTTTTGATTGTATTGCAGGGAACTATATTTCCCAGAAGTTCTTGCGAGTACCAGATAAGTCAACCCTGCCTTTTCTAGGTGTTCATGGGGTGGTTTTTCCTCGAGGAGGAGAAGGAAATGTATGGAATATGCAGTTCCGTGGGACCTCTCTTCTTTCTCCTTCCCTCTGGCTGGAGGAAGAATTTGGCTTCTGCACCTCTGCAGGAAAGGTTAGTTTAGGATTTCATCAACATCATGAATAAGGGAGGGAAGAGGAAATCTGTGTGAATGGGAGGGAAAGAGAAAGAGGGCGCATCCAGAAAATGGCTTCCTGGGCATTATCGGTGCATTGAAGGAGGGGATAATGCTATTCTCTCCAGTCACTGACTAATTTTTCTGCAAGGTGTTTATCTTTGCCGTACACAGTTGCTTTTATTTGAAATCCCATATCTGTTGAAATGATGCAGCATCTTACTTGCAATTGAAGGATGTCTTGTGGAAGCTGCAGCCATTTCACACATATCTGTAAGGGTCTCTGAGTCTTCAGGTTTGTGCTGAGTATTCTGATCCCTCCATGTCTTGCCTGGCAAGCCCCAAGGATCACGTGCCCCAGGGTAAATAAGCCTTGGTTTTGTTAGGGAAAAATAGGGCAAAAGACATGATGATCTTAATTGGGCCAGTTTCTGTTTAGAGAGTCAAAGGCAAACTTTAGAGAGGAACACACATGACTGAAAACAATGAATACATTTTCCTTGGCATTTGTTGGATGAACTTTATTCATCTAATGAACTGAGAGCCTGATGGGATCTTTTTTTATTTCTTGAGTGCACTAGGACAGGAATCAATGATCAACAGGAGCATATTTTTTTCTTTCAGAGATCTCCAGTGTCCTTTGAGGAGATAGCCATGTTCTTCACGGGGGAGGAATGGGCTCTGCTGGATCCAAGCCAAAGAAAACTCTTCTGGGAAATGACGAAGGAAAATTTTGAGATGGTAGCCTCTCTAGGTACAACATCTTTTCCCTTTTATTATGAACCCAGAAGAGAAAGAAGGGGGTGGCATCTTCCTTTGTCCCTCTTTGATTTCAGGCTCAAAACAAATCCTGTAGCACCAGCTGGACAGCTCCCTCTAATCAGATAGGGCAGGCTCAGCCCAGTTGTACAAGGATTTGTGGAGGACTTCCTTATTTTATCATTGTCTCTGCACTCTCTGTCTCCTGACAGCTGCCATATGCACAATTTTCAGAATTTCCTTTTTAATTGCCAACCTACCCACCAACCCATTTTAACTCTCCCCCCAATTTTCAGCTATATTATTTATTTGCTTTATAGTGGCACAGGAGTGTTTTAAAGCAACTTACACATTCTGTATTTTATTATCACAACAAACCTGTGAAGTAGGTTAGGCTATGTATGGGATTAGCCCAAAGTCTCCCGGTGATGATTTAGAACAGAATGAGGATTTGAATCTGAGTCTCCTACACTCTAGTCAGAAACTTGAACCACTCTCTCACACAGACTTTGGAAGTGTGACTGCTGTGGAATAGAAGCAAGCAGCCAGTCCTAGGTGAGTCATGCAAGCTGGGCGGTGTCAAGTAGCCTGGCGGCCACTAGTACTAATCCTGGCACAGGGGAATACTCCCTCAAAGCCCTCAAAAGAGTATTGTTGCCTTCCCCTACACTGAACAGACAGAATCCAAGGATTGAAGCCTGATAATACTTCTGGTGACCTTGCAATGGCTACTGAAAGAGTTTGTTTCTTATGCTACAAGCACTGCTTGTGTTATTTCAGGGTGTTGCAACTGCCTAATATACTTTTTCCAGATTTTTCTGCAATCCTGCATCATTTTCCAGAAAACATATTAATTTTAGTGTGGTCTCAAGACCAATTTTCTGCAACAGAAGCAAGAAAACCCCTCCCTCTTCCTTTGATCATGTGTTTCTCCTTTTCCTGATGTATGGTTAAATATTGGTGAGGTTTTTCCAGGCCCTTGGTTTCCACTGTAAAAAATACTATTGACCATTGACTGTACTTGCTAACTGGTATTTGTACCTTTCCATTCTTATTTGCTTTCTGATTCACTTTTGCAGTTGCAGGTGTGAGGGAGATGATCAATGAGAAGGACTCAGGAAAGGTGGTTGTGGAGAAAGAAAATGATGTCCATGTGGAAGTGAAATCTGGGAATGAAGTTGTACCCAAACAAGACTGTAGACTGAAATGGGAAGTAAAAGAGAAGGAGAGGAAGGAATTGCTTGGTTGTCAAAGGACAAATAAACCTGAAGTCTCAGCCCAAAATGAAACTTGGAAGAGCAAGAGAAGGCATCAGGATTCCATGAAGCAAAAAGGGCTCAGCTGCAAATACCGTGTTAAAAAATATCAGAATGTTACAACATTTTGGAAAACGTATACATGTTTGGAGTGTGGAAAGTGCTTCTCTCAGAATAGTCACCTAAAAGCACATGAAAAAATTCACACAGGGGAGAAGCCTTATAAATGCTTGGAATGTGGAAAGTGCTTCTCTCAGAATGGCAACCTGACTGCACATGAAAAAATTCACACAGGGGAGAAGCCATATAAATGCTTTGAATGTGGAAAATGCTTCTCTCAGAATGGCAGCCTAAATAAACATGAAAAAATTCACACAGGGGAGAAGCCATATAAATGCTTGGACTGTGGAAAGTGCTTCTCTGCAAATTGCTATCTAACTGTACATCAAAAGATTCACACAGGGGAGAAGCCATATAAATGCTTGGACTGTGGAAAGTGTTTTTCTTATGATATTTCCCTAACTAAACATCAAAAAGTTCATATAGGGGCAAAGCCATGTAAATGCTTGGCGTGTGGAAAGTGTTTCTCTCGGAATGGTTGCCTAACTAGACATCAGAAGATTCACACAGGGGAGAAGCCATATAAATGCTTGGAGTGTGGAAAGTGCTTCTCTCATAATAGCCACCTAGCAACTCATCGAAAGCTTCACACAGGGGAGAAGCCATATAAATGCTTGGAGTGTGGGAAATGCTTCTCTCAGAATGGTAGCCTAACTAGACATCAAAAGATTCACATAGGGGAGAAGCCATATACATGCTTGAAGTGTGGAAAGTGCTTCTCTCACAATGGTTGCTTAAGTAGACATCAGAAAGTTCATACAGGGGAGAAGCCATGTAAATGCTTGGAGTGTGGAAAGTGCTTCTCTCAGAATGGTCACCTAATTGCACATCAAAAAATTCACTCAGGGGAGAAGCCATATAAATGTTTGCAGTGTGGAAAGTGCTTCACTCAGAATGGCCACTTAAGTGCACATCAAAAGATTCACACTGGGGAGAAGCCTTATAAATGCTTGGAGTGTGGAAAGTGCTTCTCTCGGAACAGCCACCTAACTGCACATCAAAAGTTTCACACAGGGAAGAGGCCCTATAAATGTTTAGAATGTGGAAAGTGCTTTTTTCAGAATGGTGACCTAAGTAAACATAAGAAAGTTCATACTGGAGAGACGTCATATTGAAATGTGAAAATTGTTACTTAGGTTCAGTATCTCCATTTTTTAGTTTTACTCCACTTTTACACAGTATGAATTACTTTTAGAAAGTGCATATATGGCAGTGCAGTAATTATTAACTTTCTACAGATGATGCATTTGTTAATTGTAATTATTAATGCATTTGCCAATTGTAATTCTATGGGTATTATCTTCATCACAGAATGTTCATGTAAAATGCAGTATGTGGAAATGTCTACAAGACCAGTGAAAGCTTGTACTTGGGAACATAGAAGTTGAATCAGGATTAACAAACTTTCTGCTCTACTGGTGCAGCTTTTAGATAAGTAATCCAAATTCTGGGCAAGTCATGGTTCCTCCACATCACATTTCATAGCAACTTAAAAGGAGAGAGGCATTTTGGATCTGCACACTAAAGATATTGGCTGGTTGTGCATTTAAATACAAACCCTTTACTATATTTGTATGAATTCTGTAGTTTTTGAAAAAGTTTTCAAAAATTTAAACTCTGTAATGTATTGACATTTATGTATCTTTTACACTTAAATATTTTCCCTCCACATCCTCTTCTCCTTCCCTTTACCCTGCTCTTGCATTTTGATTAATTATGACTAAGCAATTATGTTAAGATAACACCAAACCCAGGAGTGACTAGTACAAATAATATGCAAGTGCAGTTCACTCCCTGCTGCATACAAAAAGACAATCAATTAAATATTTATTAAATTTATAATAAAGTGGCACGGTACAATAAAAACAATAATCGCCTATTATATAAAGTATTCAAATTTCAATAGAATTCAAAACACAGGAAGGAAAACACATCTCAATTTAAGACAACTTCTCTTAATCTAATCTCATTCTAAACAATAGAATGGGTACCTCCTTTGTTAACCACTGTTTGGAATATGGTCATAATGAACATGATTTTTCTTTTTGTGTGTTGTATCAATACAGACCGAACAAATACAGAAGAGTAGACATTTGCAAACATCTGCAAATGGAAATAAAATAGATCTTTAAATTACAAACCTTCAATAGATGGGGTTTGAACACAGACATTGATTATTCCTGTTACTTATAAAATTTGGGCTTCCAGATTAATTTGTGAAATCTAGATTCTTTATTGTTTGTAAGTCATGCCAGAGTCTTTTATTGTTAAGTTTAATCTTGATGTAGGAATGGGTTATATGACTTTAGAGTAATAGCCCAGTCATATGAGCTCTTCACCTGTTACTAATTAAGGTCTATAACTAGTCAGGGACATTGTAGCAGCATCTCGTTGAGAACATTTGCTTGCCAAGGCTCCTTGTAGCATTGCTGCTAGAAATAGTTTAGTCACTTTAGCTTCTAGGGACTGTCCTGGCTTGATTTGATCGAGAAACTATTGATTTGAAGCTCAGATGGCAGTGGTGGCCAGGAGCTCCAGCTGGTTTACTCAGAGCCTTGTTTGTACAAATTATTTGCTTTTCTTGTGAAGGCTTGACCTGAAGTGGGTCTAGACTGCACTTCCTTGGCAATATCATGGATCTAATCTTGGAAGGATGACATCTACAGTTGGAAGAATAAAGTGTCCATGCTTGACAACGTTGTTCAGTTGTTTTGAGTCTACACGGATACACGCTGAACCATCTTTCTTGGGTACTGACACCATCGGACCACACCAATCTGTAGGTTCTGTAATTGGTTCAATCACTCTGCAGTGAACCATTCCGTTCAGTTCAACTTTCACTTTTGGAAGTACAGTGGAACCTCGGTTTTTGTCGCCCTCAGTTTTAGTTCATTTCAGTTTTCATCGATCGCCTGGGCAAAAAAGTTGACTTGGTTTTTGTCGATCACCTCGGTTTTCGTCGATTTCTGTCGCCTGCTGTCCATCAAAACCGCATCAATAGAGGGCAACCCAGGACTGCAAGGTAGGTGGCCCTATGGTGCCTTGGTTTTCTGTCGGTTTCGGTTTTCGCTGCCTCCTGCCGAACAGATTACTGACGAAAACCGAGGTTCCACTGTAGAGGTACTGATGTGGACCTAGCAGTGCTGACAGTGTAATATGTAGCTTTGTCTTTTAGCCTTATTTTGATAGGAGGTACTTGTTAAGTTCCCAGTTCCTGTTGAGATTGGAAAATCATCTAGGCAACAGATCAGGCCCATTGCTACAGCTGTACCTCTAATCAGGAGGTTGTTGGATCAAGTTTTGAGTATATAAACCTTGAAATCACATTCACATCAGCTCCAGTATCTATTTTGAATTCCAAAGTCAGACCAAACATTTGCAAAGAAACCACCCAAGGGTCAGTTATGGGCTTGGAGCACCTGACTGGTCCCAAAAATAACACGTCACAGACACCCTCTTTAGATGCAACTTCTCTTATATCACAAGTGCTGCAAACAATAGCAAAATGACTTATTCGTTTGCACTTGTAGCACTTGAAGTTCTTTTGGATAACTTTGTTCATGGACTTGTGCTTTAATCAGTTCAGAGTTTCTACTTAGTTGGACTGCTACATCCAGCATAAGGGCACTTTTCAGTTGCGGCTGATGAGAAAAGTCTGTGTGTCTGTGTCTTTTATAGTTTCACCTTTGATAGCCCCCGAATCACAAATATCTGCTAGTTCATGCAAACACCTTGTATAAACTTCTGCAGATTCACCAGGCTCCAGTTTATGCAGATAAAAACAAGCTCTCTCATGGATAAGGTTACATTGGACACAAAATATTCTTCAAATTTACCCAGGATTAAGTCAAAACTGTTCCTATCCACTTATGTTGTAAAGATGAAGAAATTGAAGATCTGCTCTGCTTGGGGGCCCATAAATTAAGAAGCATATCTGGATGTCTCCTACCTCATGCAATCTAGTGGCAGTTCTGTATGTGGGGAAGCACTGTATCCAAACAGACCATCCAGTAGGCTGATTGAAGTCAAAGGCTTCTGATGGGGAAAATGTTGCCATTTTCTGCTGCATTAGTACCCTGTTCTCTCTCTACCCCAAAGGAAAAGCTGCAGACCTTTGCAAATCACTGAAGACGCTTGGAGTTCAAACTTCCGACACCATACAACAGTAGCGGTTTTAAAGAAGTTTATTTACAGTTAACACAAGGAACTATAGAACCCTTCATAGCTACAAAAACTCTCTGTCTTAACTCTCTCAACACCTTTCCCCGGTCTCTTAACTCCGCCTGTTAACTTAAATTCTTAAAAGCATATCATCACACTATGGCAGTGGTGGTTTAACCCAAACTAAGCAATAGGTGCCAGAGGTGGCACTCAGAAGGCCTCTGTGGGCACATGCAAACATGTCAGCGATCCCCCCCCCCCCCTGAAGTAGGGGCTCGAGGCCTGGGCCCAACTGGGTCGATTACCAGTTACATTATGGCAACCTAAGACCTCCATGCATTTTGGGGAAGCAGTGTAGGTAACCCTACACGTGGCAAAGCCTGTTAAACCCTTCACTCTCGATTACTTCATGCTTAAGAACTAAAAGCCATCTGTTCCGTATACCTCCCATTGGGAGTAAGCTCGGTTGCTGGCGAATGGCTCGCTTGCTTCTAGGGAGTAAGAACCCAGGAAGATACCTGATCCTAGGGTTAGATGGAATGCTTCATTGGGAAAGTTCACCCGTTTTTTTTTTACAGGGGAAGAGAGTTGCACGGTTGCTTCAGCAAAGCTTGGACCCGACTACCTGTACTTGCCAAGCTTTGCTCACGGGAGTAACACACGACCTTGACAGAAAGCCTGAACCGTTTTTTCTAAACATTTTAAAACCTCAGTTGTTCATAGGAATTTGTTCATAGTTGTGTTTAGTCCGGCACTTTGCGATAAATAAGTGGGTTTGGAGTTGCAATTTGGGCACTCGGTCTCGAAAAGGTTCGCCATCACTGCACTATGGCATTGTATCCTACTGAGGGTTCTGTCCTCCGCAGGCTCCACTCCCAAAATCCAAGAGTTTCGCAGTCTGGATCTGGCAGTCCTAAAGCTTAGGTACGTCTGGAAGCCTAGAGCAAAGTAGTTCCCAGCATCAGAACCAAGTGCTATTGTTGTTGTTTTTTAAACCTTAGAGATTTAAGCAGATAAAGTTTTCCCTCCGCTGTCTTCTGCCTCTTTCTCAGGACCACTCCAGCCGGTCTCTCGTGCAATGAGCCAGTCAGAGTCACAAAGTCCCAAAAGAGCGAAAAAACCCTCTTCTATCCAAGTACTTCTGTTCTGTTCTTCCCTGAGCCTGGTTGCTGCAGAGAACTACATTTCCCAGACGGCCTTGCAAGCACCATTGAAGCCAACCCAACTACTCCCAGGGCTCAGGCGTTGAAGGGGCCGGCTTTTTCTAGAAGGGGAGAAGGGGATTTTGGCAACATGGAGCTCCGGAGGGCGCCTCTTCTTTCTGGTCCCCCCCGGCTGGAGGAAGAACCTGGCTTTTGCATGTCTTCAGGAGAGGTGAGTGGAGGGCTTCATAATAAAGCAGAACTTGGACGAGAACCCGGGAAGGGTGAGAAAATAGGGGTGAAAAGCAGCAAAAGAGGAAGAGACGGCTGGAGGGAGCCCCGAGAGAGCCACTTCCCGGGCAGGATCTGTGTGTGTGTGTTTTCACCCCATTGAATGTGTTCCCTGCAACCAGTCTGAGTTTAATTTCTTCTTAAGAGACAGGTAGATCGATCGATCCAGGAGTTCGTGGTTTGGCCCCCTTTGTTCGATGCTCCCGTTTTTGGCACATTGTATCACTACATACGGTTGCTTTTTCCAGTGAGGATCACTCTCAAGAAGATCTGTGCATTAGCAACCGGTCTGAAGGTCTGTGCAGGAGGGGATCTAATTTGCCCTCTCTGCCTATCCAGGTTCCACCTTCCTCGCCTATCTGGCGCGAACCGTCTCTTCAATTGCAAAATATTTGAGGGATTTTCTTTTGTCTGCTCTGGACCAAGATGTTTCAAGTGCTGGTAGTTTTTGCACTGCTACTTCCACTGTTATTCTGATGCTGGTGCCATCTTTGAGGCTCCCAGTTTTCGTTTTGATATTCTAGATAAGAAAAAAATCCATCCCCATTTAGTAAAACTATGTTCTGTTTGTCTAAAACTGTTACTATTATATGAAATTTGGAATCAATGGAGATGATGCAGTAGCTTAGTTGCGGTTGAAAGGTTTGTTGTACAAACTGCAGTGTTTCCACATTGCACGAATATCTGAAAATGTCTTTGAGGCAGCAGCTTTGTTCTGTGTCTTTTTTACCGTGCATCTCTCACTTGCTAACCCTGGCGACCACAAGCCCCGGGCAGGGGGAAAAGAGAACATAAGACAGGATGACTGTCATTTGGCCAATTTGGTTAGCAGAGCTGGATTAAATTTAAGAGTATCACAGGATGCCTCTGCAAAAAAATATATTTATAGCAGAAATCTGTGGAATTACAAGTGCTTTGCATGTCTGAAGTTATATAAGCAAGATAGTTCTGTTGTTGAACCCGATGTATAGTCAAATACGGATCATTGGGGCGGGGGGGGGGGGGCACTGGACCTGACCAAGTGAAGCCCAGTTATGGTCCATTTTCTGAATTTGTATTTCTTGGAGACTTTCAATATATTCAACTTGTCACTAGTTGAAAAAAAAATGAGTACAATTTTCATTGTTGCTTTGATGTGCTGCATTCTTTTAATTAGCTCAGTGGCTGATAAAATTCTTCTTTCTATCTTGAACTCAGAGACTGAAATCAGTGATCAACTGGGTCATATTTTCCTCTTTCAGGAATTCACAGTGTCTTTTGAGTCAGCAGCTGTGTTCTTCACAGAGGAGGAATGGGCTCTGCTGGATCCAGGCCAAAGAAAACTCTTCTGGGAAGTTATGGAGGAAAATTATGAGTCTGTGGCCTCCCTGGGTAAGGATCTTTGCCCTTTTATTATGAACATGAAAGAGAAGGGAGAGGGTGGCATCTTCCTTTGAAACTCTTGACCTTCAGGACACATTTCCCTTTGCCACAAAAGAAAGAATTGAGCATCTAGACCTAGGAATTTTACTGCTCCTGAGAAGGAAGCATTCAACATTTCACGATGAGAAGGGCTCTGATTGATAGGGAAGGGCAGTCTTCAGTTAGGTTCCTGCTGGCGAATCCCTGGGGCTCCTGTTGTCTTCTTCAGCCTTTCTATTTGGTGCAGAGTGGTTATGCCACAGTCCTTTGCTTGAGCAACTGAGGCTGATGGCAGGAGAGGAGGAATGGCCTTGGAGATTTGATTAGGCCAGAGGATGGGCTTTCAGAACTCTTGTTCTGCATCTTGAAAGTCTGCAATTCAGTCCATGCCACTTGAAAAAGGGTTTAGTCAAGAGGGTTTTTGGTTGCAGGGCTGGGAAAGGTCCCTGCCTGAGAACCTTCCAAGGCACCATTCCTTGGGTAGAATCAGCTGGGCTTGATGGAAGGTTGCGGTGAAAATATTGGCAGGGGGAAAATGGGGGAAATAGAGGAAGGTGTGAGGAAGGAATGTGGCATGTTGAAGAAGAGAAGCCAAGTAAGGGATGCAGCAGTCAGGTTCCCAGGTAATAAATGGGGGTTTGGAAGTCAAGTGCTTCTCTTTGGTGGATTCCACACAGCATAAATGTAACATATTTAGGGTCAGGGTTATAAAAAGATCAATTTTGGCATTTCGTGTTCCCACAGCGTGGGAGAACACAAGCATTGCCAGCCAAAATGGATCTTGTTTCCTGCCTATTTCACAGAGCTCTTGTCAGTTTCACAGTGGTGCCTGCCATTTTGGGTGCTGCAGCAGATTTGCTGTGCAGATTCCCCACAGAGGTTTCCACTGCTGGCAGCTCATCCATTTGCTGTTTTGCTGTAAAAACAGATGGATTTGTTTAGCCTAGCGATCCCACGTGTGGGTCACTTTTCCTTTTTGTTTTGAGGGGGATGTCTGTGAAGCTATGGCGACACAATTAGAGAAATTGCAATATACGCATATTTGTGTCATCAAGCTTCACAGACATTTCCCTCAAAACGAAAAAAAAAGGAAAAACATCACATGCCCAGGATTGTGCTAGGCTAAACAAATTTTATTCATCTAATTTTTACAGTGAAAAAGTAAACAGATGAGCTGCAAGTAGAGGAAATCTTCATGGGGAATAAATAAATAAATAAAGCATTTCCTGCCTGCTGGCATTGGCTCAGCAGGCAGGAATAATTTTCAACCCAGGTTGTGGGGATCAAGATTGCTTGTTTAGCGTTTTTCAAAAAAACTGGGTTAAAAGGAATATAATGGGCTGAACTCATTTTGAGGAAGAGAGCTGTGTAAAGTTCTTCTCCAAAACGCTGTGTTTTTCCACCTCGTGTTTCTGCTACTGCCACTTTCCTGGCTTCTCATGAGTAAACCTTTGCTTCCCTGGCAAATAGCCGAAGG
The DNA here is from genome assembly GCF_021028975.2 of Sphaerodactylus townsendi. Lineage (NCBI taxonomy): Eukaryota > Metazoa > Chordata > Lepidosauria > Squamata > Sphaerodactylidae > Sphaerodactylus > Sphaerodactylus townsendi. Next base: position 7,746,322 of record NC_059427.1, read on the forward strand.
ATGTCATAAAGCTAATCTATGCCAGGATGGTCTGAGTACATTCCTTTTTGGCATTGCAAATTGCATCATCATCCTGAAGCGGGTGGTGACTTTGGGAACACCTGGTTTTCTTTTTTGAGGAGTTATGCCTTCTACCATCAAACTGTTGTGCCCCGTGACTATAGTATCAATTGAAGAACTCAGAATTGAAACATGATATTCTTTATTGCAGAACTGTAGCAGGATATTGGTGGTGGGGAACCATAGATTGATCTGGAATTACACCACAGGCTGCCTGTTGATATACACATAAGCTTTCAAGTACAAAATCCCTTGGGTGGGGGTGGGGTCTGGGATTTATGTGGTCCAGGATTTTCTGATTTTTTTCCCATGCTTGACATGGCTTTTTTGGGGGAACAGCTCATTATTACTCTATCCTCTGTTCTACACACTTTCCTTTTTGTTCTTGTGGGATAAGCCTTCCCCTCAGTGACAAGTTCTGAAAGTAGTAAGCGTACAGGCTCTGGGTCACTGCTGTGAGATAAGTTTTGTATTGAGTCTGAAGAGGGCAGAAATCACTGAAGCAGAGGGTTTCAGAAAACAGTGAAGATTTATTGATATATATGTGAAGCTGCCCCACTTAGCAATTAGTGAACAATGAAACCTTTTCCATATTCCCAAATACTTAAGGTTTTTTATTTGATTTGGATCTTGTTGCAGGGAACGTCATTTCCCAGAAGGTCTTGCGAGTAACAGAGAAGTCAACCCTGCCATTCCTAGGTATTCATGGGGTGGTTTTTCCACGAGACGGAGAAGGAAATTTATGGAATATGCATTTCCTCAAGGCTTCTCTTTCTCATTTCCCCCGGCTGAAGGGAGAATTTGGCTCTTGTACCTCTGCAGGAAAGGTAAATTTAGGATGTCAAGAACGTTGTGCATATGGGAGGAGACAGGAAGTCTGCCTGAATGGGAGTGAAAGAGAAAAAGGGAGCATCCACAGAATGGGTTCCTGGGCAAGATCTGTGTTTTGGAGGTTGATGCTCGTGTTTTGACTCTCTTGAATGTGTTCCATGCAATCAGTCTGTGCTTATTTTATTGGAAACAGCTAGATGGACTTCTGGTCTGATTCAGCTGGGTTCCTTGTCTGTTCTTTCTGACCTGCATAGGTTGCTTACACTCTCAATTTTGCATTTTGCGTGATCCATGGGCTAAACCCAAACAGGTATTTGGGCATATTTTACTCTTATAGTGGAAGTATTTTAAGTACCTTCTGTTGCTTCCTGTGGAATGTGATTTCCATGAGCGTCATCCTCAAGATGATGTCAGAATTGACAACTGACCTGAAGGTTTGTTTTCTAACATAGGGGATCTAATTGCCTGTCCTTGTCTGTTCTGCCTTCTACCTTCCTGGCTTCTTACAAGTGGACGTTTGCTTCCATTCTTAACAGTACTGAGATTTTCCAGGACTAATCTGGACCAGGATATTGTGATTACCATCATTTCTGGTATTCCACCTCCCACAATCATCCTGAATCTCATAGCAGTTTGGAGGTTCCTAGCTTTCATTTCATTACTTTAGATAAGCATATTCCTCCTCTACCACACTTGCTAATTTATCTGCAAGATGCTTATCTGTGCCTAACTTAGTTGCATCTATTTAAAATACTGAATCTGTTGAGATGATGCAGTGGCTTACTTGCAGTTGTACAAACTGCAGCCATTCCATAGTCTGCAGAGGCATAGCTCCAAGGGGGTGGGGGTGAGCGACACATCAGGCGCACACCCTTGTGGGGGTGTAATGAGGGCGTGGCGGGGGCATTCCAGGGCGTGGCGGGGGCGGACGATGCACCGGTGCACCAGGCGCTCTCCCCCCCTTGCTACGCCTCGATAGTCTGCAAATATTTGGAAAGGTCTCTTAAAGCTGCAGGTTCATATTGGATGTTTTGTATCCTGCATGTCTCATTTTCCAAGCCCCAAGGATAACATTGCCTGGGGTACATACACTTGGAGTTTGTTAGGTAAAAATAAAACAAAAGGAACAAAGGCCTCCATTAGGCAACATTTTATTTAGAGACCTGGAGGCATGCAGAATGCATCTGCAGACAAAAATGCTCAAAGCAGAAATGTTACATGGAGACATAATTTCTGTGTATTTCTGGGGTTACAGGTGCATGATAATATAGTTGATACTAGTAGACAGTCAATTAGGTTTTTGGGACTTGACCAAGAGAAGCCCAGTTCTTGCAATTTCCTGAATTTGTATTGCTAGGAAATGTTCAATATATCCTAAGCGAAAACAATGAATACAATTTTCCTTGCCCGTTGGATTGATGAATTGCATTCATTTAATCATCACAGTGTCCGATGAATCCTTTTTTTTTCTCGAGAGCTCTAGAACAGGAATCGATCAACAGGTATGTATTTTCCTCTTTCAGAGATCCCCACTGTCCTTTCAGGAGGTAGCTGTGTTCTTCACAGGGGAGGAATGGGCTCTGCTGAATCCAAGACAAAGAAAACTCTTCTGGGAAGTGATGAAGGACAATTATGAGATGATGGCCTCTCTAGGTAAGGATATTTTCCCTTTTATTATGAACAGGAAGAGAAGATGAGGGTGACATCTTTAGCTTTCTTGAATTTCCAAACAAACTGTAATTAGTCACAGATGAAAAATTGGAATTCCCTCAGATATGGAAATGACAACACCAGGAAATAAAAGCATGAATTATTTACATGCAGCAAAGAGAAATGTGTTGATGAAGAGGGCTTTGATCAGGCGAGAAGGACAATATTTAGTTTGGTTAGAATTATAGAATTGGAAGCGGCCATTCTGGCCATCTGGTCTGAACCCCAGCTCTATACAGGATCAGTTTACATTGTGTCTAGACAGCCACTGTTTGAGGATTGTCAGTGAGAGGGAGCTCACCACCTCCATAGGTATCCTGTTCCAATGAAAAATGCTGACCTACACTTACTGTAAAACAAATTTTCCTACTATCCACCTGGTAGCTGTCTGTCCCTAATTTATACCTATTATTGCAAGTCCTGCTGCCAATCGAATCAATCCCCTGCAGTCCTCCCTGTGACAGACTTTCACAGAGAGCAACCCCCTCTCAATTTCTTCTTTTGCTGTCTGAACATTCCCAAATTCCTCAGCCTTTTCTCATTGCGTATGGTCTCGAGGACCCTAATCATCCTCATTGCTTTCCTTTGTACCCACTCCTTTCTGTCCACAAATTTTCTGAAGTGCAGCCCAGGGGCATAGCTACACAAAAGGGTGCCTGGGGAAAGCTGTCAAATTTTGCTCACCCACCCTCCCCAACCTTCTGGATCTACTTGTGACATCTTGCAAGTTTATTTATTTATTTATTTATTTATTTATAATTGTATTTATAAAACCGCCCCATCCCCTAAGGGCTCTGGGCGGTGAACAACAAGAATTATCAACAATATGACAATAACAATATCATTTAAAATCAATAGCATTATTAAATATAGAAATTACATAAAATTACATAAAAGATTACAGGCGTTTTGTTATGTAAACCATATGGCGTCAGGTATTAGGCTAACAATAAGAACCCTCTCCCGAAGAGAGGGGCGGTATAGATGTTGCTTAATCCCAAGGTGGTAATAGGGAGGGGCAGGAGGAGGCACACACTATCAATGACCCGGCCACCCCGAAGGCCCGGTGGAACAATTCGGTCTTACAGGCCCTGCGGAACTCTCCAAGATCCCGCAGGGCCCGGACAGATGGTGGGAGAGTGTTCCAGGCCGCGCAAAGCCTTAAAGGTTAATACCCATTAGATGTTATGCCTCTATTGATAGATCCCAAGACCCCATCAGACTTTTTTGCTGCTGCATCACACTGGCCAGTCATATTTAACTTAAATTCCATCCATACACCAAGGTCTTTTTCACACACACTGCTACCCAGAAATGTGTTGGCCATCCAGTATGCATGCTTCACATTTTCGTTACTGCATTTCGTTACTGCATTTCGTTACTGCATTTCGTTACTGCATTTCGTTATGAATTCTGCATCTCTCCTTGTTGAATGGCATTTTGTTCACATCTGCTCTTTTTTTCCACTGTATTCAGATCTAATTGCATTCTGTCTCTGTCTTCCTAAGCGATCACGCTTTCTCTCAGTTTGGTGTCATGTGCAGTTTTCAAAAAACACTGAAAAGTACCAGGCCCACAACTGATCCCTGTCGCACCCAGGTGGACACCTCCCTCCGGTCAGATTAAATATCCCTGAAAACTGCTTTTTGGGTGCAGTTTTTCAATCATTTCCCTATCCACCTGATTAACCTAGAGTCCAGTCTGCAGTCCTCCAGTTTACCCATCAGATTATCATGGGGAATTCTGTGAAAAGCTTTTCTGAAATCAGATAAAGAACATCAACACATTACTATGATCCAGGAAGCACATCTTTCAACTAAAGAAGGAAAAGAGATTGGTCTGGCAATACCTGCTGGGGATAAATCTCTCTACCCACTAAACCTGATTGCCCCTTAGAACTCAGGAACATTCTCCAAATTCCTTTTTTTTGTAAAGGAGGGAATGTTTCCCACCCTTTTTGCCTGTGCAGCTTTTCTCCTCTAATGGGAAACAAACGTACTTACATTAATTTCCTCCCTCTGTTTTATCCTGACAACAATCCTGCCAGGTAGGTCTGGCTAAGAGGGCGTGACTGGCACCAGGTTCCCCCAGGAAACACCCATGGAAGAGTTCTGGGTATTTGAAGTTATGTCTGTTGAATCCTAATTGGACACTCCAACCACCTCACCATACTGGATCTGATAGGTTAGGGAAGTTACTAGATCCCTGTTCTTTTGTAAAGGGGAGATATTTCCCACCCTCCCTGTGGTTGTTGTCGCAGTTTCCTGCTTTCCTATGAGCAAACCTTTAAGAACATAAGAACATAAGAACATAAGAACAAGCCAGCTGGATCAGACCAAAGTCCATCTAGTCCAGCTCTCTGCTACTCGCAGTGGCCCACCAGGTGCCTTTGGGAGCTCACATGTAGGATGTGAACGCAATGGCCTTCTGCAGCTGTTGCTCCCGATCACCTGGTCTGTTAAGGCATTTGCAATCTCAGATCAAAGAGGATCAAGATTGGTAGCCATAAATCGACTTCTCCTCCATAAATCTGTCCAAGCCCCTTTTAAAGCTATCCAGGTTAGTGGCCATCACCACCTCCTGTGGCAGCATATTCCAAACACCAATCACACGTTGCGTGAAGAAGTGTTTCCTTTTATTAGTCCTAATTCTTCCCCCCAGCATTTTCAATGCTCCCATTGGAAATATCGAAGGGCTGTTGAACCTGTCCCCAGAATGGTCCGATTCCCTTCTTTTTTGCTACTGCAAGTCCCACCATCATCCTGAAGTGGGGGACCTATATTGAGACACACAGCTTCATTTTTGGATGAGTTATTCTTTCCATCATCAACCAAGCATTGAATGCAAAAAGCACATGGCCTGGGGCTGGGGGCAGTTTGGGGGTTGCTTGGTCCAAGATGTTCCAGTTCATATGGCTTCTGGGCGGTGAAGGGGGGGGGGACCCACTCCTGATTCACACTATTACTTCACACTTGTATACACCAGTTTACCTTCCCACCCTCACCTCATTGTCAGCTTTCCCTCCTCCCCTCCCTCAACAGCCTCGGCCTCTACCCAGGAGAAACCTGGCTCAGTTATGCTGTGCCAGCTGAGATACTGGGCTGAACCTACTTGTGTGATACAGGTCAAGCTGGGTCCACTTGCACAAGGATTGGTGGGAGGGTCCCTTACTTTCCCCTTTATCTCCATCCCTGCACTGTTAGTTTCTTCCTGCTCGATTTTCCATGCTCAGTTTTCCATGTTTACTGGCCAATCACCAAGCGAACTATCTTTTAACGGCCCCCCTTGTGAGTTATATTGAGAATTTATTTACTTAATACTTTTCCCCCAAAGCCACTCATACATTCTCCGCTCCTGCATTTTATCCTCACAACAAACCGGTGCAGGACGTTACACTATGTGTGTTTGATTGACCCAAAGTCTCCCAGTGAGTTTTCAGAGCAGAAAGGGGATTTGAATCTCAGTCTTCCAGACCCTCTTCTGCAACTCTAACCATTCCATCAAACTGGCTTTGGCAGTGTGGCTGCTGTAGAACAGTAGCAAACAGCCAATCCTGGATGAATCATGCAAGTTGTGGGGTGTCAAATTGCCTGCTGCCACTTGTCCTGGTCCTGGTCCAGGGCAATCCTCCCTTAATGGCCAAAGCAGTTCTTGAAAAAGCACTGTCATCTGCCTCTGACTGACAGAAACAAAGGTTTGACTGTCTGGTGACTTTGCAATAGCGACTGGAGACATTTCTTTCTTAGGTTGCAGGCACTGCTTCTATAATGTCACAGTATTATATCTGCCCAGTGAACTGCTTCCAGATTTTTCTGCAAGCCTAGTTCATTTCTCACAAAACATACTAATCTTAATGTGGCCTCAAGAGCAACTTTCTGCAGTATAAGCAAAAAATACCTTGGGTGCTGTGTGGTTTCCGGGCTGTATGGCCGTGTTCTAGCAGCATTCTCTCCTGACGTTTCGCCTGCATCTGTGGCTGGCATCTTCAGAGGATCTGAAGAGAATGCTGCTAGAACACGGCCATACAGCCCGGAAACCACACAGCACCCAAGGTATTTTTTGGACTGAGGTATCATTTTGGACTGAGACACAGCACCCAAGTGATTCCGGCCGTGAAAGCACCCAAGTGATTCCGGCCGTGAAAGCCTTCGACAAAAAATACCTTCCCTCTCCCTTAGATTGCATATTTCTCCTTTTCCTGATGTGTGGTACATTTTGCAGAGGTTTTCCCAGGTTTTCCCTTGGCTCTTGTAGAAAATACTATTAACCACTGATTGTACATGCTACATGGTATTTTTACCCTTTCATTCTTATTTGCTTTCTGATTCTCTTTTGCAGTTGGTGATTTGAGGAAGATGGTGAGTGAGAAGGACTCAGAAGGGAGGATTCTGGAAAAAGACAACTCTTTGCAGGTGGAAGTGAAATCCGGAGATGAAGTGGCACCAAGGCGAGACTGCAGAAGGAAATGGGGAGTATACCAGAAGCAGAGGGAAAAATTGGTTGTCTGTCAGAGCAGAAATAAGCCTGAGGTCTCAGTCCAAAATGAAAAACAGAGGAGAAAGAGAAGGCATAATGGTCCTATGAATCAGAAAGAGTTCAACAGCAAATTCAGTATTAAAAAATATCAGACTGTTAGAAAATACTGGAAATCCTATAACAGCTTGGAACGTGGAAAGAGCTTCCTCTCGAGCAGTGCACTAAAAACACATGAAAGGAGACATTCAGGGGAGAAGCCATGTCAAAGTTTGGACTGTGGAAAGTGCTTCTCTTGGAATGACCATCTAACTGTAAATCAAAAGATTCACACAGGGGAGAAGCCGTATAAATGCTTGCAGTGCGGAAAGTGCTTCTGTCAGAAAAGCTACCTAAGTGTACATCAAAAGATTCACACTGGGGAGAAGCCATATAAATGCTTGGAGTGTGGAAAGTGCTTCTCTCAGAATAGCTATCTAACTGTACATCAAAAGATTCACACTGGGGAGAAGCCATATAAATGCTTGGAGTGTGGAAAGTGCTTCTCTCAGAATGGCCATCTAACTACACATCAAAAGATTCACACCGGGGAAAAACCATATAAATGCTTAGAGTGTGGAAAGTGCTTCTCTTGGAATGGTTACTTAACTGTACATAAAAAGATTCATACAGGGAAGAAGCCATATAAATGCTTGACATGTGGAAAATGCTTCTCTTTGAATGGCCAACTCACAAGACACCAGAAAATTCACACAGGGAAGAAGCCATATAAATGCATGGAGTGTGGAAAGTGTTTCTCTGAGAATGGCAAACTAACTGTACATCAAAAGATTCATACAGGAGAGAAGCCGTATCAATGCTTGGAATGTGGAAAGTGCTTCTCTCGGAATGACTACCTAACTGTACATGAAAAGATTCATACAGGGGAGAAGCCATATAAATGCTTGGAGTGTGGAAGGGGCTTCCTTCAGAATGGTGACCTAACTAAACATCAGAAGGTTCACACAGGGGAGAAACCATATAAATGTTTGGAATGTGGAAAATGCTTCTCATGGAATGGTTACCTAACTGCACATCAAAGGATTCACACAGGGGAGAAGCCATATAAATGCTTGGAGTGTGGAAAGTGCTTCTCTCAGAATTGTGATCTAACTAAACACCAGAAAATTCATACAGGGGAGAAGCCATATAAATGTTTGGAATGTGGAAAGTGCTTCTCTCAGAATAGCTACCTAACTACACATCAAAAAAGTCACACAGGGGAGAAGCCATATAAATGCTTGGAGTGTGGAAAATGCTTCTTTCAAAATGGTCACCTAACTGCACATCAAAAGAGTCACACAGGGGAGAAGCCATATAAATGCTTGGAGTGTGGAAAGTGCTTCTCTCGGAATGGTTGCCTAACTAAACATCTAAAGGTTCACACAGGGGAGAAGCCATATAAATGCTTGGAGTGTGGAAAATGCTTCTCTCACAATGATTGTCTAATTAGACATCAAAAAGTTCATACGGGGGAGAAGCCATATAAGTGCTACGAGTGTGGAAAATGCTTCACTTGGAAATGCTACCTAACTGTACATCAAAAGATTCACACAAAGGAGAAACCATATAAGTGCGTGGAGTGTGGAAAGTGTTTTTCTCACAATGGCTACCTATCTAAACATCAGAAGGTTCACACAGGGAAGAAGCCATTTAATTACTTGAATGATGAAAGAGTTGAACTGATGTCTTACACCAGAAGTTTCACACTGGCAAAGAGCCATCCAATTACAGTTAGCATGCATGAAACCAGTGGTAGTGGCTGACCGCCTTAAGGTAGCTGTCCTTGACCAGATTCAACTCTATGCCCATTTACTTCCTTTGTCTCTATCCTTCCTGCTTTTCCTCAACAAAATGTACATAACACTGCTGTTGAGCAAGACCTACATAATTTTCTCTAAAACCTGCTCTTTTGGGGGATAAAATCCTGTTATTAATATAACATTATTATAACTTGGGCAGTGAGATTGATGAATCCATCATTTTTCCTCTTACAAAATGGAAGAATAGTGCAATTTTCCAGCAGGAAGTTAGAATAATATGAAACAATGCCATATTGTGGATTGAATTTCAAGGAGGCTACTAGCAATTGCAACTAAAGGGAATTTCCATGTTCAGAGGCAGTCAACATTTGAATATCAGTGCTAGGAGCAACGTCAGGGAAAGGCCTCATTCTCTTTGCTTGGTTGCTGACTTTTCAGAGAAGCATTTGATCATTTGTGTGAGCTGATTTGCAGGACTGTATGGATTATTGATCTGATCCAGCAAGGTTTTCTGGAAGTTTCTACATTCTTAAATACCTGTCCTCTTCTTGGAAGACCAACGCCCAGTGTCAGCTGTGGTCTGTATCCATTAGGGCTACAATAACCCTTTGTAATTGCTTCTTCCCACCCCTGAATGCCACTGACAGGTGGTGGCCATATCTGAGGTAGAGGTATCCTTGGGAGAAAGGGTCTCCTCCAAAGTTAGGAAAAGGTGACCGGAGTTGGGAACTGCCAGGAGAAAGAGGGATAAAAGTCCGGAGAAGGAGGAAGAGTGAAGGAACTATAACCCCAGTGAGAAGTGGGAGGCAGTATCTCTACCCAGGAATACAGTTGGTATTCCCTGTGGGGACCTTGAGACTTCAGTCTCCTCAAGATTTCCATCTGCAGGATGGGGGCAGCAGCTGGAAACTGCTGAAAAGGACCATGGGAACAGCTTGTGCATGAAGCAACCCTTGAACCTGGATTGAACCAGGAGAGGAGGAAATGGGAAAATTGATCAGTTAAAAGTTACTTCTGTGCATTTCTCTGGCGTGTTGGTTGTCTGTGTGGAAGACTGGAGTGAATGGGATACTCAGTGGGAAGATGTCCCTGGTGTGGGTACTTAACTGTCAATCATTATTTTATTTTATTTCCGTAAGCCATTGGTATTTGCTAATTCAAAGTGGTAAATTTCATTTGTTTAATTTTGATTCTTAACACATGGCCATGTGAGAATGGTGGAGTATAAACGTCATAAATAAAATGGTTTAATATAATTGGTATGTTACTATATCACAAATGTATAATACTATATCATAAATGTGTAATATAGGCCACTCTTCATAAACTAAACTAAATTAAAAAGTTAATTGCCAGAGTGGAGTCTGGGGGTAGAGAAAAAGTGCCTCTGAACATACACGGAGCTTTCTTGACTGTCTCTTGCTGCTGAAGAATCACAGCCAGCTTCTACCCAGCTGAGACTTCAGAGTGCTGGGTGCGACTTTCACGAAGCCATGAACTTCAGAACCGTTTCATTCAAAAACTAAACATGGTGAGTGAAATAAAGGGAGAGAGGGAAGACTTACCTACTGGGACTCTTGGCTCTTCTTTTCACAGCTGGGCTTCTGCTCACTGCAATGGGGAAGGAAATGGCGGCTGAAGGAGTTGCCTGCAAGCTTCTCCTGTTGCCAGGGAAACATGGCGGCCCAAGAGGCCTAGCCAGAATATGGTTTGGTGAGCCCAAAGGAGGCCTGGCCAAAACAGAGAGAAAGGGGTATGGTTGGGAAATGGATGGTGGTTGGCGACAACAATAATTAGTTGTCGAAGGCTTTCACGGCCAGACTCACTGGTGTGCTATGTGGCTTCCGGGCTGTATGGCTGTTTTCTAGCAGCATTCTCTCCTGACTTTTCACCTGAATCTGTGGCTAGCATCTTCAGAGGATCTGATAGTAGGAAAGCAAGTGGAGTATATATATCTGTTGGAGTATCCAGGGTGGGGGAAAGAACCATTGTCTGTTAACAAGTAAAGGGTGCAATTAGCAAGCTAGATTTACATGTGTTGAGTGGGATCCACTGGATACTCCAACAGATATATATACTCCACTTGCTTTCCTACTATCAGATCCTCTGATGAAGATGCCAGCCACAGATGCAGGTAAAACGTCAGGAGAGAATGCTGCTAGAACACGGCCATACAGCCCGGAAACCACACAGCACCCCAATAATGAGTTGGATTACAAGTTGTGCAGTTATCCTCAGTATTTCCAGATAGATTCACAAATAATGATTAGGAAATGCAAATAAGGAACGGGACCAACATCAAGCTCCGAACGAGCTGTAATCTAGCACTGAACTCCACAAAGGACAGGGGGCAATGTCCACAAAGCCTCCCTCTAAGGCTGAGGAACCTTCCTCCAACTTAAGTTTCTTTTCCTCCACTGGAATGTCATTCAGTCATTTAAATTCCCATGGAATTTATTTTGCTCTAGGTGTGTGTGTTAAGCAGTCAAGACAAGTTGCTTCCAACTTATGGTGTCCCTGTGAATTAATAATCTCCAGAATGGCCTATTGTTAACAGCCGTGCTCAACTATTGTTAAATGAGGGTTGTGGCTTCCTTGACTGAGCTAATCATTAGGGCGTCCTCTTTTCCTACTGCTTTCAACTTTTCTTAGTATTAGTTTGCAAGACCTATTAATGATAGGATGTTTTGAAGGACATTGATTCATAAGGTCACCATGAGCTGGAAGTGACTTGATGGCACTTAACACATAGCATTATTGTCTTTTTCAGGAACTCTTGCTTTAACTATACTTTAGGGAAAAATTGGCTAGCCTAGGCAGATCAAAATAGGTTTGTTACACTTTAAAGATTAACTGATACAGCTGTCCAGGTAGAGGAGGAGGACAAGAAGGGGCTGGTGATCCAGGACCAAAGGGGGGAAGAAGTGCAGGAGGGGTTGGCCCCCTTGGTGGGCACTGTTAACCCACCAACAGTTTTCTAGATCCCATTGTATTTGTTTGAACAATAGGCTTTACTGATAGTAGTTATGTAAAAAGCAAAAAATAGGAGGTGTGGAAGGAGCCTTGTAAAAAGTTTCAGTTCCTTTGAAGAAGTTATGGTCCCCATAAGGACCAGCAAATCTCCCACTATTATTCAGTCGACTGAGATCAGTTTCCATGGAGAGAATGGCTGCTTTGGAGGGTGCGGTCTATGGGATGATACACAGGTGAAGTTCCTCCACAAATGCTGCTCTTTAGAATCCCACCAGCTCATCTCCTAGCTACAGAGATCAATTCCCTTGGAGGAAATGGATGCTTTAACAGGTGGACTCAATGGTACTGTGGCCCACTGACTTCTCTGTGCTCCTTGGACTCCACCCCAAATATTCAGGAGTTTCCCAGCCTGGATCTGGCAATTCTGCCCTTTAGTATGTCAATGCGTGGGAAAGTGTAAAACCCAGCAGAAGAGCAAAGTGCTGGAACACCCCCCCCCCCCAAAAAAAATCCTAAAGGTTTGATCAGAAAAGGTTTCTTTCCCTTCGCCTCTTCCATTTTTCAGGATCTCCTTAGCCGGGCTTCATGCAGTGGGACCGTCATAGGAAGCTGCCTCACCCAGCCCCAGAACAGCAAAGAAACCTCATCTTTTCAAATATTTCTGCCCTGTTCTTCCCTCTGGGTGTGGTTTTTGCAGGGAACTACATTTCCCAGAAGCCCTTGCGAGCACTATTGTAGTCAACCCAGCGTTTCCCAGTCATTGAAGGGTGGGGGGCTTTTCCTACAGGAGGAGAAGGGAATTTGGGCAATATGGAAATCCGGAGGGTCCCTCTTCTTTCTGATTCCCCTTGGCTGGAGGGAGAACCTGGCTTTTGCGTGTCTGCAGGAGAGGTGAGTGGAGGGCTTCATGAAGCAGATCTTGGGCAAGAACAGGGGAGGGGAGAGAAAATAGGGATGAAATGGAAGGAAAGAGAAGAGGCCGGAGGGAGCCCCTAGAAAGCGGCTTTCCTCCCAGGATCTTGGAGGGAGGGGGTTTGTGTTTTCACTCCCACTGAACGTATTTTCTGCAGCCATCGTGAGGTTATTTTATTTTCAACAGCTAGGGGAGATCCTCCAGCAGGGTTCGTGACCCGCTAGTGACTCCTGTGTCTTGATGCTGTGACCTCTGCAGAAAAATATGTATAAAGCAGAAACCTTCTGTGGAATTATGATTCCTGTGCATGTCTGCAGTTACCCATGCAAGGTAGTCCTGTGGCTGAGCCCGGAACACAGTCAAATTGGGGTTGTTTTGGTTGCTTTCTCATTTAATCGGACTTGACCAAGAGAAGCCCAGTTCTGTGCAATTTTCTGTATTTGTATCTCTGGGAGACTTTCTACTTGCCAGAGGTTGAAAAAAAATTGATGCTGTAGGTTTGATGCGACTCATTCTGCTGATGGGATTCTTAAATTATTGAGTCCTTGGGAACAGGAATCGATGATCAACAAGGACATATTTTCCTCTTTCAGAGATCCCTAGTGTCCTTTGAGGAGGTGGCTGTGTTCTTCACAGAGGAGGAATGGACTTTGCTGGATGTAGGCCAAAGAGAACTCTTCTGGGAAGTTTTGGAGGAAAATTATGAGACCAGTGTCTCTGTGGGTAAGAATCATTTCTCTTTTATTATAAACACGGAAGAGAGGAGATGATATCTTCCTTTGATTCTCTTGAATGTTAGTACACGTTTCCATTTGCCACGTAAGAAAGCACAGAGCTCCCACATCTAGGAGTTCTATCACACCTGAAAGAAAAGCATTCAATCTTGCATTCTGTAAAGCACAATCTGTTGACGAAGAGGACTCTGCCTGGGAGAGACAGACCGTCTTTAGTTTCTCCTAGCAAATCACTGGAACTCCTGCCTCCTTCTTCAGCATTTCCCTTTTTGTGTGCAGTGATTTCCCCACAATCCTTTGTTTCAGTGAGCGAAGCTCATGGGAGGAGAGGAGGAATTGCCATGCCGGTTTGATTGGGTCTGAGGAGGGGCATCCTGTATTGACAGAGCTCCTGTTCTGCATCTCAAAGTCTAGTGTTCAATCCATGCCACTAGAACAAGGGTCTTTGGTTGCAGGGTTGGAAAAGATGCTGCCTGACACCCTGCTGAGGTATGAAATCAGCTGGGCTTGATGGAAAATTGCAGGCAGAATCTTGACAGAGGGGGAATGGGAGGCATCTGTTTTGTGAGAAAGAAGGAAGGAAGGTGGGGTGTGGGGGAAGAGAAGCTAGACAAGAGGTGCAGCAGCCAGGCTCCAGGTGATGAATGGGGACTTGGGAGCCAAGGGCTTCTCTTTGTAATGCTCTGCTCCTCTTTGGCCAACTCAGAGCATTCCCAGTGCCAGCCAACCCAGACGTAGGAATTTCTCTTAGGAAGTTAGAAGAACCAAGAGGTGAACTTGTCTTCCCAAGATCATCCTAAAGCTGGTCGCTAGCCAATGCCTAGCTTGTTTCCTGAGGAGGTATTCCTGCTACAAGAGATATGCAGGCAGGTCCTTTTATTTATATATACTAGATCCCACCTACTAATTCCCCTCGCCAGTCCCAAATATTGCAATATTTGTCACAGGAGAAAGAGCCCCTTACCTTCTGTGGTTTAACCCCTCAATTTCTGCTTAGCCATATTTTTGCCCTGCAGTCTCAGTGTTTTCAGTACAGTTCCCTCCTTAAGAAGACCTCTTCACCAGCCAGTGTCTCCAACCCAGGTTACCTCCAAAACCCCCCACCCCTTCCTCTTTCCAGTTATTGTAGATGGGAGCCCACCCTTTCTCACTCTGTTTCCCAACCCCATAGCTTGCTGCCATTGCCACGTTATATTAGTTGACATGTGCCCCCTTGTGATATTTAATTGTAGTTCCCATACTGAGCAGTCCTGCCTAGGAATGCTATTCGCCAGGTTAGGTGTGGAGATCACCCTGAGTTATGGCTGATCTCCAGACTACACAAATCACTAGAGAAAATGGTTCATGTGGAAGGTGGACTCGATATCTCATAACCTACTGAGGTCCCCTGGCCAAATTCCCCCTCCCCCTCAGCTGCACCACCAATTCTCCAGGAATTTCTCAACCTGGTCTTTACAAGCCTAGTTTGATGAAAGATTCATGGCAACACTGGACGAAGGATCAGGATCAGAGATCAGCCTTTCCTGACTAATGGTAGGCAATACGAGATGTATAACCAATTTCATACCCCATTCCGCCCCCCCCATGGGAACCCAAAATGGCTTAAATTGTTATTTTCTCCATTTTATCCTCACCACAACTCCATGAGGTAGGTTAGGCTAAGAATGTGTGCCAGGTCAACAGTCAGTCAGCAGCTTTCATTGTCAAAGTGGGCATTTGGCCCTGGACCTAGATGATAGTTAGACTAAACCTATCTTGCCCTAGTAGTTTAGATATATTAACTCCTGCCTCCAATGTCTTTTCATGGAGTGGAGATTTTCCATTCTCATGTCCCTGCAACTGGCATTTTCCTGATTCTTGTGAGTAAACCTATGCTTCCCCGGCAAATAGCAGAGTGATGTGAGAGAACTAATCTATGCCACGATACTCTGATTTGATTCCTTTTTGGTCATTGCAAGTTACATTATCATCCTGAAGCAAGTGGCCATTTTTGAGACACCTGGGTTTCTTTTTGGTGGAGTTATGCTTTCCATCATCAACTATAGCTTCCAGTACCTAAAATACTTGCCTGAGGTGTGATCTAGGGATTGTGTGATCCAGGATGTTCCGATTCCTTCCATGTTTGGCATGTATCCTCTGTTCCACATTATAACCTTTTAGTCTGTGTGGTATAAGACTTCCCCTCAGTGACAAATATCCTTAAGGCAGCAAGTGTAAATGCTTTGGGATGTTGCAAGGTAAGTTTTGTATGGAGCCTGAAAAGGACAGAAATTACTGAAGCAGAGGGTTTCAGAAAGCAGCAGATATTTATTTATTGATATGCATGTGAAGCTGTCCAACATGGTAACAAACAAATGACGAGACACTCTGCTCCATGTTCCCAAATACTTCAGATTTTTTATTCTGTTTGGGTCTTGTTGCAGGGAACTACATTTCCCAGAAGGCCTTGCTAATACCAAATAAGTCACCCCTGCCTTTCCTAAGTGTTCATGGGGCGGTTTTTCCACAAGACAGAGATGGAAATTTATGGAATATGGAGTTCTACGGGGCCTCTCATCTTTCTCATTCCCCTTGGCTGGAGGGAGAATTTGGTTCTTTCATCTCTGCAGGAAAGGTGAGTTTAGGATTTCATCAACATCATAAATTGGGGAGAGGAGAGGAAGTCTGTGTGAATAAGAGTGAAGAATCTTCCTGAGAGGGACTTCCGAAGCAGGATCTCTATTTGGAGGGGTTGTGTTCTTGTGTTTTCACTGACTTTAATGTGTTTCATGCAACCTGACTGGGTTTATTGTATTGGAAATTGCTGGATGGAGCCCTACTCTGGTTCCTTGTCTGTTCTTCCTGACAACCATAGGTTGCCACACTTGCTCTTTCCATGCTCCACAGACTAACTTCCAAACAGGCCTTTGGCCGTATTGTATCCGAATAGTGGAAGTATTTGTTTCCTATAGTGAAGTATCTCTATTGCTTCCTGAGAAATGCGATTTCCATGAGCATCATGCTGAAGACGATTTTCAAATTGGGAACTAGTCTGAATGCTTATTTTCGAACAGAGAGGATTTAATTCATCCTTCCTGTCTGTGCTGCCCTCCAGCTTCCTGGTTTCTCTCAAGTGAACTGTTGCTTCCATTCATAAAAGCATAGGGATGTCGCACAAGTAATCTAGGCCAAGGTGTTGCGATTCCCAAAATTTCTGCCATGACAACTCCCACAGTCATTTGGAATCTCATGTCAATTTTGTTGCTCTTAGCTTTTATTTTATTATTATAGACAGAGGCGTAGTTAGGAAAAATGGAGCCCGGAGCAAAATCTAAGTTTTGCGCCGCCGCCCCATAGGCGACTGGCCTCCCCCACCATGACCAAACACCAGGTCACCAGGTTATTTCAAAGGGGATTGGGGGCAGGGGACTGAGTGAGCTTGCTCTGCCCATGAATCCTGTGGTCCACGGACAGAGCAAGCTTGCTGATGATTTGGGGAAGGGGACTGGAAGAGCTTGCTCTGCCCATGCATCCTGTGACCCCCCATGGGACTTAACAGGGAACGTCCGGGTCAATTGTCCCCGGATGTCCCCATTATAGCTTTGCCACTGATTATAGATAAGACTATTACTCCCAACACATGCTGATTTTTTGGCAAGATGTTTATCTTTGCCACACACCATTGCTTTTATGTGAAATCCCAAATCTGTGCAGAAGATGTAGCAGCTCCTTTGCAGTTGAAGGGTGTGTTGTACAAATTGCAGCACAATCGATAAATATCTGGAAAGGTCTCTGAGCCGTCAGGTTTGTGTTGGGTGTTTTCCTACCCTGCATCTTTGACCCCTTCCGCACATGCAGAATAATACACTTCCAATCCACTTTCACAGTTGTTTGCAAGTGGATTTTGCTATTCTGCACAGTAAAATTCAGCTGCAAAGTGGATTGAAAGTGCATTATTCTGCATGTGCAGAAGGGGTCTATGGCCCTCCAAGTATCACACAGCATGGGATGAATATGCCTTGGGCTTGTTAGGGACAAAATGCTACAAAAGATGCAATGGTCTCAATTAGGGCAGTGTATACTTAGAGAGCTGGAGCATAATTTAGCATAATGCAGAACGTCCCTACAGACATAAATGTTTAAAGCAGAAACCTTATGTGGAC
Organism: Sphaerodactylus townsendi; assembly: GCF_021028975.2. Classification (NCBI taxonomy): domain Eukaryota; kingdom Metazoa; phylum Chordata; class Lepidosauria; order Squamata; family Sphaerodactylidae; genus Sphaerodactylus; species Sphaerodactylus townsendi. Next base: position 7,763,960 of record NC_059427.1, read on the forward strand.
ACAGAGTTTTGCTATATATTTTCCATATATGTTTTAAATGTTCAAGATAATATACTAGATAATGGTAGGCAGTTAGTTTAGGGTATTTGGCTTGACCAATAGAAGGGCAGTTATTTGCAATTTCATACATTTGTATTTCTTGGAGATGTTCAATATGTTCTAAATGCCTGAGGCTGAAAATAATGAATACAATTTTCCTTGCCATTGATTTGATGAATGGCAGTTGTTTAATCAACTGTGTGTCTGATCAGATATTTTGTTTTTTCCTTGAATGCTCTAGGACAGGAATTGTTGAACAGGTATGTATTTATCTCTTCCAGAGATCCCCAGTGTCCTTTGACGCGGTAGCCGTGTTTTTCACAGGGGAAGAATGGGCTCTGCTGGATCCAAGCCAAAGAAAACTCCTCTGGGAAGTGATGAAGGAAAATTATGAGATGGTGGCCTCTCTGGGTAAGGAACTTTTCCCTTTATTGTGAACACTGAAAAGAAGGGAGAGAATGGCATCTTCTTTTGACCCTCTTGAATTTCAGAACATATTTCGGTTTGCCACAGACAAAAAATGCAGCTCACATAGTTATGGATATTATAGTGCACAGTCTTGTTTATGCACACTGCTACCCAGAAGTGTTGCCCATCCAGTATGCATACTTCTCATTTTCATTTCCCAGATGTGGAACTCTGCATTTAACCTTGTTCCATTGTGTTCAGATCTCATCGAATTCTATCTTTATCTTTCTGAGTGTTCACTACTCTTCCCAATGTTGGGTCATGTTTAAAAAACCCCATAAAAATACAACCATAAAACCTTCAAAAAAACTCTTTTTAAAACCATCCCCATCCCCCACCCTCATCCATCCTCCTAAAAATACACAGTCATCCATCCTACATAGAGCCCACCCCAACAAATTTCAGAAATTGGGCTGCGGCTGAACCAAGAGACAGCCAGTACAGATGAGAGCAGGTGCCAAATAAAAGGGAGTATAAGGGGGGGGGGGAGCACCATTCAGAAGGGATCACCCATATGCCCAGGTAGAGAGGGTGGTCTTGGCCAGGCACCTAATTCTGCAGAGTTAGCGCCTGGTAGGCTTCCAGGAGGAGAGTGTTTCAGAGCACCAGGACCACCACAGAGAAGGCCCTCTGGGCAGCCTACACTTCCCAAATCTTGGAAGGCGAGGGAGTTGCCAGGAAGCCCCACACACACACTGACATCAGCACCTGGGCACGTCTATATAGGAGGAGGCATTCCTTCATATATATAGGGCGCAAACCATGTATGTCAGTACCAGCATCTTGAATTGGGCCCAGAAGCTAATAGGGAGCCAGTGCAGTTCCTTCAAGACAGGTGTTATGACATCTTGAGATATTTGCTAGCAGCTTAGCTGCCACATTCTCCACCACCTCCAGCTTCCAGTCTGTCTTCAAGGGCAGCTCCAATAGTCCTAACTGGGAAGTTACCAGTGCATGGATGACTGTGACGAGGTCACCCCAGTCCAGGTAAGGGTGGATCTGGTGAATCAGACAAAGAATCTGGTAGGTCCTCCTCACTACCACATATGATTCCAGTGACAATGAAAGATCAAGAATAACCCCAGGTCCTGCACCCTACCTTTCTGGGATAAAACCACCCTATTCAATGTCAGGTGCCCGATAATCTCCTGGGCCTTGGGACCTGGCACACATAACCCCTCCATCTTGTCTGGACTCAATTTCAATTTATTTGCACTCATCCAACCCATGACAGCCTCCAGACATGGGTCCAGCACCAACAACTCCTTACCTGGTGCAGATGAATCAAGAGGTAGAGCTGGGTGTCATCAGCGTGCTGGTGACAACCCATACCAAACACCCTGATGACCTCTCCCAACAATTTCAGGTAGATGTTGTACAATATAAGGGACAGCACCAAGCTTTGATGAACCCTACAAGAGAGTTCCCCCACTGCTATGCTCTGGAACTTGCCACTGAGGTAGAAGTTGAACCACCATAATATGGTACCTCCCACTACCAACCCCTGCAGCCAGTCCAGGAGGTTACTGTGCTTGACAGTATCAAAAGTCACTGATAGGTCAAGGAGAACCAACAGGGACACGTGGTCCATCTTTCTCCCTGAGAAGATCATCTATCGGGGTGACCAAGGCAGTCTCAGTACTATGACCATACCAGAAACCCAACTAACATGAGTCCAGAAAATCAGTGTTATCCAGGTGTGTCAAGTAGGTCTGGCTGGGAGCCTGTGACTATCACATGGTCCTAGGCAGCAACCATTGAAGAATTCTGGGTATTTGAAGTTATGTCTCTTAAATCCTAGCTTGACATTCCACTCTCCACACCACATTTGATCTGATGGACCAGGGAAGTTGCTAGATGATATTTATTTTGTAGGGGGAAAATACTTTCCATTCTGGTTGTCTTATCTGAAACTCAAATCACTTCACCATACTTTTGGTAGTGTAGTTTCTGTGGAACAGTAGCAAGTACACAGTCCTAGGTGAGTGATGCAAATTGTTGGTTGTCAAGTTGCCTGGTAGTGATTGGTGCTGGGCCTAGCCCAGCGGAATTCTCCCTCAAAGGCCAAAGCAACCCTTGAAAGGGTACTGTCACCAGCCTAGCCTCAAACTGACAGAAACCAAGGCTTGAAGGCTGAATACTCTATGATGGCCTGGCAACAGCCATCGAAAGGGTTTGTTTCTTCATGTTAAGGCACTGCTTCTATTATTTTGGGGGGCTATAACTGCCCAATATACTTCTTCCAGATTTTTCTGAGAGCTTGGCTCATTTTCCAGTGAACATATTAAACATAATGTGGTCTCAAGAGCAACTTTCTGCAACACAACCAAGAAATCCCCTTCTTCTTCCTTTGAACACACATTTCTCCTTTTCTTGTGTGATTAAATTTTGGAAAGGTTTTCCCAGAACCTTGGCTTTTATTGTAGAAAATGCTATTGACCACCAAATGCATCTACTAACTGTTGTTTATACTTTTTAATTTGATTTGTGATTCTCTTGCAGCTGCAGATGTGAGAGACATGGAAAGTGAGAAGGACTCAGAAAAAGTGGTTGTGGAAAAAGACAACAGTCCACAGGTGGAAGTGAAATCTGGGGATGAAATGGTACAAAGGCGAGACTGCAGAAGAAAATGGGAAGTAAAAGAGAAACAGAGGAAGGAATTTGTTGGCTGTCAGAGTAGAAATAAACCTTACTTCTCTGTCCAAAATGAAACATGGAAGAGAAAGGGAAGGCATAATGATCCCATGAAAGAAAAAGGGTTCAGCTGCAAATTCAGTGTCAGAAAATATCAGACTGTTACGGCATGCTGGAAAACATATAATTGCTTGGAATGTGGAAAGTGCTTCCGCTGGAGTACTGCACTTAAAAAACATGAAAGAATGCACTCTGGAGAAAAGCCATATAAATATTTGGAATCTGGAAATTGCTTCCCGTGGAATGTCCACCTAACTGTACATCAAAAAGTTCATACAAGTGAAAAGCCATTTAAATGCTTTGAATGTGGAAAGTGCTTCTCTGTGAATAGCACTCTAACTAGACATCAAAAGGTACACAAGGGGGTGAAACCATATAAATGCTTGGAGTGTGGAAAGTGTTTTTTTCAGAATGCTAGCCTAATTCGACATCAAAGGGTTCACACAGGAGAAAAACCATATAAATGCTTAGAGTGTGGAAAGTGCTTCTCTGCGAATGACACTCTCACTAGACATCAAAAGGTTCACACAGGGGAGAGACCGTATAAATGTTTGGAGTGTGGAAAGTGCTTCTCTCAGAACAGTAACCTAATTACACATCAAAAGATTCACACAGCAGAGAAACCATATAAATGCTTGGAGTGTAGGAAGTGTTTCTCTTGGAATGTCCTTCTAAGTGCTCATCAAAGGATTCATAAGGCGAAGAAGCCATATAAATGCTTGGAGTGTGGAAAGTGCTTCTCTGTGAATAGCAACCTAACTAGACATCAAAAAGTTCACACAGGAGAGAAGCTGTATAAATGCTTGGAGTGTGGAAAGTGTTTCTTTGAGAACAGTGCACTAACTACACATCAAAAGATCCATACAGGAGAGAAGCCATATAAATGCTTGGAATGCGGAAAGTGCTTTTCTCATAGTGGTACTCTAGCTGTACATCAAAAGGTTCACACTGGGGAGAAGCCATATAAATGCTTTGAGTGTGGAAAGTGCTTCTCTCAGAATGGCCACCTAACTTCGCATCAAAAGATTCACACAGGGGAGAAGCCATATAAATGCTTGGAGTGTGGAAAGTGCTTCTCTCGGAATGACCACCTGACTTCACATCAAAAGATTCATACAGGGGAGAAGCCATATAAATGCTTCATTTGTGGAAAGGCCTTCTCTTGGAATGGTCACCTAAGAAAACATCAAAGGATTCATACAGGGGAGAAGCCTTACAAATGCATGGAGTGTGGAAAGTGCTTCTCTTGGAATGGCCAGCTAATTAAACATCAAATGGTTCACACAGGGGAGAAACCATATGAATGCTTGGATTGTGGAAAGTGCTTCTCCAGAAATGCCCACTTAATTCGACATCAAAGAGCTCACTCAGGGGAGAAGCCATTTAAATGCTCCAAGTGCGGGAAGTCTTTTTCTCTGAATACCCATCTAATTGCACATGAAAAGGTTCACACAGGGGAGAAGCCATTTAAATGCTTCCAGTGTGGAAAGTGCTTTTCACAGAATGGCAGTCTAGCTAGACATCAAAAGATTCACACAGGGGAGAAACCATATATATGCTTGGAGTGCGGAAAGTGCTTCTCTCAAAATGGCCACTTAACTAGACATCAGAAGATTCACACAGAGGAGAAGCCATAGCACTGCTAAAAATGTTTTTGGGGTTAAAATTTGGTGCAGAAAAATAAATATCAGTACTTTGGGAGATTATTTGTTTCACTGGTCTGATCCAGCAAAGCTTTCCTAACGTTCTTGGATATCTGTCCTCTCCTTGGAAGACCAGTGACGCATGTCAGCTATCTTCTTCTACATTCATTAGAACTACAATAATCTTAGAAGAATAAAGTGCCAAAGGAGGTCTGGAACTGAACAGCAAGAAGACAGAAGTTATGACTGCCAGGAAGTCCTTTAATGCAAAAGAACCTCTTGTGGGGGTAGACAAGCCAAATCAAATACTTGAGAAGAATGCCATGGTTGAATCTGCAGACCCCCTCTCCCCCCAGCTTTGATAGTGCTGCCACCAGACTTTTAAAAATATCTTTTCAGTCAAAAGCCAAAAAGCAGAACTTTTAGCCTTACTGGGAGTTCTAAACAAGAAAGTAAACCCTGTGAGGCACGATGAGTTTCAGCAAAGCAATCAGTTTGGTAGGATTTAGCTAGAGGCTCAGTCTGGATTGAGGTGGAAGCCAGCTGAAATTAAAAAACACCTCAAAATATGATTAAATTGAATATATTTAGGTCCCTTCTGCACATGAAGAATAATGCACTTTCAGCCCACTTTCACAATTGTTTGCAAGTGGATTTTGCTATTCTGCACAGCTGCAAATTGCATTGAAAGTGGATTGAAAATGCATTATTCTGCATGTGCGGAAAGGGTCTTAGAATTGTGGAAGAATATATTTACAAGACAGTAAGGAAATAAAAGTCCTATTCCCATAAAAGGGGATTAACTAGTACCTAAGCAATAACTTTCAAAGCAAATGGCAAAGTCAGCATCAAGATATTACCGTTCAAGAGTGCACTTGGCACAAGTCCCAAAATGTCAATCTAGCCATAGTTCAGGACACACAGCATACTTGTCAAAGCTCCAAAATGCCAAACCTGGGAATTTGCTGTATGATTCCACAAGGACACACATGGCCAGAGCGGGTAGCCCAGGTGTAGGGAACCTGCGGCTCTCCAGATGTTCAGGAACTACAATTCCCATCAGTCTCTGTCAGCATGGCCAATTGGCCATGCTGGTAGGGGCTGATGGGAATTGTAGTTCCTGAACATCTGGAGAGCCGCAGGTTCCCTACCCCTGGGGTAGCCAGTGTGGTCAGAGGCCCAAATCACTAACTGGATAACAGCTTGATCATCTAAGACAATTATGTGCCCAATGAAGGCTAGGTAACCCCCCTAGGGCAAATCAAGATTACAGAGAGACTGGTTGTTGTGAGTTTTCCAGGCTGTGTGGTAGTGGTCTGGTAGATCTTGTTCCTAACTTTTTGCCTGCATCTGTGGCTGGCATCTTCAGAGAGAATTTGCGCTGCGGTCGTAACCACCCTCCTTTCCTGACACGTTAATCAATATTGTAAGAATGTGTGTTTTGTTTTCATTCCAATTGTTCTATTATTAATTTTTTTTGAGGGAAGATGTTGGGATAGAACTTTGCTTTCAAGATTTTTCCTTATATTAGTCTAATGTGTTAATTTGAAGACCTTTTGTAAGGTCACATATTCAAGTAGGCAGTTCAGTTAGTTGAGAGGGCTCGCACGAACCTGCTGGAATTACACATTAGATTAAAACTGTTTGAAGTACTACTCATTTTTCTGGTCTCTCTTTTGGAATTCAGAAATATTACATGGTGAAGGTATGATTTCATGGCAAAAGATGTTTTCTCAAACCATGTGTTGATACCATGTGCATGTGTGTGTTTGTTGTCCAAGGGCTTGCGTCTGAACAGAAGTCCTTTCCGCATAGAAATTCACATATAAGGACACAAGACTCACTGGAAAGGACAATAAAGCTTTTAAAAGTTGAAGGCAGCAGTGAAAGAGGAAGACCCAACATGCTATGGATTGATTTTGCAAAAGAAACCACAGCACTCCATTCAGAAGAACTAAGCAACGAAATAGGATATTTTGGAGGCTATGGCTTCGTACGGTCATCATGAGTCAGAAGCAATTTCAAAGATTTTGAATGCAAGGAATTGAACACAACACAATGAAAGCGATGATGCCATACTTGGAAGCTGGCACCCCTAATAAGCCTAATAACATCATCCCTTCAGTGCACAAAGAAAGAGACTAGCTCTGCTTCTCCTGTTTCCCAGAAAGGAAGGAAATATTCCGGCACTGCAGAATGTACTGATCTCAATCAAACCTTACAGCACCAAGGCTCAAATATCACTATAAATCAGAGCAAGCAAGGACAAATATTTGCAAGATAATACTCATAGGTAGCAATAAATAAATAAATAAAAACCTTTTAAGGGCACTTGTATTATTTTGCCATAAATTTCATCCCCTCCCCTTTATTTTGCGTAATATGACAACTATTGATTATGGTCACATCTTGTGCGTAAGCTGCCCTGAGCCCAGCACTTAGCTGAAGAAGGACAGGATATAAATCTAAATAAAGTAAAAGTAAAGTATTGGCCATAAACTGGAATCAATCATTGATAACTAGTGCAATACATATTTTTTGAAAAATACAAGAGGAAAGGAAGGAAGATACTACACTTAGGCAGAAAAAATGAAATGCACTGATATAGGATGGGTGACACCTGGCTTACAACACTACATGTGAAACTGATCTGTGAGTCTTAGTAGACCACAAACTGAACATAAGTTAGCAGTGTGATGCAGTGGCCAAGAAAGTCAATGCGATTCTGGGCTGTATCAATAGGAGTATAGTGTCTAGATTGAGGGATGTTGTTGTACCTCTCTATTCTGCATTGGTTAGACCTCACCTGGAATATTGTGTACTGTTCTGGGCACTGCAATTCAAGAAGGATATTGACAAGCTGGAATGGGTCCAGAGGAGGGCAACCAAATGATAAAAGGTCTGGAATCCATGCCCATTAAGGAGAGACTTAGGCAGCTGGGTATGTTTAGTTAGGTGAAGAGAAAGTTAAGAGGTGACATGATAGCCATGTTTAGATATTTGAAAGGATGTCATGTTCGTGAGGGAGCAAGCTTGTTTTCTGCTGCTCCAGAGATTGGGACCAAGAGTAATGGGTTTAAGGCAGTGGTGGGATTCAAATAATGTAACAACCGGTTCCGGTGGTGGGATTCAAATAACTGTTTGTTTACAAGCACCATTTTAACAACTAGTTCTGCCGAAGTGGTGCGAACCTGCTGAATCCCACCACTGGTTTACGGTGACGGAAAAGAGATTCCACCTAAACAACAGAAAAACTTCCTGACAGTAAGGGGCAGGGCTGTTCAACAGTGGAATGCACTACCTTGGAGTGTGGTGGAGTCTCCTTCTTTGGAGGTTTTTAAAGAGAGGCTGGATGGTCATCTGTCAACAGTGCTTTGGCTATGTGTTCCTGCATTGCAGGCGGTTGGACTTGACAACCCTGGGGTCTCTTCCAATTCTATGAACTACATTTCCCAGAAGCCCTTGCGAGTACTATTGTAATCAACCCAGCCTTTCCTAGTCATTGAAGGGTAGGGGCTTTTTCTAGAGGATTGAGAAGGAAATTTGGGCAATATGGAGTCCCTCAGGGTCCCTTTTCTTTCTGGTTCCCCCCGGCTGGAGGAAGAATCTGGCTTTTGCCTGTCTGCAGGAGAGGTGAGTTGAGGGCTTCATAAAGCAGATCTTGGGCAAGAACAGGGGAGGGGAGAGAAAATAGGGATGAAATGGAGGAAAAGAGGAAGAGGTGGCTGGAGGGAGTCCCTAGAAAGCTGCTTCCCCCCCAGGATCTTGGAGGAAGGGGGCTTGCGTACCCCTCCCCCCCAACGTATTTCCTTCAATCATTGTGAGGTTATTCTCAACAACTAGAGAGACCCTCCAGCAGAGTTCGTGACCTGTTAGTGACTCCCATGGGTTGATGCTCTGAGCTCTGCAGAAAAATATGTTTAAGGCAGAAGCCTTCTGTGGAATTACGATTGCTGTGTATGTCTGTAGTTACCCATGCGAGCTAGTTCTGTGGCTGAACCCAGAATACAGTCCAATAGGGGCTGTTTTGGTTGCTTTCTCATTTAATCTGACTTGACCAAGAGAAGCTCAGTTCTGTACAGTTTTCTGGATTTGGATCTCTGGGAGACTTTCAGTATATTTTAGTTGTCAGTGGTTGAAAAAAAAGAATGCAATTTTCATTGCTGTCAGTTTGATGTGCCACATTGTCTTGATTACTTCAGTGCTGATGGGATTCTTCATAAATTCTTGAGTGTTTGTGAACAGGAATCGATGATCAAAAGGCACATATTTTCCTCTTTCAGAGATCCCCACTGTCCTTTGAAGAGGTAGCCGTCTTCTTCATGGAGGGGGAATGGGCTCTGCTGGATCCAAGCCAGAGAAAACTCTTCTGGGAAGTTATGGAGGAAAATTATGAGACTGTGGCCTCTCTGGGTAAGGATCTTTCCCCTTTTATTATGACTATGGAAGAGAAGGAAGAAGATGGCATCTTCCTTTGACATTTTCACCTTCAAGTCACATTTATATTTGCCACAGAAGAAAGAATAGAGCTCCCACTCCCAGGAATATTACAACTACAATTTCCAATGTACTTGGCTAGGAGTGAGTCTGGAGATTATGTAGTCCAGGATTTTCCTATTCCTATTTCCGTTTTCTGCTACACACTCTTTCCTTTTTGTTCTTGTGGTATAAGACTTCCCCTCAGTGACAAATGTTCTTAAGGCAGCAAATGTATAGGCTTTCGGTTGCTGCAGCAAATTAAGTGTTGTATTGAGCCTGAAGAGGACAGAAATCACTGAAGCAGGAGGTTTCAGGAAGAAGCAGAGACTTATTTATTGATATACGTATGAAGCTGCCCTACACAATAACAAACATAGAAGCTCTGTTGTCCACATTCCCAAATATTTCAAGCTTTTAATTTTGTTTGGGTTTTGTTTCAGGGAATTACATTTCCCAGAAGGCCTTGCTAACACAAGAGAAGTCAACCCTTCCTTTCCTAGGTGTTCATGGAATGGTTTTTCCACAAGGCAGAGAAGGAAATTTATGGAATGTGGAGTTCCACAGGACCTCTCCTATTTCTCATTTCCCTTGGCTGGAGGGAGAATTTGGTTCTTGCACCTCTGCAGGAAAGGTGAGTTCAGTATTTCATCAACAGCATGAACAAGAAAGGGGAGAGGAATCATAGAGTTGGAAGAAACCCCAAGGGCCATCAAGTCCAACCCCCTGCAATGCAGGAACATACAGTCAAAGCACCGTTGACAGATGACCATCCAGCCTCTCTTTAAAAACTCCAAAGAAGGAGACTCCACCACAATCCGAGGTAGTGCATTCCACTGTTGAACAGCCCTTACTGTGAGGAAGTTTTTCGTGATGTTTAGGTGGAATATCTTTTCCTTCACCTTGAAGTCTGTATGAATAGGTGTGAAAGAGAAAGGGAGCATCAAATGGCTTCCTGGAAAGGATCTGTGTTTGGATGGCGGATGTCTGTATTTGCACTCTCTTGCATGTATTTCATACAACCAGTTTGGTAATACCTAGATCAGGAGTAGGGAACCTGCAGCTCGAGAGCCACATGCAGCTCTTCTGCCCTTGCACTGTGGCTCCACAAGCCGAGCCACCGGCCCCATCCTTGCCCGCCCTGCATGCAGCAGGGCAGGCACACCAACTGCCCACGGTCGGCTGGGCCGCGCTGCGGGCTTCCCCTCTCGCTCGCCCTGTTGGAGCAGGGTGGGCGCTTTCCCGGCGGCCGGTGAGGCCGAGCCGCTGGCTTCATCCTTGCCCGCCCTGCAGGCAGCAGGGCGGGTGCATCCATGCGCTTCTCAGAATGAGCGGAGTAAAAGATTAAAAAAAACCCTATATATATAGTGTTATCTTTATTTTAAATGTCAAAAATTATTTGCGGCTCCAAGTTGCGGGTCCAAATGGCTCTTTGAGTGTTAAAGGTTCCCTTCCCCTGACCTAGATGGATGCCTGGTCTGGTTCAGTAGAGTTCCTTGTCTATTCTTTCTGATCCCCATAGGTTGCTACACTTGCAATTTTGTTTTTTGCATGCTCCACAGGCTAACATCCAAACAGGCATTTGGCCATAATTTACTTCAGTAGTGAAAGTATTTGAAGTACCTTCTGTTGCTTCCTGAGCAATGTGATTCTGATGAGCATCATCCTCAAGAAGACCTCTGAACTGGCAATTGGTCTGAAGGTTTGTTTTATGATGGATCTAATTCACCCTCCCTGTCTGTGCTGTCCTCCACCTTCCTGGCTTCTCACAAGTGAATCTTTGCTTCCATTCATAATAAACACAGGGATGTTCTGTAGGTAATCTAGGCCAGGATATAGTGATTCCTGGGCGTTATGATTAAAGAGGATTTGACCTGGGGAGTACAGACTACCGCGGTGGTTAAGAAAGCCCAGCAAAGACTGTACTTTCTGAGACTTTTAAGGAAGCAACAACTAGATGGAAAACTTCTGGTGTCCTTTTACCGCTGTGCTATAGAGAGTGTCCTAACCTACTGCATCTGTGTATGGTTCTCCAGTTGCACAGTGGCGAATAGGAAGGCGCTCCAAAGGGTGATCAATACTGCACAAAGGATTATCGGCTGCCCTCTCCCCTCCTTGGAAGAAATCTATAATGCCCGAAGTCTAAATAAAGCCCAAAATATTCTAAGGGACCCGTCTCATCCAGCACACTCTCTTTTTAAACTGCTACCATCTGGCAGACGATACAGGGCCCTCAGAACTAGGACAAAGAGGCTTAGAGACAGCTTCTACTCTAGAGCTGTGGCTATGCTAAACTCCGCTGCTTCATATTGATGTATTTGGGGCTATGTAGGGATGGGTGGAGGATGATGATGTATGAGTCTGAAATTGCATGAGTCTGAAATTGTATGAGTCTGAAATTGTGTGCATCGAGGAATGCTGCTGTAAATTTCGTTGTGCGTGCACAATGACAATAAAATGCTTATGCTTATGCTTATTCTCATCATTTTTGGCAATACAACTCCTACAGATCTGGAAGCTCATGCCAATTTTGTGGCTCTTAGCTTTCATTTCATTCTTATATATAAGAATATCACCCCACACACTTGCTAATTTTTTGCAAGGTGTTTATCTTTGTCACATTACCATTGTTTTCATGTGAAATCTCAAATCTGAATGGATGATGCAGTGGCTCCCTCTGAGTTGAAGGGTTTGGTGTACAACCTGCAGCCATTCCGCAATCCATAAATATTTGGAAAGGTCTCTGAGCCTTCAGGTTTCTGTTGGGTGTTTTCCTGCCCTGCATCTTTGACCCTTCAAGCTCCAAGTATCACACAGCATGGGGTGAAGAGGCCTTGGGTTTGTTAGGGACAAAATACAACAAAAGACACAGTGGCCTCAATTAGGGTAGTGTATATTTAGAGAGTTGGAAGCGAGCTTTAGAATAACGCAGAATGCCTCTGCAGACAAAATAGTTCAAAGGAGAAACCTTATGTGGTGAAATAGTTTTTGTATATTTCTGATTCTGATGTTCAGGGTCATGGTAGACAGTCCATTAGGGCATCTTTTGAAACATTTTATTTGACTAGACCAAGAGAAGGCCAGTTATTTCCAATTTTATAACTTCACATTTCTAGGAGATGTCCAATATACTCTACAAGCTGGCGGGTGAAAACAGTGGATGCAGTTTTCCTTCCCATTGATTGGAAGAATTGCATTTGTTTAATCAACTGAGTGTCTGATCAGATCCTTTTTTCTTTTGATAATCAAAAGGAACATATTTTCCTCTTTCAGAGATCCTCAGTGTCCTTTGAGGAGGTAGCGGTGCTCTTCACTGGGGAGGAATGGGCTCTGCTGGATCCAAGCCAAAGAAAACTCCTCTGGGAAGTGATGAAGGAAAATTATGAGATGATGACCTCTCTGGGTATGAATCTTTTCTGTTTTATTGTGAATACTGAAAAGAAGGAAAGGGATGGTATCTCCCTTAGGCCCTCTTGAATTTCAGAACATAGTTGAATTCACCATAGACAAAAGAATGGAACTTGCTCCGGTATGGATATTACAATGCAGAAAGGTGGCTCACATCCAGTATGCATGCTTCTCATTGCTGCTACCCAAAAGTAGAGCTCTGCATTTATCTTTCTTGAATTACACCAGTCCTCTAATCCTATGAAATACCACTGAAAGCTACTCTTTGGGTGCAGTTCCCAAACTGTTCCCTATTCATCTAGCTGTTCAGTTTCCATCAGAACATCAGGAGAACCCTGTCCAAAGCTTTATTGAAATCAGGTAAACAAAATTGACAGGATTCCTTAGATCCAGGAAACTCGTCACTCAACCAAAGGAAAAAACAAGGTTGGTAGGGAAAGAGCAGTTGGGATCAAATCCATGCTGACTTCTCTGTATGACAGAGTGGTCCTTCAGATAAGTAGCAATTGCCTGGAACTCTTTGTTTCTACTTTGGCTGTTCACTTATGACTGGAAGTGGCTCCTATACAGTCCATTGTCTGAGAAATGGAAGCTGATATGGGTTTGAGCTGCCTTGTTGATTTCACTAGGACAGAGAAAGGATTTCGCACCTGTTGCTTATAACCCTAGCTCTGCCTCCTGACAAAATAATTGCAGCAATACTGCAAGAGGCAGTAGCCTCAGAGATCCTTCTTTCCAGGCAAACTGTATGCAAAATTAGATGCATGGTAAATCTTTCTACTCACTTAACCTGATTGCTTTTGAAAATTCATGGACATAGTTGAAACACTTTTGTTTTGTAAAAGTGTCAATATCCCAATGTGGCCAACCTTAATGGGAAAACTTAAATTGATTTTCTCTCTACGTTTTGTTATCACAACAGTCCTGCCAGGTGGGTCCAGTTGAGAGGGAATGAGTGGCACCAGGTCCCCACTAAGCACCCATGGAAAAGTTCTGGGAACTTGAAGATATGTGTCTTTAGATCCTAGTTTCACACACAAATTACTACACCACACTGGATCTGATAGATCAGGGAAGTTACTAGTTGCCTTTTATTTTGTAGAGGGGAAATAATTTCCGATCCCACTGGCTGTGCTGTCTGAAACTCTGACCACTTCAACACACTTCTTCTGGCAGTGTAGCTTTTGTGAAACAGTAGTGAGCAGGCAGTTGTGGGTGATTGATGCAAGCTGTGTGGTGTCAAGTTGCCTGGCTGCCATTGGTGCTGGTCTGGCCCAGGAGAATCCTCCCTCAAATGCCAAAGCAGTCCTCAAAAGGGTACTGTCGCGTGCTTTTGCCTCAAACTGTCAGAAATCAAGGCTTGAAGGCTGACAATATTGTGTGGTAGCTTCACACTGAAGAGGTTTGTTTCTTTTGTTAAAGGCACTGCTTATATTATTAGGGAGGGCTATAACAGCCCTATATACTTCCTTCAGATTTTTCTGAAGAGCAACTGTCTGCAACAGAAACAAGAAATCCCCTTCCTGTTCCTGTGATTTCTCCTTTTCCTAATGTATGATTAAATATTTTACAGGTTTTCCCAGGACCTTGACTCTCATAGTAGAAAATACTATTGATCACTAAATATGCCTGCTAACAGGATTTTGTATTGTTTCATTTTTATTTGATTTCTGATTCTCTTTTGCAGTTGCAGATATGAGGGAGATGGTGAATGACGAGGACTCAGAAAAGCTAGTTGTGGAAAAAGACAATGATGTGCAGATGGAAATGAAATCTGGGGATGAAGCAGTCCTAAGACGTGATTGCAGAAAAAAATGGGAAGTAATAGAGAAGCAGACAAAGGAATTTGTTGGCTTTGAGAACAGAAATAAGCCTGATGTCTCAGCCCTAAATGAAATATGGAGAAGAATGTACAATTGTATGGAAGGTGGAAAGAGCTTCTGCCAGAGTACTGCACTAAAAACACATGTAAGTATGCACTCAGAGGAGAAGCCTCATAAATGTATGGAATGTGGAAAATGCTTCTGTCTAAATGCCCACCTAACTGCACATCAAAGTATTCATAAGGTGAATAAGCCTTATAAATGCGTGGCATGTGGAAAGTGCTTCTCTTGGAATAGCTACCTAACCTCACATCAAAGGAGTCACACAGGAGAGAAGCCATATAAATGCTTCGAATGTGGAAAGTACTTCTCTTGGAACAACAGCCTAATCACCCATCAAAAGATTCACAGAGGTGAGAAGCCACATAAATGCCTGGAGTGTGGAAAATGTTTTACTCAGATTAGCCACTTAACTGCACATCTAAAGGTTCACACAGGGGAGAAGACATATAAATGCCTGGAGTGTGGAAAGTGTTTCATTCGGAATAGCCACCTAACTGCACATCTACAGGTCCACACAGGGGAGAAGCCATATAAATGCCTGGAGTGTGGAAAGTGCTTCACTCAGAATAATCACCTAACTGCACATCTACGGCTTCATACAGGAGAGAAGAAATATAAATGCTTGGAGTGTGGAAAGTGCTTCACTCAGAGTAATCACCTAAAAGCACACCTAAAGGTTCACACAGGGGTGAAGCCATATAAATGCTTGAAATGTGGAAAGTGCTTCTCTCAGAATAGCAGCCTAACTAGACATCAAAAGATTCACACAGGGGAGAAGCCATATAAATGTATGGAATGTGGAAAATGCTTCTCTCGGAATAGCCAACTAATTAAACATCAGAATTGTCACACTATGAAGCCATATAAATGCTTGGATTGTGGAAAGTGCTTCTATGAGAATGGCCACCTAATTCAACATCAAAGGGTTCACTCAGATGAGAAGCCATATAAATGCTTTGAGTGCGGAAAGTGCTTCTCTCAGAATTGTAGCCTCAATAGACATCAAAGGATTCACACAGGGGAGAAGCCATATAAATGTTTTGAATGTGGAAAATGCTTCTCTCGGAATAGCCAACTAATTAAACATCGGAATAGCCAACTAATTAAACATCAAAAGGGTCCCACTGTGAAGCCATACAAATGCATGGATTGTGGAAAGTGCTTCTATGCTAATGACCACCTAATTCAACATCAGGGGGTTCATTCAGATGAGAAGCCATATAAATGCTTCAAATGTGAAAAGTGCTTCTCTCTGAATACCAACCTAACTGCACATCAAAGGATTCACATAGAAGAGAAGCCGTATAAATGTTTGGATTGTGAAAAGTGCTTCTCTTGCAGTAGCTACCTAACCACACATCAAAGGATTCACACAGGGGAGAAGCCATATAAATGCTTGGAGTGTGGAAAGTGCTTCTCTCAGAATTGCCGCTTAACTAGACATCAAAAGGTTCACACAGGGGAGAAGTCATATAAATACTTTAAGACTGGGAAAAGGTTACATTAGAGTTTAATTTTTACTTTACATTAGAGTTGAATCTTGTTACCCACAAGATTCACACGGGAAAGAGTTAGCATGCAGAAAACAAGTTGAAGTGGCTGAGCAGTCTTATAATAGTTGCTCTTGACAAGCCCCATCACTGTGCCCATTTCCCACCTTTCTGTCTATCCTGCCTCTTTTTTATCAACCAAATATATGTAGTACTATTTTGATCAAAGACTACATAGTTTTCTCTATAGCCCTCTTATGTTTCTGCACAAAATCCTGCTCGTTAATCGGTCATTTATGAAGGCATTAAAGTTAATGAAAAAATGCTTTAATTTTCCAGTGGGAAGGTAGAATAATCTGCAGTGGTGTCAAATTGTGGATTAAATTTCACGGAGATTCAGTCTGTGCATGGCTACCAGCCATAGTGACTAAAGGACATCTTCACATTCAGGGGAGTGAACCTCTGAATATCAGTGCCAGGAGGCAACATCAGCTGAAGGCCTCGGTCTTTTTGCTTTGTTGTTGGCCCCACAGAGGAAGTGTTTGGCTGCTTTGGAATATGATTTGTTGCACTAGATGGATCACTGGTTTGATCCAGCAGGGTTTTCTTACATTTCTAAATATCTGGGGTTGATGGCCCTTGGGGTCTCTTCCAATTCTATGATTCTATGATCATCTAAAGCAATTACATGTCCAATTCTGGCCAGATGACCTCTTTGGGTAAATCAAGATAACAGGCAGAATTTACCCTGCAGTTACAGCCTCTCTGTTCCCAACATGTAAGTTAGAAGACTCAGAATTGTATGTATATTTGATTTATTTTCATTCCAATAGTTGTTATGTTGTTGTTAATTATTTTTGAAAGTAAAAATGTTGGGATAGAACCTTACTTTCAATATTTTCCCTTATATTAGTCTAGTGTGTTAATTTCAAGATCTTCCCTAAGGTCATATATTCAAGTCAGCAGTTGGTTGAGAATGGTTGCCTGAACCTGCTGGAATTACTCATTACCATAGATTAAAACGGTTTGAATTACTCCTTGTTCTTCTGGTCTGTATTTTGGAACTCAGGAATGTTTCATGGTGAAGTTATAGTTTCATGGCAGAAGTTGTTTTCTCAAAACATGTACTAAAACCATGTTTCTTGATCAAGAGCATGCATCTAAATGTACATCCTTTCCATATAGAATTTCACTTTATAAGAAGAGAAGACTCACTGGAAAGGACAATAATGCTTGAAAAAGTTGAAGGCAGCAGGGAAAGAGGAAGGAGCAACATGCAATGGTCTAAACTCATGAAGGAATCCATGGCACTCCTTTTGCAAGAACCGAGTAAAGCAATAGGCTATTTCAGAAGCTGGATTCATAGGGTCACCATAAGTGAGAAGCAACTTCAAAGCACTTAACACACAACAACGTGAAATAAATATGACCACACTCTACCTGGAGGCTGGCACCCCTTATAACCCTAATAACAATTCCTTCAGAGAGCAAAGAAAAGACTCTTCCTGGCTCTGCCTCTCCTGTTTCCCAGAAAGGAAGGAAATATTCTTGCATTGCAGAATGTACTGGTCCCATTCAAAGCTCTCAGCACCAAACCTCAAATCTTTATCACTAAATCAGCATAAGAGGGGGAAAGCCAGCAAGAGAATAGTCATTGATGGCAACAAAAAATAAATTTAAGGGGACTTGTAGCATTTAGCATAAATATTTTAGTTATTTTAGTTATTTAGCTATTACTGCTATGCTGGTTGCTGGTATCAACTATTGATGGCTAGTGCAATCCATATTTTTTTTAATGTGAGAGGGGAGCAAAGAAGAAGTAAGATGAGGATAAGGAGGATTGTGAGTGGAAGAAAAAGGGTGGATATTCACAGGCTGTAGTGGCTGGGGCATGGATTCTTGGAGAGGAATAACTTGAAAAAGAAATTGTGCATGGAAACACATGCAAATCTGATATTGCTTTTAATGGCCGTATAAGCACTTGTAGAAACATCAAGTAAAACTGTTCAGATCACAAACTGGGTCTGTGAGGGAACCACAACGATGCAAAACACACACACTCAAGAACCTAACATGACTAGATGGTTATACAAGAAGCAGAAAAACAAAGCGTGAAAGAGGCCGTGGAAAAAGTTTCAGTCCCTTTAATGAAGTTGTCAACCCCGGTGTAGACCAGGAGATCAGTACCCCTGGAGAAAATGGCTGCTGTAAAGGGCATGATACCCAGTTGAAGTCCCTCAACTTCACAACCCCACCAGCCTCCAGGTGGGTGCTGGAGATGCACTGGAATTAGTTCCCCTGGAGGAAATGGAAGCTTTTGCAGGTTGACTCTAAGGGATTGCAAACCCCCACCCACTGAGGTCCCTGTTCTCCCCAGACTCCTCCCTCAAATCTCCAGCAATTTCTCCATCAAGAGTTGGCAACCCTAGCCTTTTGACCATGCCTGGAAAAGTTTAGTTCCCAGCAGGAGAGCAAATTTGCGGTTAAACACCCCCCTCCCTCAAAGATTTGGGCAGAAAAGGTTTCTTCCCCATCGCCTTCTACACTTTTCCAGGAGCGCCCCAGCTGGTCTCTCAAGCAGCGGGGGCGCCAAGGGGAGGTTGCTCCAGAGCCCAAAACAGCAAAGAGACACCTCCCCTTTCCGAAAACCTGTTATTCCGTCTGGGTCTGGTTGTTGCAGGGAACTACATTTCCCAGAAGGCCTTGCAAGTGCCGTTGCAAATCTAGCCTTTACCAGGCATTCAAAGTAGCGGATTTTTTCTGGATGGGGAGAAATGCATTTGGGCAATTTGGAGCTCTGGAGAGCCTCTGCTCTTTCTGGTCCCCGCCGGCTGGAGGGAGGGTCTGGCTTTTGCGTGTCTGCAGGAGAGGTGAGTGGAGGGTTTCATGAAGCAGATCTTGGGCAAGAAGAGGGGATGGATGGCAGAAAAATAGGGGTGAAGTGGAGAGAGCGCGGTTCCCCGAATGGATCTTCCCCAGGGGAAGGAGGGTTAGGTTTTCACGCCCTTTAATGTATTTCAACCAGCCTGAGTTTATTGTATTCTCAAAGAGATAGATGGCCCCATTGTGTGATCTAGCAGGGTTCGGGCTTTCTATTGCCTCCTGTGGCGTTCAGCTGATTTTCAGGACATGGGGTTGCTTTCTCTGGTGTATGAACAGTGAGCATCATCCTCAAGAAGTTCTCCGAACTGGCAACTGGTCTGAAGGTTTGTAAAGACGGGGATCTAGTTCATTTCTCCCTGCCTATCCAGGTTCCACCTTGCTGGAGTCTCTAGAGTTACCCATCACTTACCTTGCAAAATATTAGAGGGATTTTGTGTTGCTTATCTGGGCCAAGCTGTTTCATTTCCCTTCATTTTGGTACTGCAACTCCCACAATCATTCTGAATCTAGTGCCAATGTCAGGACTCAGTTTCATTTTGATGTTCTAGATAAGAATACCTCCCCCAAGCTATTTGAAAAATCTTCTGCTTTATGTTAATCTTTTCTTGAAACCATCACTATTGTATGAAATTCTGAATCTGTGGAGATGATGTTGCAGTTGAAAGGTGTGTTGTACAAACTGCACTCATTTCCACAATGCACAGATATGTGGAAAGGTCTTTGAGGCAGCAGGTTTCTTTACCCTATATCTCCCACCTGCCAAGCAGCAAGGATCACAGGGTCTGGGCTGGGTTGTTAGAGAAAAAAAGGGAACAAATTTGGACAGTTTACATTTGCAGA
The DNA here is from genome assembly GCF_021028975.2 of Sphaerodactylus townsendi. Lineage (NCBI taxonomy): Eukaryota > Metazoa > Chordata > Lepidosauria > Squamata > Sphaerodactylidae > Sphaerodactylus > Sphaerodactylus townsendi. Next base: position 7,783,787 of record NC_059427.1, read on the forward strand.
GCTGGATGCAAACTTTAGAGCAACACAGAACACCTCTACAGAAAAATATATTTAAAGCATATTTAAATATATTTAAACCTTCTATGGAATTATGATTGCTGTGTATGTCCACAGTTTCACATACAAGGTAGTTCTGTTGTCAAAGCTGGTATACAGTCAAATTGAAGTTGTTTCCGTTTGTTTTTTCATTTAGTTTATTTTGTATAGCCCAGTTCTGTGCTATTTAATCAATTTGTATCTCAGGGAGATTTTCAGTATGTTCTACTTGTCAGAGATAAAAAATGAACACAGTTTTAATTGCTGTCAGTTTAATGTATTACATTTTTAAAAATATGTTGATTGGCTAATGGATTCTTCTTTCTTTCTTGAATATTCTGAGACAAGAATTGATTATCAACTGGGCCATATTTTCCTCTTTCAGAGATCTGCAGTGTTCTTTGAGGATGTAGCCGTGTTCTTCATGGAGGAGGAATGGGCTGTGCTGGATCCAGGTCAGAGAAAACTCTTCTGGGAAGTTATGGAGGAAAATTACGAGACAGTTGCGTCTCTGGGTAAGAATAATTTCTCTTTTATTATGAATACGGAGAAGAAGAGTGGAGATGGTGTCTTCTTTTGACACTCTTGAACTTCAGTATGCATTTCCATTTGCCACAGAAGAAAGAACAAAGTTCTGAAATTCAAGAATCATACAGTGTTTGGAGAACAAGCATTCAACATTTCATGCTGTAAAGAGTGATATATTGATGCTAAGGGCTCTAATTAGGAGAGCTTTATGATTTCCAGTTAGATTCTTGCTAGCAAATCCCATTAGTTCCTGTTGTCTTCTTCTGCCTTTCTATTTTGCCACCAAATGGATCTCCCACAGTCCTTTGTTTGAGTGAATGAGGCTGATGGGAGGAGAGGAGGAATGGCCATGTTGATTTGACTAGTCCAGAAGAGGGGCCTTAGTGACAGAGCTCCTGCATTTTGAAAGTCTGGAGCTCAGTCCATGGCACTCAAAAAAGGGTTCAGACATGAGGGTCTTTGGTTGTACGGCTGCAAAAGGCCCCCTGCCTGAGACCTTCTCAAGGCACCATCTCTTGAAGTCGTTGGGCTTGATGGAAAGTTGCAGACGAAACCTTGGCAGAGGGAAAATGTGTGTTGTCTGTGAGCACTTTTGTTTTGTGAGAAAGATAATGAATATGCAAAGGAAAAGAAGCCAGGCGAGAGATGTGGCAGCCAGGTTCCAGGTGACAGAATGGGGACTTGGGAATCAAGTGCCTCTCTCTCCTCATAACACTCTGCTCTTCTTTAGCCTGCTGAGAGCAATTCCAGGTATTGATCAAGCCCACAATATAGTATCATTATCAAAGACCAAGATGGTTTCATGGGGCATCTCTTCCTCTTGCTCTGCAGTTCAGGGAATAACTCTGCATAGGTTTGGAAACCAAGATCATCCTAAAGCTAGTCTTCAAGTTTCCAGTGCCTAGTCTTGTTTCTTGAGGAGTTATGTCTGATACAAAAAGACCAACAGGCAGGCAGGAGCCTTTATTAGTATAAGCTGGACCCGTCCTGCTCATCCGCCTCACTAGCCCAAAGGTTTGCTGCGCTCACAGGATTTTTTTCATAATGGAAAATGGTGTGTGCCCTCTATGGGCTAATACCTGAAGTTCTGTTTGTTTATTTTTGTCCTACAGTGCTAAGCATTTTCAATTCTGTTCCCTCCCCCTGAGATCTTCTTTTGCTGCTTCCTGTGCAGGATGAGGCCGCTGTCAGTCATGTTCAAGAATACCTCTTCACTGGCAAGATTTTCCTGGCCCAGGTGACTTTCAGTGACCTCTGACCCTTCTTTTTTCCAGTTATGGGATCTCACCCCTTCTTGCTGTGCTTCCCAATCCCATAGTTCATTGCAACATTATATTGCTAAATATATCATCACAGTATTTAATGGGAGTTCCCATACTAAATGAGCAGCACTTTTTAGGGATACCATATTCCAGGTGGGGCCTGGAGGTCACTGAGTTAGAAGTGATCTCCAGTCTACACAAATCAGTTGAGGAACACCTTCTGCCATATAGCCCAACCTGGGTGCTCAGGTCATGGCGGGGGGTGGAGCAGTCCCTTCCCCCTTTGAGGTGGGGGGGTGGGGGCTGCATGGAGGACTTTCTCCTTGATAGCCCCCAATTTATGGTATGCTCTCCCATTAGAGGCACTGACGTTATACATCTTTTGGTGCTTGGTTAAGACCTCCATTTTCACCCAGGTGTTTGACTGATTTTTGCCATCTACCCCCAGACCACTGGCTTTTTGGAACTTGCCCTCCACCTAGTTTTAACTGTTCTTAGGTATGTTTTTAGGAGATATTTTGTATGTTTATGAGGATGTCTTTATTGTAATGTTTAGATGCATTGTTATATTGTGTACATGTTGAAGAGCAGGATAGAAATGTACTAGATAAATATATAAATTATTACTCTGTCCTCTATTCCATATTCTTTCCATTTTTGTTCTTGTGGTATAAGACTTTCCTCAGTGACAAGATGTTCTCAGGGTAGCAAGTGTACAAGCTTCGGGTTGCTGCTGTGAGGTAAGTTTTGTTTTGAGCTTGAAGAGGACAAAAATCACTGAAGTGGGGGTGGGGGTTCAGAAAACAGCAAAGATTTGTTTAAAGAATTATTTGTTTACCATGGCCACACAACCATGAAAACCCACAGCAGCCAGATTTATTTACTGATATAGATGTGAAGCTGCCTCACACAGCAACAAATGAACAACATACCCAATATTCTTTTCCACATTCCCAAATGCTTCAGTTTTTTAAAATTGTATGTGCATCTTGTTGTAGGAAACTACATTACCCAGAAGGCCTTGCGAGCACCAGAGAAGTTAACACTGCCTTTCCTAGGTGTTCATGGTGTGGTTTTCCCACAAAATCAAGAAGTAGACTTCCGGAATATGCAGTTCCACAGGGCCTCTTTTCTTTCTCTTTTTCCTCACCTGGAAGGAAAATTTGGACCTTGGACCCCTGTAGGAAAGGTGAGTTGAGTACGGGAATTCATCAACAGCATGAACAGGGAAAAAGAGTAGATGTCTATGTGAAGAGTAGATGTCTATGTGTAAGAGAAAGAGGGTCCATCCAGACAGTGGCTTCCCAGGCAAGATCTGTTTAGGGTTTTTGTAATGTTTTGGCTCTCTTGAATGAGTTCCATGCAACCAGCCTGGGTTTATTTATTATAAACAGCAAGATGACCCCTGGTCTGATTCAGCTAGGTTTTGCTTTTTGCACACTCCACGGGGTAACCCCCACAAACAGACGTTGGCCATATTTTACTCCTATAGCGGAAATATTTAAAGTACTTTCTGTTGCTTCCTTTGGAATGTGATTCCTATTAGCATCATCCTCAAGGAGACCTCTAAAATGGCAACTGGCCTGAAGGTTTGTTTTGTGATCTAGTTGCCCCTTCGTGGTTTCTTGCAAGTGAGCCTGTGCTTCCATTTTTAGAAACACAGGGGTTTTCCAGAAATAATCTGGGCCAGGATATTGTCATTCTCATCATTTCTGGTGTTATAACTCTCACAGTTTTTCTAGTTTTATTATTATAGATCAAAATATTCCCTCCCACGTACTTACTAAATTTTCTGTAAGATGTTTAACAGTGTTGCTTTTATTTGAAATCCCAAATCTGTTGAGATGATGCAGCAGCTTACTTGCAATTTGAAAGGTGTATTGTAAAACTGCAGTTATTCCGCAATCTACACATCTGCAGAAAGTTCTCTGAGGCTGTATGTTCATGGTGGCTGTTTCCTGCCCTGCATCTCTCATCCTTCAAGCCCCAAGGATCACAAAGCCTGGAGGGAATAGGCCTTAGGTTTGTTAGTTACAAAATAGAACAAAAGACCCAATGGCCTTGATTAGCGCAATTCATGTTTAGACAACTGGAGGCAAGCTTTAGCACAACACAGAATGCCTCTACAGACTTACATATTCTAAGCAGAAATCTTATATGGAGACATAATTTCCATGTATGTCTGGTTTTAAAATTTCAAGATAGTACAGTAGATAGTGGTAAACATTCAATTTTTAAACATTTGATTGGAGCAGTTCTTTTCTTTGTATTTCTAGGACATGTTTAATATATTCCAATTGTGAGAAACTGAAAACAATAATTTTTTGTTTGTTTCCTTGCCATTGGTTTGATTAATTTCCAAATTTTTGTTTGTTTCCTTGCCATTGGTTTGATTAATTGAATTTGTTTAATCAACTGTGTCCAATTGGATCACTTGTTCTTTCTTGAGTGCTTGGGGCAAGAATTGATGATCAAAACGAACATATTTTCCTCCTTCAGAGATACCCACTGACCTTTGAAGAGGTAGCTGTGTTCTTCACAGAGGAGGAATGGACTCTGTTGGATTCAGGCCAACGAAAACTCTTCTGGGAAGTGATGAAGGAAAATTATGAGACTGTGGCTTCTCTGGGTAAGAATCTTTTCCCTTTTATGATGAACACGGAAGAGAAGGGAGGGGGTGCCATCTTTCTTTGGTCCTCTTGGATTTCTGAACATACTTTAATACACCACAGATGAAAGAATGGAATTTATACAGCTATGGACATTACAATGTCCGAAAACGAAAGCGTGAATTCTTTCCATGCAGTAAAAAGAAATACGTTGATGAAGAAGACTTTGACCAGGAGAGAAACACAATATCTAGTTAGGGTAAAATCACAGAGTCATAGAACTGGAAGGGGCCATGCGCACCATCTAGTCCAGGGGTAGGGAACCTGCGGCTCTCCAGATGTTCAGGAACTACAATTCCCATCAGCCCCTACCAGCATGGCCAATTGGCCATGCTGACAGAGGCTGATGGGAATTGTAGTTCCTGAACATCTGGAGAGCCGCAGGTTCCCTACCCCTGATCTAGTCCAACCCCCTGCTCAATGCAGGATCAGCCTAGATCACCTCTGACAAGTGTTTGTCTAGCAGCTGCTGCTTCAAGACTGCCAGCAAGGGGGAGTTCATCACTTCCTAGGAAGCCCATTCCAATGACAAATGCTGAGCTACTCTTACTGTTTAAAAAATCCTATTATTGAAGCCTCTGCAGCCAACGGAAACAACTCCCTGATCTGTTCACACAGCAGACTTTCAAATACTTAAAAAGAGCAACCATGTCTCCTCTCAGTCTCTTCCTGACTGAACATTCCCAAGTCCCCCAGCTTTTTCTCAAAGGACTTCATCATCCTCATTTCTCTCCTCTGCACCCACTCCATTCTCTCTGTGTCCTTTTTAAAGTGAGGCCTCCAAAACTGCACAAAACTCCAGATGCAGCTTGATCAATGCAGTCTATAGCAGAACCAGGGACGTAGGTAAGGAGGGGGGTTATGGGTTTAAACCCCCCCATTACATGTTCGGCGGGGGCCCCGGGCGCTCCTGCACCCCAGCTGTGCCTCCCATCGGGCCCAGGCAACTGATCAGCAGCGGCGCTGCAAAAACAAGAGGCCGGGGGGGGGGAGGGGGGCACAAGCTGCAAGCCAGCCAGCCAGCCGGGGAAACAAAGTCTTGCCTCTCGCAAGAGTTCTCGAGCTCAAAACCTGCTTTGCGAGAGCCAAGAGGTGAGACTTTCTTTCCCTGGCCCACCTCCCCCCCACACGTCCCTGCAGGCCAGCTCTTGCTCTCCCCAGGCCCTTGGGAAAGCAGAAGCTGGCCTACAGACAAAACATTGAATGTTGTCTTCAATTTGGTTGAAAATTGATTTCAACGTTCGCATATCCCTTGTTTATCAGTTAGGTTCAAAACATGGTTTAATAAACATAACTACCCCATTTTTCTCTTCAAAACTTGCTGAAATAAACTCTTTACCCAATGATTTCTGACTCAAATATTTTTATATCATTTTTTTTCTGATGTGTTTCCTGCAAACAAATTGAAAAAAACTCTTTTGTGAGTCATTAAGCCCATTTATGTTCCAAATTAGGTATTCCAACTAGTTCCTTTTCATCTAATCCCTCGGAGTCTTTTATTTCTCCATGATAGTATGTTTCTGGTCTCCTTGGTCTAAATTGAATAAATCTTCTGTCTTCAAGTCCTCTTCATATGTCTCAAAAAATCTTTTGCCTTTTGCACTGTGTTCAATCTGATTCTTTGTTGTTTGCAATTATATCATACATACTACAGCTTTACTCAGTGGACTCTAATATTCTTCTACTTCATTTTCTCTGTTAGAAATGCAAAATCCTTTCTCTTAACAAAATATTCTCATAGGTTTTACTTTCAAATCTCAATTCTTTTCCCCATATTGTTCAACCTGATCATTACTCAGTTTAATGTCACTCACAGCTTGGTTCAAGAAGGTTTCCAGTTTTTTAGTTGATCTTTATTCATCTCTACCACTTTCTGATCTATTTTTTGCTCTAATCCATAATAGTCCAGGCTTTATCAGAAGTTTACACAGATGCAAGGCCACTCAGCCAGGCAAAGAAAAAACACACAGATAATGTGGTTTCAAGAGCAAATATCTGCAACAGAAGCAAGAAATCCTTTCCCTCTTCCTTTTGCCATGTATTTCTTCTTTTCCTGATATGTATTATTATTATAATTTATTAAATTTAGTATACCGCCCTATCCCCGAAGGGCTCAGGGCGGTGTACAGATAAAACATCAGCTAAAAACATACATATAATTAAAACAACAGTAGTATCTTAAAACATCGCCCGTGCCCTCCTAATGTGGAATAATGGGTCCTGATGGTATTAGGGCTCATGGGGGTAAGGAGGAGGGAGCAGGGGCATCCTCAGCGGCCGGTCTCTCCAAAGGCCTGGTGGAACAACTCAGTCTTACAGGCCCTGCGGAAATCCCCAAGGTCCCGCAGGGCCCGGACAGCTGGAGGGAGAGTGTTCCACCAGGCCGGCGCCAGAGCTGTGAAGGCCCTGGCTCAAGTGGAGGCCAGCCGCATCATTGAGGGGCCGGGGACCTCCAGTAAATTGGTCTCTGATATGCAGTTAAATATCAGTGAGGTTCTTCCACACTGTTGGCTCTTGTAGAAAATGCTATTCAGCACTGTCTTTACCTAGTAACTGGTATTTATAGCCTTTAATTCCTATTTGCTTTCTAATTCTCTTTTGTAGTTGCATATGTGAGAGAGATGTTGAGTGAGAAGCACTCAGGAAGGAAGGTTGTGGAAAAAGACGATGCTCCAAAAGTGGAATACAAATCTGGGGATGAAGCAGTAGCAAGGCAAGACTGCAGAAGGAAATGGGAAGTAAAAGAGAAGCAAAGGAAGAAACTGGTTGACTGTCAGAGCAGAAGCAAGCCTGAGGTCTCAGCCCAAAATGGAAATCAGAAGAGAAAGAAAAGATGTAATGGTCCCATTAATGAAAAAAGGTTCAGCGGCAAATTCAGCGGGGGGAAAAATAAGACGGTTACAACATGCTGGAAAATGTATAATTGCTTGCAATGCAAAAAGAGCTACTGCTGGAGTAGTGTGCTAAAAATACATGAAAGGATACACTCAGGCGAGAAGCCGTATAAATGCTTGGAATGTGGAAAGTGCTTCTCTCAGAATGGCCACCTAACTACACATCAAAGGAGTCACACGGGGGAAAAACCATATGAATGCCTGGAGTGTGGAAAATGCTTCTCTCGAAATGGTTGCCTAACTAAACATCAAAAGATTCACACAGCAGAGAAGCCATATAAATGCCTGGAGTGTGGAAAGTGCTTCTCTCAAAATGATTGCCTAGCTAAACATCAAAATGTTCACACAGGGGACAAACCATATCAGTGCTTGAAGTGTGGAAAGTGCTTCTCTCAGAATGGCCACCTAACTACACATGAAAGGATCCATACAGGAGAGAAACCATATAAATGTTTGGAGTGTGGAAAGTGCTTCTTTCAGAATGGTGACCTAACTAAACATCAAAAAATTCATTCAGGAGAGAAGCCATATAAATGCTTGAAGTGTGGGAAGTGCTTCTCTCAGAATGGGGACCTAACTGTACATCAAAGGGTTCATACAGGGGAGAAGCCATATAAATGCTTAGAATGTGGAAAATGCTTTTCTTGTAGCAGCTCCCTTTCTTTACATGAAAAGATTCATACAGGTGAAAAGCCCTATAAATGCTTGGAGTGTGGGAAGTGCTTCTCTCGAAATGGCGTCCTCACTGAACACCAAAAAGTCCATACAGGCGAGAAGCTCTATAAATGCTTGGAGTGTGGAAAGTGCTTCTCCTACCGTAGCTACCTAACTGTACATGAAAAGATTCATACAGGGGAGAAGCCACATAAATGCCTGGAGTGTGGAAAGTGCTTTTCTCTAAATGGCAAACTAAGTAGACATCTAAAGGTTCACACAGGGGAGAAGCCATATAAATGTTTGGAGTGCGGAAAATGCTTCTCTGAGAATGGTAAACTAACTGTTCATCAAAGAATTCATATAGGGGAGAAACTTTTTAAATGCTTGGAGTGTGGAAAGTGCTTCTCTCAGAATGGCTACCTAACTAAACATGAAAAGGTTCACATCGGGGCGAAGCCCTATAAGTGCTTGGAGTGTGGAAAGTGCTTCTCTCTAAAAGGCAAACTGAGTAGGCATCTAAAGGTTCACACAGGGGAGAAGTCATATGAATGCTTGGTGTGTGGAAAGTGCTTTTCACATAATGGCTATCTAACTGTACATCAAAGGAGTCATACAGGGGAAAAGCCCTATAAATGCTTGGAATGTGGAAAATGCTTCTCTCAGACTGGCCACCTAACTGCTCATCAAAAGATTCATTCAGGGGAGAAGCCATATAAATGCTTGGAGTGTGGAAAGTGCTAAACATCAAAAAGTTCACATTGGGTACAAATCATACAAATGTTTGGAGGGTGGAAAGAGGTTCAGTCAGAGCTGAAGTGTTACCTTACACCACAAAATTCACACTGGACAAAAGCTATCCAATCATAATTAACATGCAGGAAACCAATTTACTTGGCTGACCTTCCAGTATGTACCCCAACTTGTCTTGTGGTAGCTGACCTGGATGAGATCTATCTCTGTGCCCTTTCCCCTCATATGTATCCCCCATCCTTTGCCATCTATATATATAAAAATGGAACCATGCGTTTATTGCTTCGAAAATAACCCCGCACCTGCTGGCCCAAACGCACTGAAAATTTCACAGACACTTACTCATTCCCCCAACTGTGTTCTTACGTACCTCCCGCTGTCAGACAACACACCTGAGCCAGGTAAAACATCTTTTTCCTGGCACACCAGGCCATGAAGCTGCCTGTGTGTAACTGTCACCCTTAGAATGTTCGTGCCCTTAGAATGTTCGCTCAGATGGCCACATATGAGCAGTGAAAACAGTACATAGGCAATAACTCGAGTGGACGTGAAACACATACACATGTAGCCGTGTGAGATGTCAGGTGGGGTTCCCCCCCTCACATGCAGGTACCTTTCACTCTCTGTGCCTCACTCACTGCTATCACACAACACATCACTCTCATACACATTCAGCGGAGGGAGAGGGAGGCATGCAAGGGAAGAGAAGTGAGGGAGGGGACAGAGAGTGACAGGTGGCATGCAAGGGAGGGGAGGGAGCAGGCCCAGCAACTGGATATGACCCACCCACCCTAGCAGAGGGAGACGGGAGGGAGGGGGAGGGGTGCCATGCAAGGGAAGAGATGTGAGGGAGGGGAGAGAGTGAGGGGTGGCATGCAAGGGAGGGCCCAGCCAGCCTAGATTCCCTGAATACTGAGGTTACAGTTCAGAAAACCAGGTTGCCTCCGAGGCATGCGTTACTCAGGAGTAAGCCTCCGAGGCACGCGTTACTCAGGAGTAAGCTCGGTAAAGCAACCGTGACATACTTTGAATGGCTGAGTCGCGCCCCTCAGAGGGTTTACTCAGAAGCGACACCCATTTCCACCACCCCAACTTACTCCCAGGTAAAGGATCGTGACCAGCCAGCCTAGATGTATGGGAGGGGTGCCTTTCCGTCCCCCCCCCCCCGGATTGCGGTCACACACATCAATGACATCGCACAGTATCAGCCTGCACTTTTCCATGAGCACGTACTGCTGGCCTCTGCAATTGATTTGCTCCTACTATTCCTTTCCCATTTCACCACAATAAGCCATAGCAACGCGTGGCCGGGCCCCGCTAGTAACAAATAAAGCACCCTGTTGACAAAGACTACATATTTTTCTCTATAAACCTCTTATGTTTCTCTGCAAAATCTTGATATGTTCGTGGGTCATTCATACAATCAGAGTTGGAAGAGACCACAAGGGCCATCAAGTCCAATCCCGTCATTCAGGAACATACAATCAAAGCACTCCTGATAGATGGGCATCCAGCCTCTGTTTAGAAACCTCTGCAGAAGGAGTCTCTGCCACACTCCGAGGAAGTGCATACACTGTCGAACACCTCTTATTGTCAGGAAGTTCTTCCTAATGTTTAGGTGGAATCTCTTTTCCTGTACTTTAAATCCATTAATTCTTGTCCTAGTGGAACAGCAGAAAACAAGCTTGCTCCATGTTCTACATGATATCCCTTTAAATATTTAAATGTGGCTATCATGTCACACCTTAACCTTCTCTTCTCCAGACTAAACATACCTAGCTCCCCAAACTGTTCCTCATAGGACATGAAATCCAGACCTTTTACCATGTTAATCGCCTTTTTCTGCCTAAGTGTAGTATCTTAAATTTATCTCCGTTGAAATTCATTTTATTAGCTTTGGCTCAGCTCTCTAATCTGTCCAGGTCATTTTGAATTCTGATCCTGTCCTCTGGGATATAAGCTACCCCTCCTCATTTGGTGTCATCTGCAGATTTGATTAGCATGCCTTCTATTCCATCACTGATAAAAAAATATTTAATAGCACTGAGCCCAGGACAGAATACTGTGGCCCACCCACCAGTTTGTGTAGTTCACCCAGCATGTTGTAGGTTGATTCTCTGAGCGCTTGCCCTTTCACAAGTCCCCCAAGCAAGTTCTCTCCCCATAGCAGCAAGTGTGACTGCTATTGCACTCATAGATCTACAGCAACACATTAATTATTGCCTGGCCATTGCAGGAAAGTTCCTTTCTCTTTTTAAAAAATGTTGTGTGTTGAACATGCGAAGTTGCACAGGTGCAGCCAATTGGATTATGGAACAATTGGCATGGCTGTGGGTGTTTATTTCTGTTTGCCTTCACAGTTATGCATGCGTTGTAAACAAAAATTAAAAAGAAGCGTTTTCATGTGAAGGTGCAAAAACAACCTGAATTGTTTTCATGGTCTCAAATCGTTTCCTGGGTGCATAAACCGTACACATGCAAATGGAAAAAAGGAAAACTGGTTCATTTATAATGATAGCAACTCATAAATATGCTGTGCAGAATCCACCTTTATGAGATAACTGGGGCTGAGACAGTTCTGAAGAACTGTGATTGGCCCAAGGTCACCCAGCAGGCTTCATGTGTTGGAGTGGGGAAACAAATCCAGTGCATCAGATAAAGGTCCACCACTCATGTGGAGGCGTGAGGAATCAGACGGGCTATCCAATGTAGAGTCCACTGCTCTTAACCACTATACCAAAAAGGAAAGGAAAAGAGATTTCCTGCGTTGTTTGAATGTATGCTTTGCATCCAAACGTCATGAGAAACATCCTGCCATACTGACTCAAATAAAAAGGGGAAAAACGGAAGTAAGGGAAATCAATGGGAGCTAAGAGCATCACTAAAAGTTGGTCCCAGTAGTTTACATGAAGAATGTGGATTAAACTGAGGAGCATGCTGGAGATAAAAGCTGTTGGACGGAGGTTGTGATAATGCAGTTAATTGAACTGGAGAAGAATGCACTGGAAGGAACTTCATTAAAATAAACTGCCATCTGAGATTGATGATTTGAGAATTTGTTTAATTAAAAGTATTTACACCCTGCTTTTCTGTTGTACATATTCAAAGCAGCTGACAGAATACAACAAAATACAACAATAACTACCGGTAATAGCAGTAAAATACAATACAAAAGAAAAGAAAATATACAATACCATTAAAAAATCAAAAACACAATAAAATTCACCTTAAACACCCTAAATTGCCGCTTGGTAAGATCTTATTTATTAGATCTAGATTTTAAAGGTTGCCCAAAACAAAAACATCTTCACCTGACAATGGAAGGATAGCAAGGAAGGAGCAAGTTGGGTTTCTATAGAGAAAGTGTCTAGTTATCACCACTGAGAAGACTCTGTCCCAGGTCCCTACCAAATTTACTGATGGAATGGAGAGAGAGCCCTCCCTGAATGATCGTAATAAATGGGATAGGTTTCTGGTCCTGAACCTATTAGGGGACTGGAAAGGCATTTGTAAAGGCTTGGTGCAGAAAATATTCAAAATAATATGGGAATGCTGGATTGACGAGAGGGTTACTGGATTGACTGTTTATGTCTCTGTAGAAGATTGGAGCATCAACAAAGTGAGAAATATTTTTATTATAAAATCCAAACTGGCCTGTTAAAGATATCCAAGCACCATCAGCACAAAACGCAGAGGATTATCATAACTACTCCCCTTTGAACTCATACCCTTTTTCTGAAGCCTGTAAGAATGTGGAACGTATATGAGCAGATCAGGCCATGTTAGTTGCTAAAACAACCCAGCAAATGGTCAAATCAAGGCTTGAATTGAAAGGTTAACTTCATTACTTAATGGGTCTTTTCAAGGAACTAACATAGTGGTCCTTTTAAGAAGCCAAAATAGACCAGAGATCTTTTATGGAAAAACAGTCCACTTTTGTTACAAAGTAGTTTAACTAACCTTTTCAATCATCATTATATCTTCTTATGAACCTGGCTCATGAGCAGATTGGTAGACTGAGAGAATGAAGCCTGATAAACACAGGAGATGCTCTTCTACAAAGACTTATACATAGTATGGTTCCAGATATCACTTCAACTTTTGACCAGAAGATAAAGAAGAGAAAAAGAGGAGTTTGGATTTATACCATACTTTTCTGAGCCATAAGGAGTCTCAAAACAGTTTAAAAACTCCTTCCTCTCCCCAAAACAGACACTATGTGAGGTAGGTGGGGCTAAGAGAGTCCTGAAGAACTGTGACTAGCTCAAGGTCACCCAGCAGGTTTCAAATGTAGGAGTGGGGAAACTTCACAGTTCAGGCTAAAAACTGCCTGAGAAACTATACTTCCCAGGAGACCTTGTGAGCCCCAAGGTCTCATGGGAACTGTAGTTTTTGAGCCTGAACTGTAAATGGACCACTTTTTTCAGCCTGAAAAAGTACTAGAAAAAGAAAAGGAACTAAGGTAAATGTGGGAAGGGGACGGGGGGGCGTCGCATGGGGGCTATGCAGGGGTTGCAAGAAAAAGGGGGAGGGGGCAGGAGCGGTTTTCCACCCCCCAGGCATGCGCCCGGTGCACAACGCAGCCCTCCGCCCCCTTGCTGCTCCGCCACTGGTTGAAGGCCAGCTGTGAGATGCTATAGAACCCCCAGTTGAATATTGCCAACCTGGTTCAAGGGAACAGGGAGTTTTCCCAGGGAGGTTGAAAGTGGCTGTGGTTCCCCAGCTCTTGAAGAAGCCATCTTTAGATCCTATGGATCTGGCCAACTACTGCCCAGTTTTGAATTTGTCATTTCTGGGAAAGTTAGTTGAGAAAGCGGTGGCAAAACAGCTGCAGGACTCATTGGTTCTGGATCCCTTCCAGACTGGCCAGGATGGAGACTGTACTGGTTGCCATCAAAAACGAGCTCCGGATGCATCTGGACTGAGGCGGGTCAGTGCTGTTGGTGTTATTAGACCTCAACCCAGCATTTGACATGGTCGATTAAGACCAATTGACCCACCACCTAGCTGATGCTAAGATTTGGGATATAGCCTGAAAATGGCTGGCCTAATTTTCCAGAACTAGGGACAGCAGATGACACTTGCGGTGGGAGAGAATGTCTCGGCAGCATCCACTTGTTTGTGGAGTGCTGCAGAGAGCTATCCTCTACACAATGTTGTTTAACATCTTCATGTGGCCCCTGGGACAGCTTTACAACCAGCCTCAACTGTCAAAAGCTTGGATGTGACTGTGGAGTTCTCCTTATCTATGGAGGCCCCAGGCCACACACTGGCAAGGGTGGCCTTTTACCATCTTTAATAGGCCAGACAGTTGGTCCCCTACTTGTCCCACTCAGACCTAGCAACGCTGAGCCATGTGACAGGTTAGATTATGGTAACCCGCTCTATGCAGGCTTGCCCCTAAGACTGATCCAGACGTTAAAACTGATCCAGAATACAACAGTGAGACTTCTCACTGGAGCAAGGGTGAGGGAGCATATTGCATCTGTGCTATGATAGCTGCATTGGTTACCAGTTAAATTCTGGGTCATGTTCACAGTGTTAGTTTTTATTTTTAAGGCCTGGGTGATTTGGGATCCTTGTATTGTTGGAGTCGCATTCCTCCATATTGCCCATGGAGGACAGGGACTTTCTGGTGGTCCCTGGCCCCAAGGATGTTAGGTTGGCCTCAACGAGAGCCAGGGCTTTTCGGGCCCTGGCTCCTGCCTGGTGGAACTCTGTCAGCCTACACCAGGGCCCTCCGGGACCTTATTCAGTTCCACAGGGCCAGTAAGACAGAGATGTTCCATCAGTGTTTGGTTGAGGCCACGGGCAATCATTATTCCATCTTGCGGGCCTCCCAACTATTTACTCCAACTATCCTATCAACTACTCATTCCAACTGCTAATTTTGGTTGCTAGGTCTACTGTGACCCTCCCCCTTTTCTTTCCCCTACTCTCAGACAATGTTATGTATAAGAACTGTTGAGGTGGGGTTATGTATATATTATAGGTTACTATAGAAAGCTGCTGGATATTATGCCCAGTCATTAGACTCAAACTCAAGTTTTAATATTATTTATTGTAATGTTTTATAGTATTACCTTTTTTTTTATTTTGTAATCTCAGAGCCGCTCAGAGCCTGACTATGATTAGGATAGGCGGGATATAAATGTAACAAAGTAAATAAAAATAAAATTAGTATTGTGTTGTTTTTCTCTCTCTCCTTGACATTTTTCTATACAACCAGGGAAACCCCCAGGTTTGCAGAAAAATATAAATGCTTCAACAGAAAAATGGGGTGGGGTGGGGTCAAAAAGCCCCCAAATCACAAAGCTCCTGAATTACAAAAATGTCTACATTGGCACAACACTTATCTCACCACAGCTGTGAGATCATCAGCACCATTTTGAGGGTTGCCAAGCAAGCCCTATAGATAAGTGCAAAACAAAGACCAATAACCCAGAACCATCCCCAATCCAACCTGCTATAAGAAAGGCAAGCTACCCCCAATACACACAAGTGATCACTCACCTCCTTTTTCAACAAGACAGACAGACATTGGTCCCCTTTCCTCCTTCACAAGATTCTTCAATCCAGCAGACTGTGAGACCCTTCCCCCAGCACACACACAAATAATTACTCGCTTAGTAGGTATCCCAGTCAATTAGACTCGGTTAATGCTCATATGATATGTATCAATGAAAAAACACTGGTTTCGGCATGTACTGAGAAGTTATATGCAACAGTTTTTTAAAATTCAGCAGACACTGACAGTTTAAATTTTTAGCTACATATTATAGAATTAAAAAAACATTTATTATTCTACTTTTCTGGCATTTCCACTAAATTATAAGCCCACTCATGTGCACGAGTTAATTTTAATTATTTCTTTTGCCTGTTTTGAATTTTGCTGGGATTTGTGCTGGTCTATAACCATATGAGTAAAGACTGAAATAATTACTAAGCTCTATCAGCTCATTAACATTAACAATAATGCAATCCTATGCATGTTTACTCAGAAGTAAATCCCATTTTATTCAGTGGAGATTAGTCTTGTATCTTGGAATTGCAACCACAATGACTACATATAGAAAAATGTTAAAAGCTCAGTTGCCAGGATCTCCACCAAACAGGCCTCAAATCCCAGCCCGTGGCCCTACTTAAGCTGAACTGAGATGGCACAGAAGAGGCAAAACGCCAGAGTGGCTGAACATAAGTCCACGGTAGAACTGAAGCAATGCATGATATTTTCTTGTAGGACTCTGGTCAAAGTACAGCCCATTCTCAGAACTCGAACCCCTCCCAGCAGTCCAGCTGGGACCAATTACCTCACAGCATTCCTGGACCAACCAGTTCACAAGGCCACAACTATTGGATGCTAGATCCAGCACCAGAACTTGCCCACTCCTGTGCTCCAAATCTTGTCAAGTGATCATCTGCACGGTAAATACTGACACTCAAGGAGACCAGAAGATCAGGAAGCTTGCACCCAGAACACGCTCTATGGACGCAACTTTATCTTCGCTTCAATTGAGAAACATTGGGTTTATAGCATCAATGCAACCTAAAGGCATGCTGCAGTACCATACAGGTCACCAGAAGAATCTGGGTCCCAGAGATCTGACCCATTTACAGATCTACAATTGACACTACGAGGCAACCTAATACTAAAACAGCAGGAAAGCCTTTCATATTTCATATTGCCAAATCACATATTTCATTAATACAGCTCTTCAGCAGCAGGGGGGAGGTGTATAAATTAAAATACAACCTTCTCCCCTTGTTAGAAGTCTCTATCATTAGATCCTTGCTTTTGTACTAAGCTTGGTCCTAAGCTTTGGACCTTTGACCTTCCTGACATATTGTGTTCAACATCTACAGAATTATCACCAAAAACACACAAATCTTGATATGCTTATTAGAAACCAGATAACTGATGGTGGGGCTTGGGAGGAAAATTAAAATCACACAATAGAGCAGTATAAGCAGATATAGCGTATGATTGAAGAGAAGCAGTGGTGTATCTGCCTAGGGAGAAGGGGTACCTCTTGTCCCCGGGCGCCACTCTTCTGGTCACGTGGGGGACGCAAAATCGGCCCCCCACGTGACCAGGAAGTCCTGCTGTCTCGTCGTTTTCGCGTGCCTCGACCCGCCCAAGGGGGTGGGGGGCATGACGCACCGGGTGCGCCCCCCTGCGGGGGTGTGGCTAGGGCATTCCAGGGGCATTCTGGGGTGGGGGCATACCAGGGGCAGAGAATGCACCAGTGCACCGAGCGCTTTTCCCCCTTGCTCCGTCCCTGGGCTTCAGTAAACAGTTTCTTTAAGGGGGTTGAACTTTGGATGAAGCTCAGTTTGGGTTGCCTGAATGCAAGCTAGAAGTGCACAACTGTATGCAAGAAGGCAGATTCAAAACAGTGCTTCTATTTCTGCAACAAGCTTCCAAATTCTGTAGAGGGGGTTTCCAGATGGCTTTATATTGTAGAAGAACCATTCCTTTCACTGTGGAAGAAGTCCTTCATATTCTAGCTAATCCTGATTATGAGAAGGTAATAACTGAACCACCATGCAAGTCTTGCAGTGGTGATGTCTTCCTATATTCTTTTAAAGGTTCTCCTCAGAAAAAAATGATTGGCGTTGTGATCAATATACCTGGATCAATTCTGGTGTCAGACTGTGGCCAAGAAGAGATCCAAAAGTGAGAAAATTTTATCATAAAATAAAGAAAGGTTCAAGTACAGGAAACTTCATAAGGCATGGTTATATATTGCTAGAGCCTTCTAGCCAAATTATTTTGTTACACTACATTGGAGATGAGAAGGAATTCCAGGCTTCTCCTCATGGTAACAGAAGGAGAAATTTTACAAGACCACATGTACAGACAATACCTTCAGTAATAGGAAAGATTTCAAATACAAATGCTAAAACTTCAAAAATCTACCAAGACCTTTGCAATGGCCCTGTGGCTGACTCAGCTCAAATACCTGTAGCTCAGCCATGAAACCTTGAGCAGGTAAGAAACAAGCTTAAACTTGAAAGACAACGTACTCGAATCAGTCATGATGATTTGTACAGTGTATTAGAATTCACAGAACTCCTAGAAGGCTTCATCCATTATTTTTCTCTGCATCCTTCAGTAATGGTTGTTATGGGCCTTCAGGATATTTCTTCTGAAATTGGTAAAGTAATATCACTAAAGAAACTGATTTGCCTGTGCTATTCTCATATGACAGAACTTTTCAACTGGGAGACTTCTACCTATCGAGTGTGTTGTTTCAAAATGTGCTTTTCACTGAATCACCACTGATTCCTGTTATGTTCATGATGCATGATAGCCGACAAGAGGACAATCACAGGAGATTTTTGGAACACCTTTCAAAGCAGTGTCCTTTGCTCAATTCAGATAAGGTTATTATAGTGTCTGACAGAGAGAAAGGAATTGGAAACACTTTTGATCATGTTTTGCTCAAGAGCCACAGAGTGGTATGCTGGAATCACATCCACAGAGACATCATGTTCTGGTTAAAGAAACATGGTGCCAGTTGAGAAGATACCTAGGTGTACCTTGCTGACTTTTTCACCTTCTGAGGTCAAATTCTGAGCAAGACTACACATTCAAATCAAAGAAACTCAGTAGAAGGTGGAGCAAAGCATTCTGGACTACTTTCATGAAGAGCTGCACCAAGCAGCCATAACTCATGCTGGTGCCTGGATTCTGGATTCTGAAGAAACTGAACATATATAATGAAAGAAGTGGAATCACCACAAATGTCTCTGAGAGTTTTCATGCAGCTTTGAAAGACTTTCACAATGGAAAGAAATGAAAATGGAAGCAATGGTGTTATCGCTATACTTTGCATGGATTATGCAACACTGGAAACCTTCATTTGCAGCCTCAGTTTATCAGGCGTTCAAGATCACCAGAACATACAGTCTTTCCTCATATAGCTTGTAATCCATCACAAATAACGGATCTCGTACAAAGTGGACAATTTCCAAAGCCTAAGAAAGATGAAAGCTGTGAGAAGGAACCATCATTATGTCAAATGACACTAGCAGACCTTACAGTACAGAATAATTTAATAGCTCTTTGTCCACAGCTTGGTGTGTTTGTGGTGAGGGGTAGTAAAGAACAGAATTATGTTGTCTGTCTTCTCCCCAAAGAGAGTTGCTCTTGCCCATCCTCCAGGACTTGTTACTATATCATTGCTGCCAAAAAAATTCATTGGCATGCCAATAGTACCAGGGAAGCCTCACCGGTTGCAGCTCACGTAGCTGAAGCAAAATAAAAGACAGAAGGCTAGATTGGGAAGAAAGTTCCCCAGACTGCAGGAAAAGATCATTGTAGCTCCAGCATCTGACTCAGTGCAGGCTGCTGAGGAGTTTGACTCCTTAAAAGGAGATAATCTACTGACTATGGCATGACTGGAAAGCACTCAGCCTCAGATGACCTCCACTCCAAAAGATGGGAAAGAGGATTCGAGAGTGACCAGTACTGATTCGTCTCACAGCAGCTCCATGTTTCCAACACAAAATGAGAAGTGTTTGGACAAATCACTGATCTGTACATCTGCCCCTCCATGGTTCAACTGTACCTTCACCACACTCAGTCAACAAACCACTGGGCTGGTGAGTTTAGTTGCAAACATTTGTGTGTATGATTATCACACTGACACACTGAGAGAATCAAACTGGATAAATGACCACATTATAGATGCATTTCTTGCCTCCAGGATGATCATGGCCAAAGAGCTAGGTCATGAGGGAACAATTTTCCCGCTTAGTTGCCATTTCATTCAGACCTTGATGTGTCAAAGATTGTCAGTAAAAACCTTGAAGTACTGTTTGAAATATGGAGCGCTACGGAAAGATGTTTTGATCATTCCAGTAAATTATGAGGAAGTCCACTGGACTGTGGTGCTCCATATGACGAGCATGTGAACAGGCAGAGGAGAAGACTGTATGATGTTGACAATTACTTTTAGAATGCCCTATGCAAGAGAAAGTTGTTCATATTTCATATTTGAGACTGTTACTTCAAATGTTTAAATAAAGACTTTCTAATAACATCCAACCCATCTGCTGGTTGTCTCAGTTCTCTGTGTGCCATTCTATACTCTTTTCCAACAAAAGAAGAAAGGAGAATTGTGACTTTTGTTCCTGTGGAATGCTCCACTAATAGGTCGGTTCCTGAAGAGCCACGAACAAAGTGAAGTATTCCACTTCTATTTCTTCTGTCTTTTGATACACAAATATATTGACAGTTTTACAGAAAAATGTTAACCCTAAACATTAAGTCAGCCTTAATGTTGTGCTTTTGCCTCTACCTGTCTGTGTAATTGCTCAAAAATGTCACTTCACAGGTGGGTTCACAGGTGGATTTATCAAAAAGAAAATTGTATAAAGCAGGGTATATTAGACAGAAAGACTCAACTCCTCCTTCAATATAGTTTTTAAAAACTATTTTATAAAACTGAACAGAGGCAGGAATAATGTATAATGTTAAATTTATTTAGACCGTAGATTACTATTAAATAAAACATGGCCTCCTTTTCACCTTCAAAGAGAGCACTCCTTTAACATCCTCAAAGCACAATGAAAATGAGGACCACATCCAACTGGTAGGAAATGGCAAGGCTGGACACATCTTAGCAGGCCCAGAACTTTCCTGAAGTAAACCAGTCTCTGTTGAGCAACTGACTGGGACAGATTCTTATTTCTTCCACATATTCGATGGATATGGAGCTAGAATTTGCCACCTCCACTTGCCAGGAGTTGTCTGAACAGCAAAACATACTACAAGATTGGAAATGGTCAAACTGGCCGACTGGAGGAAATAGAAGGAACCAAAAAAGATCTTCCACAAAGTCCAGTTCGTCCAGACGTACCTGATAGCCCCAACTAGACACCTCTTGGAGGTGTATCCATCCATGGCAGAACAAGAACTGAGGCCGACCGTGGAGGAGGTGGAGCCTTAGGTGCTGGGACAGAAAACCTACCAGAGATACAGGCGAGAGAAAAGCCAAAAAGAAGGAGGAGGAGGAGGAGGAGGAGGAGGAGGAGGAGGAGGAGGAGGAGGAGGAGGAGGAGGAGGAGGAAAAAAGAAGACGAATCGACAAGCACACCAAGTAGCAAGAGCCCTGTATGACCTCAAAGAAAAGGGAGGGCTAGAACTCAAATACATCCCCGTGTGGATGACAGTGCAATATTACACACAACAGAAAGAGAACCTGTATCATGAAAGAAAGGAAGGGGACCCAACCTGGCCCATCGCAAAATATTGGAACCGCAGCATCGAGCACTGTCAAAGGAAACTAGAAAAAACAACACAGAGAACATCAAGCATGGAGGAACTAAAGAGCCAAATCATCCAGCAAACTAACAACAATGGATGGAAGAAGTGCAAGAAAAACCAGAACCAGAACAAGAACAGACCCAGTCAGGGAAGGAAGGAAGAGGAGAAGGAGGAAGCGGAAGAATGGAAGAGAAAACAAAGAGAAACCAACGTCATAAGAAGAGAAAGAATCCCACAGGACTTGTGGGAAATCAGGTGGAGGACAGAACACCGCTGGCTGCTCCTGGAATATTGGGAGAATGCCCAAGAACTGCAAGAAATGCTCTTCACAGGAGAAGAGAGTCAACAAAGGTGGGAACAGCTGGCAGACCAACTGGGGATGACCAGAGAGCAGCTCATGCCCAAGAAATGGGAAGAGTTGTACCCCAACACCCGAGTCAACAGCAGGAAGAAGAAAACAATGAATGTATCTCAGATTAACAGCCGTGAAACAATTGCTGAAGATAATCAGAGCACAAAAAGGAAGAAAGAAAATCACGAAAAACAGCTGTCTGATAGTCATTTGAGAAGTCCTGTGTGAAATCAGTCACAAAACCTGAGAATCCCCTTATGGGAATTGCAAGCCACAAAAAGTGGCCCAATAGAATATAGAAAAGTTTTATTGGATGTTTAAATGTTTTAATATTTATTGTTTATATGAATTTTAATATTTATTGTTTATATGAATGATGCATCCCTCCCTGAGCCCGGAAGGGGAGGGGCAGAATATTAAATTTAATAAATAAACTGGTTCAAACTATTCCTCACAAACTGGATTCAAAGGTTTGCTATTAGAAACTAGATTTCATCCGTGTGAGACTATCTTTTTGAGCTCTACACTACAGGATGCAATTCTAACCCCCTCCCTGTGCTTTTCAATCTCTATGTAAAGCCCTTAGGGCAAACTGATTGAATTTTGAGGTTGGTTCTCATCAATATGCTGATGACACCCACCTTTTTCTGTTGGAGGGCCAGCCGGCCACCACTCCTGATTTATTGGCACAGTGGCTGGAAACTGTGACTGGATGGTTGAGAAAGGACAGGCTAAAGGTTAATCTATTGAAAATGGAGGTTCTGTGGCTGGTTTGCGGGATGCTGGTAGAGGGTTTCCAGCTGCTATGACGTGACAGAATGGCTTTAACATCTGACTTCTCCATCAAGAGCCTGGAGGTGTCCCTGAAGTCCTCCTTGTCTGTGGAAGTCCCAAGTCACACATATGGCCAAAGTTACCTTTCTCCATCTTCAACAGGCTAGACAGCTGGCCCCATATCTATCCTGTGCAGACCTTGTCACAATGATCCATATAATAGTCACCTCCAGGCTGGATTAACGTAATTTGCTCTGTGCAGATTGATTCAGAAATTCAAACTGGTGCAAATTCTCACCAGGACAAAGGTGCTGTGTCAGCTGCACTAGTTGCCAGTTGAGTTCCAGATCATGCGCAAGGTTTTGGTTTTGACTTTCAAAATTGGTTGGAGTGGCTTTAAGGAAATTGCAACTGGTCCAGAAGGCAGTGGCATGGGTCCTTAAGGGGGCCCCATGGAAAGAGCATACAATCAGTGCTCTGCCAGTTGCACCAACTCCAGGTTGCATACTAGATAAAGTTGAAGATCTTGGTACTTATCATTAAAGCCCTAAATGGTCTGGTCAGGACCATCATATCTAACACCTGATCCCCCCCACACCCCCAAGAGCATTATGCTCATCAGGAAACAACTGTTTGGTGATCCCTAGCTCCAGAACCATCCTCAGCCAGGGCCAGGGCCTTTTCAGATCTGGCCCCAGCCTGGTGGAACTCTCTCTCTAGTGAGACCTGTGCCCTGCAATACTTAGTTGAGATGTTCTGCCAGAAATATGGTTGAGAATAGCGATGTAGACCAGCTGGCCTCCCTTCCCCATTCCCCTCCTCTTCCCTTTACCTTTCCCCATCCCCCTTGTCCTTGCTCGTTTTTGGACCAGCAAGTTCTCAGCAGCTGTTGGCCTTCCTATCACTCCACATCCCACAATAAGAATAGTGATGACAGGCCACGGCTCAGTGGTAAAGCTTCTGTCTAGTATGCTGAAGGGTCCCAGGTTCGATCCCCAGCAATCACCAGTTGAAAGTATGATGTAAACCAAGGGTCTCAGAAAAAAACGGGTTCATTTAGGCAGGGAGCCATGGCTTGGTGGCAGCTTTTTGCTTGGCATGCAGGAAGTCCCAGTTTCAATCCCAACATCTTCAGTTAAAGAACATCAAGCAGTAGGTATTAGATAAGATCTTCCTCTGGTGGAAGCCCTGAGGAGTCACTGCCCTCCAGTGAGACTGCTAGTCTGGATGGGCCAGTGGTATCAGATTCTCTCACTGGCTTTTCCCATGTCTTGTCTCTGTATTAACTCCTCTACCAGAAGCACTGCTTAGGACCAAGTTCCTGTGTATCACTCCCTCCACTCTGGATCTCTGGTGGAAAGATGCTCAGGATCCACACACTGCTGCATTTTTTTTTGTTTTTTTTGGTCAGCCATGACAGAGAACCCAGAGGCAACTGTGAGTGGCTTGAGGGCTTCTGGTTGCAGAAAGAACAAAATGTCAATTTAGCTCCTCCCTTCCAATGGTGTCTCCTTGCAAGATGGCTGCCTTCACCTGCCCACAATCCTCGCTGTCACCAGCCTGCAACCTCCCTGCTTGGCTTCTCTGCTGAGGATTGGCACAGTCAGGCTGTCCACTCTTCTTCAGGCAACTAGCAAGCCTCAGCCACTTGTTAGAAAGAGACCAGGGAGACCTTGGCGTTGTCCCAGATTATAGGCTTCTCCACCAACTAGGGATGTAGGTAAGGGGGGGGGGGTTTCTCGGGTTCAAACCCCTCCGATTACATGTCTGGCTTGCTTGAAACAATGCATGGAATGGGACAGCTGGAAAGCCCTCAGTCACCAAACCCATCCCATAAAAAATCTAAACCTACATCATCACTGCCACCAGCCACAGTACTTGGATGTGACTGCATCTTCTTCTGCCTTCTTTCCTGGTGTTGATGGAGCCCTTCTTCTGGCTCTTTTTAAACTTGTTCTCTCAACACCTTTTGTGGAAACAAGGTGGATTTTCCAGGCTGGATGACATGAGGGGCCTTCCCTGCTCCAATCCTTTATTTGGGCTCTGCTGTGACCTCCATTTTGTTCCCAGCAACTTGTTGGCCCATTTCACAGTGAAGGTTTCTCTATTAAAAATAAAATAAACAGGGGTAAACAAGAAATTGCTTAATTCGAAATGTTACCAAAGAAGGTTCTCTCCCCGACAGAGAAGAATAGGAATTTGGTTTCATAGTCTACTTCTCTCTCCTGTAAGGAGTCGCACAGCATCTTACAAACTACTTTCCCTTCCTCTCCCCACAACAGACTTTGTGAGATAAGGGGACTAAGAGAGTTCAGAGAGAACTGTGACTAGCCCAAGCTCACCCAGCAGGCTTTAGGTGTAGAAGTGGGGAAACAAATCTAGTTCACCAGATAAGAGTCCACCACTCATGTGAAGGAGTGGGGATTCAAACCCAGTCCTCCAGATTAGAGTCTACTGCTCTTAATCACAGCACCACGCTGAACAACATATTTCAACTGTAAACTACCTCAAGCAGGTCTCTGAAGAGGCAGCATAGGAGTATCCAAAATAAATTAAAGAACAAAATTCAAGTCCACCAGCAGCACAAAGACCAACTGTATTTTCCAGGGAATAAACTTTAATGAGCTGGAGCTCACTTCATCAGATACAAATGAAAATGAAGATCCATCAGCCCTGATTGTACCTTTGCATCTTGACTCCAACTGGCCCTTCTTGAGAACTGTGTTTCTACCTTCTGACCTGGCTAGAATGGCCAATGGAACTTCATTTGTATTTGATAATGGGAGCATGATTCTCTAAAGGTTATACCCAGAAAAATTTGGTTGGTCTTTAAGGTGCTAACCGTCAAGATTTTGATCTGCTACTACAGACTATCAGACATGTCAAGAAGAACACATATTTCTATTTGTTTATTCAGAAAAATAACCTTTAGACTTCTGAAGACCATCAGATGAGGGCATGCCTCCACTCCTCTGCATTTAGATCCCACCCTGCCCCAGAAACCTCAGGTGTTTTGGATACTCATAAGTGGGATAAGGGGGAAAAACCACTCAATACAGCAACATAGAAAGCCATATAGCGATTGTATAACTGTTTTTATATTGTGACCCGTCCTGAGCCCTGTGGTGATAGGGAGGGATACAAATCCAATGAATGAATGAATGAATGAATGAATGAATGAATGAATGAATGAATGAATGAATGAATGAATGAATGAATGAATGAATGAATGAATGAATGCCTATACCACAGCCACAGTTCGCTGTTAGTCAATATCTCCAAGGACTGATAGCCTCCATGATGGCTCTCTGAATAAGTACTTTGGGCAGAAAACATAATCCCATTTCTCATAGCAGCAAGTCTGAACTTTTCCTCTCCTAGAATACCACAGCTCCACGGAGCCCAGTGAAGTTGATGGACTGTAGATTCCAGACAAACAATAGGCAATACTTAATACTGGCAGCACAATGGGGGGGGGGAGGGATCCCCTTCTTGGGACAGTGCAGGCTTATGCTGGCAGATTTGCCCTCTCTGGGGCACTTATGCCAGCAGAAGAGCAAACCCATTGGTGCTGGGCCACATCGGGGCCCTGATGCTTGGCTATGGCACCCAGTTCCCTGCCAGCATGCCCACACTGCCCAGAACTATGCTGGGGATGGGGCTGACCTTAGTCTCAGTCTCTGTATGCTAGCGGGGTTGCTGGTATTGATACACTGTGATTTTCACTGCTTATCTATTCTCCCCCATGGGAAAGTTTCAGGTAGGGTTTTGGTTTTTTACCTTTTTGAGCCCCCCACTCTATGGGGCAGCCCTTTGAAGTAGGTGAAGCAGTGCTCAAGTGCCCACCCACCCAACAGCTGTGGATTGAGCTGTTAATGAGTTAACTACGTTGTGGAATTAACTGCCAGTGGATTTAGTGATGGCTACAAGCATAGATGGCTTGAAAAGGCAGTTGGGCAAATTCACCAAGAATAAGTCTCAGTGGCTACTAGCCATGGTGACTAAAGACAGTCTCCATATTCAGAGGCCGTAAATTTCTGAATCCCAGTGCCAGGAGGCAGCATTAGAGGGAGACTTCTTCGCCTTGTTGTTGACTTTCCAGAGTAACCAATTGGCCACTGTAAGAGACAGGATGCTGACTCGATGAACCACTAGTGACTAGTCTGATCCAGCAGGGTTCTTCTTATTCCTCAGAAGGCCCACAGAGTCCAAAGGTGCCCCCTGTTGCCACCACCAAGCAACTGCCCTTCTGAGGTACACAATGACAGGTGTACAAAGCAGGGGACTCATAGGAACTTGAGAAGGGCACCTCGTACCCCTTCTCAATTACTTCTTCTTTCTCTTCCTAGAAAGTCTCTTCCAATCCTTCCTCCTTCCCAATCTACTTTTATCTGGCACCCTTTCAGTTTTCTCTCTACTCAGGAAACATATGGTCCAATTGTCCAAAGCTAGCCTTCCGGCCCAGTTGAGCAGTGGAGATTTGTGAGGGGCACCTCACTTTCCCTTGTCCCCCACTCCGGACACATTCTTCTGCCAAACACATTAGTCCCTGACCTTGATAGGTGAAGTCCATCGCATGCTATTAGGCCACCTTCTACAAAACCAAGCTTGTAGTCCCAGAATTCAAAGTGCTCTTGCCAGCACCACCAACCCAAACAGTGGTTCACTTCCATTATCTTCTGTTGACATCACATTTCCCCTCTTCTGACAGGAGGGATCAAAGATAATACCTCCTGTGCACCCATTCCCTTCAGCTTCCCCCATAGTATGTTTTTGATGGGGTTCACGGATGTGTCATCGGTTCCCACATGGACCATCACCAGTGGATAATGATTTCACTTTACCCTGCCTTCTTTCTTCCTCACCTGCAAGCTAAGCTTTTATCTGCCCTCCCCCATCTCCAGCTATATTTTTCATTTACTTCATTTCTGTCCAAATAGGGAATGCTTAAGGTATAAGTATCGACCATTGTTTACATCTTTTAATGTAGATATGACAGATGAGCAAAGGATAAAGTATTTCCTGGATGGATCAAATCAGGATTTTTCTGAATTAGTTGCCAAGTTTCTGTTGGATATAATTGGCACATCTGCTAAGGGAGATTTTTATATTAAATGATGGTTATTTGAGTTGTAACTATGTTATTCTGGTTGTAAAACGTTTCTGGTTACAAATTGTTTTACTGTATGATGCCAATAAAGGCTTTGTGTGTGTGTATTTACTTCATTTACAACCCACCTTTCTTCACAAGGGTGACCCAAAGCACCATACATCATTCCCTGCTACTGTTTTATTCTTACAACAGCCCAATGAGGAAGGTAAGGCTGAAGATATATAACTGTTCCAAGATCACTCAGTATGTGCAACTGGTCCAAGATCACTCAGTGGCAGAGTGGGAATTCAAACCTGGGACTCCAAGGGCCTAGACCAAAACTCTAACTGCTACCAAACACTGGCTTCCATGGGGGGCTGCTGTTGAAAAATAGCTAGGCTTGAGCGCATCATGCCCAGTAGTTGTCACTGGGCCTGCTCCCAATGAGTCCTCCTTCAAAGGCCAAAACAGCCCTGGAAAAGTCACTGCCCTGCCAAAAGTGTTGTGGTTGCCTAGAAATGACTACTGAGGACATTCCTCTCTTAAAGCTAGAGGCCCTGCTTCTATTATTTTGAAGGGTTTTTTTTAAAGAAAAACACTAGGGATTAAGATTTCAGATATTATGTCCTTCTGTACCATAAAAATTCAGCTGCCCACTTCCAAATACTAAGCCTCTCTTAAAGGGACAGAACACTGTTTATTCGCCACAGTACTGTAAACCACAGACCCCAAAACTGGTAGAAAATGCTAAACTATAATTACAACAGTCAAACAAAGAGCAAGAGACAAACACATCCTAGACTGGCCCAACGAATCAAGGTACCTAATGCAGGCCTGAGGCTGTGAGCCATGGGACTCAAGACCTTTGGCTGATGGCTTTTAGTAAGATTGCCATCTCCAGGTCAGGAAATTACTGGCGATCTGGGAGCAGACTTTGGGGAGGTGAGGGGCCTCACTGAAGTACCAGGCCCGGCGGCTGGCACCCTTTCTCTCCCAAGCGGATCTAGCCACAGTGATCCATGCAACGGTCATCTCCAGATTAGACTATTGTAAATCGCTTCATCGCTGGCTCTCCTTTTCATGCTTTTGATCCGAGACAAAAAATGAGGGCAGCATGCGGTAGCATCGCTTGCCAAGAGGCAGCCACCTGCAGGAACACATCCAGCTCCACAAAGCGTGTCAGCTGCATTGGCTCCCCAGTAGAGTACCCACGGGAACATCTTCAAGGTGTTGGTGTTGAGAATGCCTTACGCTGCCATCCCGGGGACCATCAGATCTTCGGTGACCGCATCACCCCATATGTCCCTGTATGGCCTCTTCTCGGGACAAAGGCTGAGGCTAACCTACTAGTGGTCCCTGGCTCGTGATGCGGTTGGCCTCCACATCGGGTTGTGGGCCTTATAGCCTGGCTCCGCCTGGTGGAACGCCTCTTCCTCCGCTAACTGTCTGGCCCTGCGGGACCTGGGTGAGTTCTCAGAGGGCCTGTAAGATTTGAGCTGTTCCGGCCTTGGAGGAACTGCTGATGGTGCCCCTCCCTCCCTTTCATGGCCCTCTACATTCAAAATACCACACCAAACGGACTCCAAGCATTCTCCCTCTTGGGAAGAGGATTTTGAATATGGAGCTGCTGGACTTCCTTTATTTTATGCTGGTATTTTATATTGTATTTAAGGAGATCTAGCTTTTACTGTTTTATCGCTGCTTTTAAAGATTTTAGCCATTTTATGTTATATTATGTTTATTGTTGTATTAATCGCCTCGAGCCCCCTCGATAGGCTGTGTTGTATCTATTCATATTATTATTATTATTATTATTATTACATAATAATAATAATAATAATAATAATAATAATAATAATAATAATAATAATAATAATAGAGTCTACCTTTCCTCCAGGGATCTGATCCCAGTAGTCTGGAGATTTTAGTAGCAGGTGATCTCCAGGATGTACCTGGAGGTTGGCAACTCCAGCTTCCAGCCACACCCAGATTAAGTACTAGCCAGCAGAGGAGAAACAAATTCAGATCAGAAGGTGTATAGCCACTGCTAGCAAGTAAGCTGTATCTTACCTACTTCCTACTGCCTCAAACTCTTACTCAGAAACCCACCTTAACAGACCAAGAGCAGACGCAGACTTTACAAAAGCATAACACTCCCTTCCCTTCCGTCTAGATTTTTGTAATCTTAAACTCTACGACTTCGCTCATCCTACACCTTATTCTACCGATTGTACTGGCTTTACCTTACACTAAGGCCCTTTCCGCACACGCAAAATAATGCGTTTTCAAACCACTTTCACAACTGTTTGCAAGTGGATTTTGCTATTCCGCACTTTAAAGAGCACTGAAAGCAGTTTGAAAGTGCATTATTCTGCATGTGCGGAATGAGCCCTAGAGGCAAATAGTAGGCTGTAACAAATGATGCAAAGAAATCCAAATATATATATATATATTTAAATATATATATTTAAAAACTTACTCTCCAAGCATCCCAAAAGAACTGTAATTATTTTATGGTTTGGGACGCAGACTCAGCTCTGTTCGCTTGCACAGGGAAGAGAGAGCTGGCCAACATTTTCTTCTAAGCTCCCATTCCCCTTCTCCACTGTTACCAAAATTTATCCTCTCCCTCTTCTGCATTCGCCTGGAAGCTGTTCTCATTTAACGTGCGAAACAAAGGGGAGAGACAGAATCATATAGCCACTTCCGGTTCCCAATGGACCACCCGATTACCAGGGCTAGCCCACTGGAAGCTTTGGCTCCCGAAACGCTTACACCCCTCAAAAATCTTATTGGTCTCTCAAATACTGCTGGACTCCAATCCATCCACACCGCAGGAAGGAGGAAAAAAATCGTCCCACCTTTATTGCACCCTTTTACAGGAGGCTCCCGCCCCGCTTATGGCGGCATTCGCTGGAATCCGGAAGTATGGGTAGCAAGCCATCGGTATCTCTTTGTTTTTCTTTCTCCTCTCTTTGGGAACTGTGATTGTATTTATGTATTTTTAGCAGTTTTGGGTATCCTGTCCCTCCTCTTGCGAGCTCAGGGCGGTGTACAACAATCTTAAAACAATTAAAAACATTTAAAATTAAACACCTCACTAATAAATATATTCCATCAAGAGGCAACACTTGTCAATCTTCGATTGACAAGGGATTGCAGGGACTGTACTTTAAAATCCCAAAACTTTGGATAATGTTTAATAGGGTGTTTTGTTTAATTCAAGTTTCCCAGATGTAAATAAATTGAGTCCTTAACAGATCCTCTGTTAAAGGGGAAGAACAGTTTCCCCCCCAGACTTGTTAACAACCTTAGAGAGCAATCCTAAACAGGTATACTCAGAAGCTTAGTAAATTCTGTGCAATTAGGCTTATTTTCAGGAAAATGTTTTTTTAGGATTGTACTATTAGTCACCGTTTCACCGTTGGGAGTTGGCCAAAACTTTGACCCTAAGATTTTTCCCCAGTCTGAAACAACAGGGGTGTCTAGACTTCATGTTATTTAAGTGGACTTTAAAAATACAGAGAAGTGAATTTTAAAAAAATCCTACCACAAAGCCACTTCTCCACCCACTATTCTATATTTCCTGTCACTGATTCTTCCATGGGTTGCATATGGAGCCAGGAGCACATCTAGTTAACCACCAAAGCTTATAACTTTGGTGGATCAATATCCTTCCAACTCCCCTTTAAAACAATATATTTAAGAATATAAGACAGTCTCTGTTGGACAAGGTAGCCTGAGGGAAGTCCATGAGCAGGGGATTAGGTGAGGCCAAGGCCTTTCCATCAGGTATTCTTAGGTACACTGCCTCTGTAAATGGAGGTTCCATTTTTAGGTATTATGCTTATATCTGCTGATAGATGTGTGCTATAAATATACTTCTTTTTCTACATTCTCCATTTTTAGCTTGGCCAGGTGGTGTGACTTCCCTCCAAGTCATGAAAAGCTTCACCCACCCCTTTTCAGCATGAAGCCTTTCTTAAAGGGATAGGACACACTTTCTCCAGGTTGTGGCAATCCTATGGGAATGTGGAACACCACAGATGTTGGTTTGGATACTAGAGTTGCCAGAAATTTCAGAGTGGGGTCTGGCTTAGTGAGGTTTAGGAGAGCAGGGACCTCAGTGGGGTGTAGCATCATAGCATCCACCCTCCTAAGCAGCCATTTTCTCCAGAACTGATCTGTGTAGTCTGGAAATCAGCTGTAATCATGGAAGAAGCCCTACCTGGAAATTGATGATGTTATTGGATCCTCAGTGTCTGTTTACTTCCTAGTAGGAGAAAATGGAAAGAGGGAAAGGATGTTCTCCATTAATTTGCAGTACATGATCTAAGGGGTGTCAAACATGTGGTCGGGGGCCAGATCCAGCCCCTTGAAGAGGCTTATCAAGTCTGTGAGCCAGCTGAGGCAAACCCCTCCCCCCACTGTTGAGTGATCCCAGATCCCTAGGCCAGACCAGGAGGGGGGAGTGCCTCAGCTGGCTCACAGGTCTGATAAGCCCTCTCAAGGCAGCCACCCTACCCAGCTATGAGCTCACCAGTCCAGGCACCCCCTGTGCTGTTCTGGAGCCAGCTGAAGCAACCATCCCCCCTCCCCCAGGACCCAGCCCAAGCAAGTCAGATTTAAGTTATATCTATCCCTCATAACAAATGAGTTCAACACTGCTAACAGTTCAGAGTGCAGCCCAATATTTTTTTAAAAAAATCTTCCTGCAACTAGAAAACCAGCCCTGAAAGAGCAGGAGGTAAAACCTTTCTCCTGACCCTGTTAGGCTAGTCTTCTGCTTTCAAGGAATTTTCTATGCATAGTAATATTTTGATCTGGAATCTGCTAGAGTTCATTTTTCCTTATGACAACCCTGTGAGGTACGTTAGATTCAGAGACTTGCTGACAGGCCTGGAGGTAGATGTCCTGTCCCTTTAATAGAGGCTTAATTTGTGGAACTGGGTAGGTGAGGATTTTCAAAGCAAGGAGAGAAATTACATCAGTTGATAAAGGTCAAGACAGTCCCCTATGCAAGCAGCAGGCCATTACTGACCCATGGGGTGATGTCATATCACAATATTTACGAGGCAGACTATGTGTACAGAGTGGTTTGGCTTTGCCTTCCCTAGTCACTTACACTTTACCCGCCCCTCACAAGCTGGTACTCAATTTACCGACCTCAGAAGGATGGAAGTAAAGCTTGAGCCGGCTACCTGAAACTGACTTCCGTTGGGTTCGAGCCCCCTCCAGGCAGCAAGCAACTCTTAAACCTAAGGCCACCCAGAAAACCTTGCAGCAGAGTAGTAATTTGAACTCTGGTCTCATCACTCCAGGACTGAGATTTAATCCTATTGAGGGATTTCAATTCTGAGAGAATGGTGGAAGAAATGGTGCCATCGTAGAGGCACCTGGTCAGCCATTGTGCAAACCGACTGCTGGGCTTGATGGACTTTGGTCTGACACAGCATGGTTTTTCTTATGTTCTTACTAATTATGGGCAGAAAAGTACAGGAAAAATATTTTGGAATTGGCTGCCCAGGGAGATGGTGAGTTCCCCCTCACTGTCAGTCGTAAGTCAGTGGTTGGATGAACACTTGTCAGGGATGCTTTAGGCTGATCCTGCACTGAGCAGAGGTTGGACTAGATGGCCTGTGTAGCCTCTTTCAACTCTTATGATTCGATGAAGTCTTCTCTGCTGATATCCCTCCCCGAACCCTGTTCTTTCCAAGCTCCGACCCCAAATTTTCAGGAATTTCCCAATCCAAAGGTAGCAATCTAGTCCAATTCCTTCTCTGTCCTGCATCCTGTGGCCCTCTAACCCTTGGCACAAACCCCCTCCCCAAAATATGTCCTGGTAACTCTAACTAAAAATAGACTTAACCACAAAGAAGGGACCACAATAGGGCTGCCAACCTCCAGGTATTGGCTGGTGATTTCCCACTATTATAATTCATCTCCAGGTGACATAAATCGGTTCCCCTGGAGAAAAATGGCCTCTTTTGAAGGGGGACTTTATGACATTATCCCTCATTGAAATCCCCTCCCTCCAAAACCACACCCTCATCAGGCTCCACTCACAAAACCTCTAAGTATTTCCCAACCCAGAGCTGGCAACAGTAGACCTCAGGAGTGAGGAGAAAATGTTTCTCACTTTCTGAAAGCAAGGAAGACACCCTCCAGATTGTAATATCGTAAGATTGTCAAATTTATCAGAGCACGAAAATGCATAAAAATGCAACTCTTTAGAAAGGAATGGTTGATCAAAATAATGGATGTGACAAAACACAAAATGAACGCTGAGGAAATATTTTTAAAATATACAGTACAGTGGAACCTCAGTTTTTGTTGGTAATCCGTCTGAAAAGAATCGATGAAAACCGAAACCGATGAAAACCGAGGCAAACTTTTCCATAGGAATCAATGTAAATCCAATTAATCCGTTCTAGGCACTCCAAAAAACATACCAAAAACACATTTTTGATGAATAAACATAGTGTTTAGTGCTGAAAACAGGAGCAAACAATAACACTAGGACTGGCTTCAGAGCCAGTGGACCAATGTCACACCAGAAAGCTGTTCAAAGAGGTCTGTTTCTGACGCCTCTTTAAGATTTGTCTGAAATGGAGCAAGACATTGTCATTAAACAAGTTGCAGACACGGCCCGCAACAGCTTTGTCCGGGTGATTTTTCTCCACAAACCCCTGCACCTTATGGCAAATCGATGAAAACAGAGGCAAATCGATGAAAACTGAGACAAATTTTTCACTGAAAAAATCAATGAAAACCGAAACTGATGAAAACCGAAGGCAATGAAAACTGAGGTTCCACTGTATTAGCTTGGTGGACCCATGTTTCAATTTATAATAGGAGAGCACAAGAATGCTTTTGTTACAAAAGATAAATTCAATGTAATTCCATAATTTGTGTCAGGACATACATCTCAATTGAACATACATCTTTAGGTATAACTGATGTGTCAGACTTTAAATGTCAAAATAGTAATGATCAAAGAACAATGAAATTCAGTGAAGCCAGCCTTCGGATTTGACTCTATAATACATCATAACAACACCTAAGTTTGCCTTTAATTGTGGAGGACAAATTTAGACAACAAAACAAACCTCTGCTTGTGATGGGGCAGAATGTAGCTTCTTTGTGCTGCACAGAACGTGATAAAAGTCTCCCTGGTTGGGGAATACTTGAATCAAGCAGAGTAAGAAGAAGAAGAAAGATTTGGATTTATATCCCACCTTTCTCTCCTGTAAGAAGACTCAGGGTGGCTTACGAGCTCCTTTCCCTGCCTCTCCCCACAACAGACACTTTGTGAGGTAGGTGGGGCTGAGAGAGTTCTGAAGAACTCTGGAACTGTGACTAGCCCAAGGTCACCTGGCAGGAATGTAGGAGTGCGGAAACACATCTGGTTCACCAGATAAGCCTTGGCCACTCAGGTGGAGTAGTGGGGAATCAAACCCAGTTCTCCAAATTAGAATCCACGTGCTCTTAACCATTACACCACACTGTTTTGGCCCGTGTTCAACAACATGCTGGACTAGATGGACCACTGGTCTGATCCAGCAGGGATATTCCGATGTTCTTAAAACTCCATAATGCTATAATCTGGATGTGGGCATCTGGCAAAATAGAAGTGTGCTCCTTCCCCTGGAAACTCAGACTAAATTGAGATTTAGTGTCCTTTGTGGTGAGGAAGAAACACATTACAATATGCTTGGGGGCCTCCATTCAAACATTACAGCCTTTTAGGCTAAGTAAGATCCATGTTGCCAGATCCATGTTGGGAAACACCTAGAAGGGGGGGGGGGGAGTCTGAGGAGGACTGGGTTTGGGGAGGGACTTCCGGATGATATGATGTCTATCACCTAGTCTAGAGATCACAATCTGGCTAGTGGCCTCCCAGAATTTCAGCTGTCCTCCAAGCTACAGAGACTTGGAGAAAATGGCTGCTTTGGAAGGTGGACTCTATGGTGGTATACCCTGCTATGCCCCCCCCCCCCAATCCTGCCCTCCCCAGGCTTCACCCCTAAATTCTCCAGGAATTTCCAAATCCAGACCTGGCAACCCTATTTTGGATTTTGACTTGAGGATTCCCAAACCACGAAGACTTCAGATGTGCTCTACATGCCAGGGATGGAGGGAGGCAGGAATTAAGTGACATCAACAATGCTATATGACCAACATAAATAAAAAGAGGTCTAGTAACATCTGACTGTATAAGACTGTCAAACCCTCATCTGTGAATTAAATTCCTAAGCAGATGTCTTTCCTGGCCCAGAGCAACATTAATCTCTTCCAAACAAAACAAAGTGCATAGCAGGATCTAGGGTTGCCAACCTGCAGGTAAGGTCTGGGGATCATCCTGAATTACAACTGATCCCCAGACTACACAGCTCCATATCCCTGCAGGAAATGGCTGCTTTGGAGATGGGTTCTATGGCATTCTACCCTTCTGAAGTCCTTCTTCTCCTCAAACCCTGTCCTCCCAAATCTCCAGAAATATCCCTACCTGGCATGCTTAGCAGAATCCTTTTCTAAGGATTCTTATAAAAGGGACTATTTCTTCAACCTCACACTGTCCTTTGGGTTCAAGATCCGCTTAGGGTTGCCCAGCTCAAACCAAATGCCCTTGACTGGCTTGCTCTTTCTCTTGGATTTCTCTGAGTTTGAGATTCTTCTCATAATCACTTTGGAAGTTATGGAAGGAATTTCACAAAGGTTCCCTTCAAAAAAGGTTCTTTCCTGCATGGAACTGTGGTGGTGGAAAGTGCTGTCAGGGCCCAGCTAACCTATGGCAATCCCACAGAGTTTTAAAGGCAAGAGATGTTCAGAGGGGGTTTGCAACCCTGGACTTCCTTAGAGATCTCCCATCCAAATACAAACCAGGGCCAGCTCTAGCGTAGCTTCTGAGAGAAATCTGTGAACATTCATATAAGATGGGCCAATATTGACTGGAAGAGTACCTGTTTCACTTGACGAGGGTCCCATATTTAATCCCTGGGATCTCCAGTTAAAGGATCCCAAGTAACAGGTGATGGGAAAGACCCTTTTTTGCCTGGGACTATGGAGAGCAGCTGCCAGTTTGAGGAGACATGACAGAATTAGTGAACCAAACACAGTAATAATATGCAATCAAGTCAAAACTGACTCATGGGGACCCCATCTCCAGGGCACTACAGGTAAGCAATGAGCCTCTGGTAGTCTCCCATCCAAGTACTGATCCTGCTTATCTTCCGAGATCTGAAAGATCAGGCTATGCCAAAGAACCACATAGTCTAACCTAAATGGACTTCGATGCCTTCCCTTAAGAAATCAGGCAGGGAGGTATGCTTTTGAGTCCTGTGAGAATGTTACCACTGCAAATTGCCCCAAAAGGGTAGCATCTCCTCCAGAAAATTTCCTGGAAAACAAGGAATGTATTCAAAACCAAGTGAAGGAGAAGAGATGGTTTTTATATCACCCTTTTCTCTACCTTTTAAGGAGTGTCACACTGGCTTACAATTGCCTTCCCTTCACCTCCCCACAACAGATATGTTCTGAGGTAATTGTGGCTGAGGGAGTTCAGAGAGAATTGTGACTAGACCAAGGTCACTCAGCAGACTTCATGTGAAGGAGTGGGGAAAAAAACCTGGCTTGACGAATTAGAGTCCATCAATCACATGGAGGAGGGCGGAATCAAACTCGGTGCTTTCCTTACGGACTTGGATTCCAACCCTGTGTCAATTTAAGAAGCTCCTTCCAAAGGACACTACACGCTTGCACGACTTCTCTCTTGTATGGGTTCTCTCGTGTTTGATGAGGTGTGACTTCTGAACAAAGGTCTTCTCACAGGTAAAGCATTTGTAGGGCTTCTCGCCCGTGTGGATCCTTTGGTGGACGGTGAGGTTTGAATTCTGGCTGAAGCTCCTGCCGCAGGCGGAACACTTGTACGGTTTTTCCCGGGTGTGGATCCTCTCATGGACAATCAGCTGGCAGGTGCTTCTGAAAGTCTTCCCACAGGCAGAGCATTTGTGCGGTTTCTCTCCCGTGTGGATCCTCTCGTGAAAAACCAGGTCCGACCTCTGCCGGAAGCACTTCTCACAATAGGAGCACTGGTGGGGTTTCTTCTTCCTGTCGTGGATCTCTTCGTGCCTCTTCAAGTGGTCCTTGCGACTCAGCTTCTTCCCGCACATGGTGCATTGGTACAATGTGTCCTGAGCCGCGGTGACCTTGCGCTTAACAAAATCTGATCCTGTCTTAAAACTCTCCTTGGGCATGCTGGCTGAATTTTGCTCATTGGGCTGCTGAAGTTCTTTGAAGGTATTTCCATCTGAAGGAACCAAGTAGAGTCGGTCAGCTGGTTGCATCTTTGGACCAAGTTCCTGCTCAGAAACTTCTGTGTACACAAGACCCCCAGAAAAACCCTCTCTAGGTCTTTTTGGGGATGGTTCCATCCTCTCTGGGGTTTCCAGTGGGTGTTTTTGTGCTTCACCCTCACTGACATGTGTGTAATCTGCTAGAATGAACAACACAACATTAGACATGAATATGTCTGGGAAAATCTTTGACATTTTGCAGAAAAAATGGGAAGTCCATATGGTTAATCTATTTTTTCTAGGTTTTTTCCCCCTCTTTGTAGAGTTGTTCAAGTACTAACGAAAATTTTTAATCGAAACAGAACATTTTGGATTTATAACCCTATTTTCTCAATTGTAAATACTCTCAAAACAGCTAACAGACTCTTTCACTTCCTCTCCTCACAACGGACACCCTAGAACAGGGGTCTGCAACCTGCGGCTCTCCAGATGTTCATGGACTACAATCCCATCAGCCCCTGCCACCATGGCCAATTGGCCATGGTGGGAGAGGCCAATGAAACAACAGGCCTCCATGAACATCTGGAGAGCCGCAGGTTGCAGACCCCTGCCCTAGCAAGTAGGTAGGGCTGAGAGAGTTCTGAAACAAATGTGACTAACCCAAAGTCAGCCAGCAGGCTTCATGTGGTGGAGCAGGGAACCAAATCCAGTTCACCAGATAAGAATCCACCTGCTTTTAACCACTACACCACATTGGGTCAGAGTAAAATCTGTGACATTTTTCCTCCAAGGAGCAAAGAGCATAGAATTCTCTCTCCTTCATTTATTCAGGGTTTCTCTTGGAAGAATAGAAGGAAAGAAAGGCTTCCAGTATGGTATCTTCAGAGGATCAGATCCTCTGAAGATGCCAGCCACAGATGCAGGCGAAACGTCAGGAGAGAATGCTGCTAGAACACGGCCATACAGCCCGGAAACCACACAGCACCCAAGTGATTCCGGCCGTGAAAGCCTTCGACAATATATCCTCCCTCTATTTCCCAAAAACACTTAGCAGATGCCAGAAAAGATGTCTGTAGTTTCCATGGCACCCCTGGGCACCTTGATGGAGACAGCTCCCCAAGACAGAGAGGATGGATATCATTTCAGGGATTTCAAAGTATCCAGTGATGGAGGCAGAGGAATGGGACTTACCCCACAATCCAGCATCACCTCCCTGTTTGGCCTCTGTGCATGGCTGTTTCACCTTGAATTCAGATAGAGTTTGTCCTGCTTCAGAGAAACTCACTGCTGCCTCCAAATAGGGCATCGGCACCTGAAATGGCAGGAGGGTCCCTTTCTGAGAACAAGGGCAGACAGCCTGTGATAACATGGCTTAGTCCTCATCCGCAAACCAAAACTAAATTTGAAATGGGGCAACAACATCACACCACCCATTGGACATCACTGCCCTCCCTCCCTGCTTTCTGATGTCTCCTCAAACTGGCCAAATTTAACCCTAAAAGACCAAATGGACTGAGGGCATTTTCTCTTCTTCCCCCCTCTTATTATTCATTCACTTCATTTATACCCTGCCTTTCTCCCCAATGGGAACCCAGAGCAGCTTACATCATTACCTTATCCTCCATTTTATCCTCACAACAACTTTGTGAGGTAGGTTAGGCAGAGAGATTCCAACTCGCCCAAGGTCACTCAGCGAGATTCCATGGCAAAGTGAGGATTTGAACCTGGCTCTCTCAGTTCATAGCTGATACTCTAACCACTGTACCATGCTAGCTCTCCTTGCTGAAACCCCCTCATATTTCTCTCTAAGAAGATCCTTAAAGAGATTCCTTTTCCCTTGGAATCTTTCTTTCTCCAACCTGTCCTCAGTTTGCTAGCCATTAACTTCACCAAGTGACTCCTAGTATTTTAGGAGGCTATCTTCTTTCTCTCACTTTACACTTTATAACCCTCTATTTTGCCTAGACCAGTGGTTCTTAACCTTCCTAATGCCGTGACCCTTTAATACAGTTCCTCATGTGTGGTGACCCCCAACCCTAACATTTATCCATTTTACAGATGGAGAACACTGATGCAGAGAGTCTTAGGCGACCCCTGTGAAAGGGTTGTTTGACTCCCAAAGGGGTCGCGAACCACAGGTTGAGAACCGCTGGCCTAGACTAACCATTTGCCTAGCGAGGGCAGGGAAATTGGTCAAAATTGGCACCATAAATTGAGCTATTATATAACTTTCAACGAAAACTCACAAAATGATATGTAGCTCTAGGTTTTACCATTGAGTTTCTGGTGATTTCTAGAGCTACCTGTTGTGAATTCTGGGTTTTGCCAGGAAGTCACAACATTACGCCTACAATGCCACCCTCGCACTACATCCCCCATGCTCCCCCAATGGCTGGACTTGGCCTAAATTCTTCTCCCCAAGTAGTAGGGTTGTCAGCTCCAGCTTGGGAAATACCTGGAGATTTTGGGAGTGCAGCCTCAGCAGCATGGGTTTTGGGGAGGGGAGGAATTTCAATTGGCTATAAAACCATAGATGTCATCTTCCAATTTCCTCCTGGAGAAGTAATCTCTGTTGCGTGGAGATCAGTTGTAGTCCCAGGAGAGCTCCAAACATCACCTCGAGATGGGCCACTTCACCAAAAAGTTTTCTTTAAGAACCCATTTACCAAAGTTAACTTTTAGAAACCTTAAGAAACAATTGTTTTTTAAAACTCTCTGGGGCAAAAAAGATTGTTGTCTCCATTCTTGGTTTACTGCAGCAGGAGTTCCCTCCACACCAGGGGCGGGTGGGGGGGGGGGGGGGTGGGGGGGGGGGGGGGTGGGGGGGGGGGGGGGTGGGGGGGGGGGGGGGTGGGGGGGGGGGGGGGTGGGGGGGGGGGGGGGTGGGGGGGGGGGGGGGTGGGGGGGGGGGGGGGTGGGGGGGGGGGGGGGTGGGGGGGGGGGGGGGTGGGGGGGGGGGGGGGTGGGGGGGGGGGGGGGTGGGGGGGGGGGGGGGTGGGGGGGGGGGGGGGTGGGGGGGGGGGGGGGTGGGGGGGGGGGGGGGTGGGGGGGGGGGGGGGTGGGGGGGGGGGGGGGTGGGGGGGGGGGGGGGTGGGGGGGGGGGGGGGTGGGGGGGGGGGGGGGTGGGGGGGGGGGGGGGTGGGGGGGGGGGGGGGTGGGGGGGGGGGGGGGTGGGGGGGGGGGGGGGTGGGGGGGGGGGGGGGTGGGGGGGGGGGGGGGTGGGGGGGGGGGGGGGTGGGGGGGGGGGGGGGTGGGGGGGGGGGGGGGTGGGGGGGGGGGGGGGTGGGGGGGGGGGGGGGTGGGGGGGGGGGGGGGTGGGGGGGGGGGGGGGTGGGGGGGGGGGGGGGTGGGGGGGGGGGGGGGTGGGGGGGGGGGGGGGTGGGGGGGGGGGGGGGTGGGGGGGGGGGGGGGTGGGGGGGGGGGGGGGTGGGGGGGGGGGGGGGTGGGGGGGGGGGGGGGTGGGGGGGGGGGGGGGTGGGGGGGGGGGGGGGTGGGGGGGGGGGGGGGTGGGGGGGGGGGGGGGTGGGGGGGGGGGGGGGTGGGGGGGGGGGGGGGTGGGGGGGGGGGGGGGTGGGGGGGGGGGGGGGTGGGGGGGGGGGGGGGTGGGGGGGGGGGGGGGTGGGGGGGGGGGGGGGTGGGGGGGGGGGGGGGTGGGGGGGGGGGGGGGTGGGGGGGGGGGGGGGTGGGGGGGGGGGGGGGTGGGGGGGGGGGGGGGTGGGGGGGGGGGGGGGTGGGGGGGGGGGGGGGTGGGGGGGGGGGGGGGTGGGGGGGGGGGGGGGTGGGGGGGGGGGGGGGTGGGGGGGGGGGGGGGTGGGGGGGGGGGGGGGTGGGGGGGGGGGGGGGTGGGGGGGGGGGGGGGTGGGGGGGGGGGGGGGTGGGGGGGGGGGGGGGTGGGGGGGGGGGGGGGTGGGGGGGGGGGGGGGTGGGGGGGGGGGGGGGTGGGGGGGGGGGGGGGTGGGGGGGGGGGGGGGTGGGGGGGGGGGGGGGTGGGGGGGGGGGGGGGTGGGGGGGGGGGGGGGTGGGGGGGGGGGGGGGTGGGGGGGGGGGGGGGTGGGGGGGGGGGGGGGTGGGGGGGGGGGGGGGTGGGGGGGGGGGGGGGTGGGGGGGGGGGGGGGTGGGGGGGGGGGGGGGTGGGGGGGGGGGGGGGTGGGGGGGGGGGGGGGTGGGGGGGGGGGGGGGTGGGGGGGGGGGGGGGTGGGGGGGGGGGGGGGTGGGGGGGGGGGGGGGTGGGGGGGGGGGGGGGTGGGGGGGGGGGGGGGTGGGGGGGGGGGGGGGTGGGGGGGGGGGGGGGTGGGGGGGGGGGGGGGTGGGGGGGGGGGGGGGTGGGGGGGGGGGGGGGTGGGGGGGGGGGGGGGTGGGGGGGGGGGGGGGTGGGGGGGGGGGGGGGTGGGGGGGGGGGGGGGTGGGGGGGGGGGGGGGTGGGGGGGGGGGGGGGTGGGGGGGGGGGGGGGTGGGGGGGGGGGGGGGTGGGGGGGGGGGGGGGTGGGGGGGGGGGGGGGTGGGGGGGGGGGGGGGTGGGGGGGGGGGGGGGTGGGGGGGGGGGGGGGTGGGGGGGGGGGGGGGTGGGGGGGGGGGGGGGTGGGGGGGGGGGGGGGTGGGGGGGGGGGGGGGTGGGGGGGGGGGGGGGTGGGGGGGGGGGGGGGTGGGGGGGGGGGGGGGTGGGGGGGGGGGGGGGTGGGGGGGGGGGGGGGTGGGGGGGGGGGGGGGTGGGGGGGGGGGGGGGTGGGGGGGGGGGGGGGTGGGGGGGGGGGGGGGTGGGGGGGGGGGGGGGTGGGGGGGGGGGGGGGTGGGGGGGGGGGGGGGTGGGGGGGGGGGGGGGTGGGGGGGGGGGGGGGTGGGGGGGGGGGGGGGTGGGGGGGGGGGGGGGTGGGGGGGGGGGGGGGTGGGGGGGGGGGGGGGTGGGGGGGGGGGGGGGTGGGGGGGGGGGGGGGTGGGGGGGGGGGGGGGTGGGGGGGGGGGGGGGTGGGGGGGGGGGGGGGTGGGGGGGGGGGGGGGTGGGGGGGGGGGGGGGTGGGGGGGGGGGGGGGTGGGGGGGGGGGGGGGTGGGGGGGGGGGGGGGTGGGGGGGGGGGGGGGTGGGGGGGGGGGGGGGTGGGGGGGGGGGGGGGTGGGGGGGGGGGGGGGTGGGGGGGGGGGGGGGTGGGGGGGGGGGGGGGTGGGGGGGGGGGGGGGTGGGGGGGGGGGGGGGTGGGGGGGGGGGGGGGTGGGGGGGGGGGGGGGTGGGGGGGGGGGGGGGTGGGGGGGGGGGGGGGTGGGGGGGGGGGGGGGTGGGGGGGGGGGGGGGTGGGGGGGGGGGGGGGTGGGGGGGGGGGGGGGTGGGGGGGGGGGGGGGTGGGGGGGGGGGGGGGTGGGGGGGGGGGGGGGTGGGGGGGGGGGGGGGTGGGGGGGGGGGGGGGTGGGGGGGGGGGGGGGTGGGGGGGGGGGGGGGTGGGGGGGGGGGGGGGTGGGGGGGGGGGGGGGTGGGGGGGGGGGGGGGTGGGGGGGGGGGGGGGTGGGGGGGGGGGGGGGTGGGGGGGGGGGGGGGTGGGGGGGGGGGGGGGTGGGGGGGGGGGGGGGTGGGGGGGGGGGGGGGTGGGGGGGGGGGGGGGTGGGGGGGGGGGGGGGTGGGGGGGGGGGGGGGTGGGGGGGGGGGGGGGTGGGGGGGGGGGGGGGTGGGGGGGGGGGGGGGTGGGGGGGGGGGGGGGTGGGGGGGGGGGGGGGTGGGGGGGGGGGGGGGTGGGGGGGGGGGGGGGTGGGGGGGGGGGGGGGTGGGGGGGGGGGGGGGTGGGGGGGGGGGGGGGTGGGGGGGGGGGGGGGTGGGGGGGGGGGGGGGTGGGGGGGGGGGGGGGTGGGGGGGGGGGGGGGTGGGGGGGGGGGGGGGTGGGGGGGGGGGGGGGTGGGGGGGGGGGGGGGTGGGGGGGGGGGGGGGTGGGGGGGGGGGGGGGTGGGGGGGGGGGGGGGTGGGGGGGGGGGGGGGTGGGGGGGGGGGGGGGTGGGGGGGGGGGGGGGTGGGGGGGGGGGGGGGTGGGGGGGGGGGGGGGTGG
Source organism: Sphaerodactylus townsendi (assembly GCF_021028975.2). Lineage (NCBI taxonomy): Eukaryota > Metazoa > Chordata > Lepidosauria > Squamata > Sphaerodactylidae > Sphaerodactylus > Sphaerodactylus townsendi. Next base: position 7,827,392 of record NC_059427.1, read on the forward strand.
GGGGGGGGGGGGGTGGGGGGGGGGGGGGGTGGGGGGGGGGGGGGGTGGGGGGGGGGGGGGGTGGGGGGGGGGGGGGGTGGGGGGGGGGGGGGGTGGGGGGGGGGGGGGGTGGGGGGGGGGGGGGGTGGGGGGGGGGGGGGGTGGGGGGGGGGGGGGGTGGGGGGGGGGGGGGGTGGGGGGGGGGGGGGGTGGGGGGGGGGGGGGGTGGGGGGGGGGGGGGGTGGGGGGGGGGGGGGGTGGGGGGGGGGGGGGGTGGGGGGGGGGGGGGGTGGGGGGGGGGGGGGGTGGGGGGGGGGGGGGGTGGGGGGGGGGGGGGGTGGGGGGGGGGGGGGGTGGGGGGGGGGGGGGGTGGGGGGGGGGGGGGGTGGGGGGGGGGGGGGGTGGGGGGGGGGGGGGGTGGGGGGGGGGGGGGGTGGGGGGGGGGGGGGGTGGGGGGGGGGGGGGGTGGGGGGGGGGGGGGGTGGGGGGGGGGGGGGGTGGGGGGGGGGGGGGGTGGGGGGGGGGGGGGGTGGGGGGGGGGGGGGGTGGGGGGGGGGGGGGGTGGGGGGGGGGGGGGGTGGGGGGGGGGGGGGGTGGGGGGGGGGGGGGGTGGGGGGGGGGGGGGGTGGGGGGGGGGGGGGGTGGGGGGGGGGGGGGGTGGGGGGGGGGGGGGGTGGGGGGGGGGGGGGGTGGGGGGGGGGGGGGGTGGGGGGGGGGGGGGGTGGGGGGGGGGGGGGGTGGGGGGGGGGGGGGGTGGGGGGGGGGGGGGGTGGGGGGGGGGGGGGGTGGGGGGGGGGGGGGGTGGGGGGGGGGGGGGGTGGGGGGGGGGGGGGGTGGGGGGGGGGGGGGGTGGGGGGGGGGGGGGGTGGGGGGGGGGGGGGGTGGGGGGGGGGGGGGGTGGGGGGGGGGGGGGGTGGGGGGGGGGGGGGGTGGGGGGGGGGGGGGGTGGGGGGGGGGGGGGGTGGGGGGGGGGGGGGGTGGGGGGGGGGGGGGGTGGGGGGGGGGGGGGGTGGGGGGGGGGGGGGGTGGGGGGGGGGGGGGGTGGGGGGGGGGGGGGGTGGGGGGGGGGGGGGGTGGGGGGGGGGGGGGGTGGGGGGGGGGGGGGGTGGGGGGGGGGGGGGGTGGGGGGGGGGGGGGGTGGGGGGGGGGGGGGGTGGGGGGGGGGGGGGGTGGGGGGGGGGGGGGGTGGGGGGGGGGGGGGGTGGGGGGGGGGGGGGGTGGGGGGGGGGGGGGGTGGGGGGGGGGGGGGGTGGGGGGGGGGGGGGGTGGGGGGGGGGGGGGGTGGGGGGGGGGGGGGGTGGGGGGGGGGGGGGGTGGGGGGGGGGGGGGGTGGGGGGGGGGGGGGGTGGGGGGGGGGGGGGGTGGGGGGGGGGGGGGGTGGGGGGGGGGGGGGGTGGGGGGGGGGGGGGGTGGGGGGGGGGGGGGGTGGGGGGGGGGGGGGGTGGGGGGGGGGGGGGGTGGGGGGGGGGGGGGGTGGGGGGGGGGGGGGGTGGGGGGGGGGGGGGGTGGGGGGGGGGGGGGGTGGGGGGGGGGGGGGGTGGGGGGGGGGGGGGGTGGGGGGGGGGGGGGGTGGGGGGGGGGGGGGGTGGGGGGGGGGGGGGGTGGGGGGGGGGGGGGGTGGGGGGGGGGGGGGGTGGGGGGGGGGGGGGGTGGGGGGGGGGGGGGGTGGGGGGGGGGGGGGGTGGGGGGGGGGGGGGGTGGGGGGGGGGGGGGGTGGGGGGGGGGGGGGGTGGGGGGGGGGGGGGGTGGGGGGGGGGGGGGGTGGGGGGGGGGGGGGGTGGGGGGGGGGGGGGGTGGGGGGGGGGGGGGGTGGGGGGGGGGGGGGGTGGGGGGGGGGGGGGGTGGGGGGGGGGGGGGGTGGGGGGGGGGGGGGGTGGGGGGGGGGGGGGGTGGGGGGGGGGGGGGGTGGGGGGGGGGGGGGGTGGGGGGGGGGGGGGGTGGGGGGGGGGGGGGGTGGGGGGGGGGGGGGGTGGGGGGGGGGGGGGGTGGGGGGGGGGGGGGGTGGGGGGGGGGGGGGGTGGGGGGGGGGGGGGGTGGGGGGGGGGGGGGGTGGGGGGGGGGGGGGGTGGGGGGGGGGGGGGGTGGGGGGGGGGGGGGGTGGGGGGGGGGGGGGGTGGGGGGGGGGGGGGGTGGGGGGGGGGGGGGGTGGGGGGGGGGGGGGGTGGGGGGGGGGGGGGGTGGGGGGGGGGGGGGGTGGGGGGGGGGGGGGGTGGGGGGGGGGGGGGGTGGGGGGGGGGGGGGGTGGGGGGGGGGGGGGGTGGGGGGGGGGGGGGGTGGGGGGGGGGGGGGGTGGGGGGGGGGGGGGGTGGGGGGGGGGGGGGGTGGGGGGGGGGGGGGGTGGGGGGGGGGGGGGGTGGGGGGGGGGGGGGGTGGGGGGGGGGGGGGGTGGGGGGGGGGGGGGGTGGGGGGGGGGGGGGGTGGGGGGGGGGGGGGGTGGGGGGGGGGGGGGGTGGGGGGGGGGGGGGGTGGGGGGGGGGGGGGGTGGGGGGGGGGGGGGGTGGGGGGGGGGGGGGGTGGGGGGGGGGGGGGGTGGGGGGGGGGGGGGGTGGGGGGGGGGGGGGGTGGGGGGGGGGGGGGGTGGGGGGGGGGGGGGGTGGGGGGGGGGGGGGGTGGGGGGGGGGGGGGGTGGGGGGGGGGGGGGGTGGGGGGGGGGGGGGGTGGGGGGGGGGGGGGGTGGGGGGGGGGGGGGGTGGGGGGGGGGGGGGGTGGGGGGGGGGGGGGGTGGGGGGGGGGGGGGGTGGGGGGGGGGGGGGGTGGGGGGGGGGGGGGGTGGGGGGGGGGGGGGGTGGGGGGGGGGGGGGGTGGGGGGGGGGGGGGGTGGGGGGGGGGGGGGGTGGGGGGGGGGGGGGGTGGGGGGGGGGGGGGGTGGGGGGGGGGGGGGGTGGGGGGGGGGGGGGGTGGGGGGGGGGGGGGGTGGGGGGGGGGGGGGGTGGGGGGGGGGGGGGGTGGGGGGGGGGGGGGGTGGGGGGGGGGGGGGGTGGGGGGGGGGGGGGGTGGGGGGGGGGGGGGGTGGGGGGGGGGGGGGGTGGGGGGGGGGGGGGGTGGGGGGGGGGGGGGGTGGGGGGGGGGGGGGGTGGGGGGGGGGGGGGGTGGGGGGGGGGGGGGGTGGGGGGGGGGGGGGGTGGGGGGGGGGGGGGGTGGGGGGGGGGGGGGGTGGGGGGGGGGGGGGGTGGGGGGGGGGGGGGGTGGGGGGGGGGGGGGGTGGGGGGGGGGGGGGGTGGGGGGGGGGGGGGGTGGGGGGGGGGGGGGGTGGGGGGGGGGGGGGGTGGGGGGGGGGGGGGGTGGGGGGGGGGGGGGGTGGGGGGGGGGGGGGGTGGGGGGGGGGGGGGGTGGGGGGGGGGGGGGGTGGGGGGGGGGGGGGGTGGGGGGGGGGGGGGGTGGGGGGGGGGGGGGGTGGGGGGGGGGGGGGGTGGGGGGGGGGGGGGGTGGGGGGGGGGGGGGGTGGGGGGGGGGGGGGGTGGGGGGGGGGGGGGGTGGGGGGGGGGGGGGGTGGGGGGGGGGGGGGGTGGGGGGGGGGGGGGGTGGGGGGGGGGGGGGGTGGGGGGGGGGGGGGGTGGGGGGGGGGGGGGGTGGGGGGGGGGGGGGGTGGGGGGGGGGGGGGGTGGGGGGGGGGGGGGGTGGGGGGGGGGGGGGGTGGGGGGGGGGGGGGGTGGGGGGGGGGGGGGGTGGGGGGGGGGGGGGGTGGGGGGGGGGGGGGGTGGGGGGGGGGGGGGGTGGGGGGGGGGGGGGGTGGGGGGGGGGGGGGGTGGGGGGGGGGGGGGGTGGGGGGGGGGGGGGGTGGGGGGGGGGGGGGGTGGGGGGGGGGGGGGGTGGGGGGGGGGGGGGGTGGGGGGGGGGGGGGGTGGGGGGGGGGGGGGGTGGGGGGGGGGGGGGGTGGGGGGGGGGGGGGGTGGGGGGGGGGGGGGGTGGGGGGGGGGGGGGGTGGGGGGGGGGGGGGGTGGGGGGGGGGGGGGGTGGGGGGGGGGGGGGGTGGGGGGGGGGGGGGGTGGGGGGGGGGGGGGGTGGGGGGGGGGGGGGGTGGGGGGGGGGGGGGGTGGGGGGGGGGGGGGGTGGGGGGGGGGGGGGGTGGGGGGGGGGGGGGGTGGGGGGGGGGGGGGGTGGGGGGGGGGGGGGGTGGGGGGGGGGGGGGGTGGGGGGGGGGGGGGGTGGGGGGGGGGGGGGGTGGGGGGGGGGGGGGGTGGGGGGGGGGGGGGGTGGGGGGGGGGGGGGGTGGGGGGGGGGGGGGGTGGGGGGGGGGGGGGGTGGGGGGGGGGGGGGGTGGGGGGGGGGGGGGGTGGGGGGGGGGGGGGGTGGGGGGGGGGGGGGGTGGGGGGGGGGGGGGGTGGGGGGGGGGGGGGGTGGGGGGGGGGGGGGGTGGGGGGGGGGGGGGGTGGGGGGGGGGGGGGGTGGGGGGGGGGGGGGGTGGGGGGGGGGGGGGGTGGGGGGGGGGGGGGGTGGGGGGGGGGGGGGGTGGGGGGGGGGGGGGGTGGGGGGGGGGGGGGGTGGGGGGGGGGGGGGGTGGGGGGGGGGGGGGGTGGGGGGGGGGGGGGGTGGGGGGGGGGGGGGGTGGGGGGGGGGGGGGGTGGGGGGGGGGGGGGGTGGGGGGGGGGGGGGGTGGGGGGGGGGGGGGGTGGGGGGGGGGGGGGGTGGGGGGGGGGGGGGGTGGGGGGGGGGGGGGGTGGGGGGGGGGGGGGGTGGGGGGGGGGGGGGGTGGGGGGGGGGGGGGGTGGGGGGGGGGGGGGGTGGGGGGGGGGGGGGGTGGGGGGGGGGGGGGGTGGGGGGGGGGGGGGGTGGGGGGGGGGGGGGGTGGGGGGGGGGGGGGGTGGGGGGGGGGGGGGGTGGGGGGGGGGGGGGGTGGGGGGGGGGGGGGGTGGGGGGGGGGGGGGGTGGGGGGGGGGGGGGGTGGGGGGGGGGGGGGGTGGGGGGGGGGGGGGGTGGGGGGGGGGGGGGGTGGGGGGGGGGGGGGGTGGGGGGGGGGGGGGGTGGGGGGGGGGGGGGGTGGGGGGGGGGGGGGGTGGGGGGGGGGGGGGGTGGGGGGGGGGGGGGGTGGGGGGGGGGGGGGGTGGGGGGGGGGGGGGGTGGGGGGGGGGGGGGGTGGGGGGGGGGGGGGGTGGGGGGGGGGGGGGGTGGGGGGGGGGGGGGGTGGGGGGGGGGGGGGGTGGGGGGGGGGGGGGGTGGGGGGGGGGGGGGGTGGGGGGGGGGGGGGGTGGGGGGGGGGGGGGGTGGGGGGGGGGGGGGGTGGGGGGGGGGGGGGGTGGGGGGGGGGGGGGGTGGGGGGGGGGGGGGGTGGGGGGGGGGGGGGGTGGGGGGGGGGGGGGGTGGGGGGGGGGGGGGGTGGGGGGGGGGGGGGGTGGGGGGGGGGGGGGGTGGGGGGGGGGGGGGGTGGGGGGGGGGGGGGGTGGGGGGGGGGGGGGGTGGGGGGGGGGGGGGGTGGGGGGGGGGGGGGGTGGGGGGGGGGGGGGGTGGGGGGGGGGGGGGGTGGGGGGGGGGGGGGGTGGGGGGGGGGGGGGGTGGGGGGGGGGGGGGGTGGGGGGGGGGGGGGGTGGGGGGGGGGGGGGGTGGGGGGGGGGGGGGGTGGGGGGGGGGGGGGGTGGGGGGGGGGGGGGGTGGGGGGGGGGGGGGGTGGGGGGGGGGGGGGGTGGGGGGGGGGGGGGGTGGGGGGGGGGGGGGGTGGGGGGGGGGGGGGGTGGGGGGGGGGGGGGGTGGGGGGGGGGGGGGGTGGGGGGGGGGGGGGGTGGGGGGGGGGGGGGGTGGGGGGGGGGGGGGGTGGGGGGGGGGGGGGGTGGGGGGGGGGGGGGGTGGGGGGGGGGGGGGGTGGGGGGGGGGGGGGGTGGGGGGGGGGGGGGGTGGGGGGGGGGGGGGGTGGGGGGGGGGGGGGGTGGGGGGGGGGGGGGGTGGGGGGGGGGGGGGGTGGGGGGGGGGGGGGGTGGGGGGGGGGGGGGGTGGGGGGGGGGGGGGGTGGGGGGGGGGGGGGGTGGGGGGGGGGGGGGGTGGGGGGGGGGGGGGGTGGGGGGGGGGGGGGGTGGGGGGGGGGGGGGGTGGGGGGGGGGGGGGGTGGGGGGGGGGGGGGGTGGGGGGGGGGGGGGGTGGGGGGGGGGGGGGGTGGGGGGGGGGGGGGGTGGGGGGGGGGGGGGGTGGGGGGGGGGGGGGGTGGGGGGGGGGGGGGGTGGGGGGGGGGGGGGGTGGGGGGGGGGGGGGGTGGGGGGGGGGGGGGGTGGGGGGGGGGGGGGGTGGGGGGGGGGGGGGGTGGGGGGGGGGGGGGGTGGGGGGGGGGGGGGGTGGGGGGGGGGGGGGGTGGGGGGGGGGGGGGGTGGGGGGGGGGGGGGGTGGGGGGGGGGGGGGGTGGGGGGGGGGGGGGGTGGGGGGGGGGGGGGGTGGGGGGGGGGGGGGGTGGGGGGGGGGGGGGGTGGGGGGGGGGGGGGGTGGGGGGGGGGGGGGGTGGGGGGGGGGGGGGGTGGGGGGGGGGGGGGGTGGGGGGGGGGGGGGGTGGGGGGGGGGGGGGGTGGGGGGGGGGGGGGGTGGGGGGGGGGGGGGGTGGGGGGGGGGGGGGGTGGGGGGGGGGGGGGGTGGGGGGGGGGGGGGGTGGGGGGGGGGGGGGGTGGGGGGGGGGGGGGGTGGGGGGGGGGGGGGGTGGGGGGGGGGGGGGGTGGGGGGGGGGGGGGGTGGGGGGGGGGGGGGGTGGGGGGGGGGGGGGGTGGGGGGGGGGGGGGGTGGGGGGGGGGGGGGGTGGGGGGGGGGGGGGGTGGGGGGGGGGGGGGGTGGGGGGGGGGGGGGGTGGGGGGGGGGGGGGGTGGGGGGGGGGGGGGGTGGGGGGGGGGGGGGGTGGGGGGGGGGGGGGGTGGGGGGGGGGGGGGGTGGGGGGGGGGGGGGGTGGGGGGGGGGGGGGGTGGGGGGGGGGGGGGGTGGGGGGGGGGGGGGGTGGGGGGGGGGGGGGGTGGGGGGGGGGGGGGGTGGGGGGGGGGGGGGGTGGGGGGGGGGGGGGGTGGGGGGGGGGGGGGGTGGGGGGGGGGGGGGGTGGGGGGGGGGGGGGGTGGGGGGGGGGGGGGGTGGGGGGGGGGGGGGGTGGGGGGGGGGGGGGGTGGGGGGGGGGGGGGGTGGGGGGGGGGGGGGGTGGGGGGGGGGGGGGGTGGGGGGGGGGGGGGGTGGGGGGGGGGGGGGGTGGGGGGGGGGGGGGGTGGGGGGGGGGGGGGGTGGGGGGGGGGGGGGGTGGGGGGGGGGGGGGGTGGGGGGGGGGGGGGGTGGGGGGGGGGGGGGGTGGGGGGGGGGGGGGGTGGGGGGGGGGGGGGGTGGGGGGGGGGGGGGGTGGGGGGGGGGGGGGGTGGGGGGGGGGGGGGGTGGGGGGGGGGGGGGGTGGGGGGGGGGGGGGGTGGGGGGGGGGGGGGGTGGGGGGGGGGGGGGGTGGGGGGGGGGGGGGGTGGGGGGGGGGGGGGGTGGGGGGGGGGGGGGGTGGGGGGGGGGGGGGGTGGGGGGGGGGGGGGGTGGGGGGGGGGGGGGGTGGGGGGGGGGGGGGGTGGGGGGGGGGGGGGGTGGGGGGGGGGGGGGGTGGGGGGGGGGGGGGGTGGGGGGGGGGGGGGGTGGGGGGGGGGGGGGGTGGGGGGGGGGGGGGGTGGGGGGGGGGGGGGGTGGGGGGGGGGGGGGGTGGGGGGGGGGGGGGGTGGGGGGGGGGGGGGGTGGGGGGGGGGGGGGGTGGGGGGGGGGGGGGGTGGGGGGGGGGGGGGGTGGGGGGGGGGGGGGGTGGGGGGGGGGGGGGGTGGGGGGGGGGGGGGGTGGGGGGGGGGGGGGGTGGGGGGGGGGGGGGGTGGGGGGGGGGGGGGGTGGGGGGGGGGGGGGGTGGGGGGGGGGGGGGGTGGGGGGGGGGGGGGGTGGGGGGGGGGGGGGGTGGGGGGGGGGGGGGGTGGGGGGGGGGGGGGGTGGGGGGGGGGGGGGGTGGGGGGGGGGGGGGGTGGGGGGGGGGGGGGGTGGGGGGGGGGGGGGGTGGGGGGGGGGGGGGGTGGGGGGGGGGGGGGGTGGGGGGGGGGGGGGGTGGGGGGGGGGGGGGGTGGGGGGGGGGGGGGGTGGGGGGGGGGGGGGGTGGGGGGGGGGGGGGGTGGGGGGGGGGGGGGGTGGGGGGGGGGGGGGGTGGGGGGGGGGGGGGGTGGGGGGGGGGGGGGGTGGGGGGGGGGGGGGGTGGGGGGGGGGGGGGGTGGGGGGGGGGGGGGGTGGGGGGGGGGGGGGGTGGGGGGGGGGGGGGGTGGGGGGGGGGGGGGGTGGGGGGGGGGGGGGGTGGGGGGGGGGGGGGGTGGGGGGGGGGGGGGGTGGGGGGGGGGGGGGGTGGGGGGGGGGGGGGGTGGGGGGGGGGGGGGGTGGGGGGGGGGGGGGGTGGGGGGGGGGGGGGGTGGGGGGGGGGGGGGGTGGGGGGGGGGGGGGGTGGGGGGGGGGGGGGGTGGGGGGGGGGGGGGGTGGGGGGGGGGGGGGGTGGGGGGGGGGGGGGGTGGGGGGGGGGGGGGGTGGGGGGGGGGGGGGGTGGGGGGGGGGGGGGGTGGGGGGGGGGGGGGGTGGGGGGGGGGGGGGGTGGGGGGGGGGGGGGGTGGGGGGGGGGGGGGGTGGGGGGGGGGGGGGGTGGGGGGGGGGGGGGGTGGGGGGGGGGGGGGGTGGGGGGGGGGGGGGGTGGGGGGGGGGGGGGGTGGGGGGGGGGGGGGGTGGGGGGGGGGGGGGGTGGGGGGGGGGGGGGGTGGGGGGGGGGGGGGGTGGGGGGGGGGGGGGGTGGGGGGGGGGGGGGGTGGGGGGGGGGGGGGGTGGGGGGGGGGGGGGGTGGGGGGGGGGGGGGGTGGGGGGGGGGGGGGGTGGGGGGGGGGGGGGGTGGGGGGGGGGGGGGGTGGGGGGGGGGGGGGGTGGGGGGGGGGGGGGGTGGGGGGGGGGGGGGGTGGGGGGGGGGGGGGGTGGGGGGGGGGGGGGGTGGGGGGGGGGGGGGGTGGGGGGGGGGGGGGGTGGGGGGGGGGGGGGGTGGGGGGGGGGGGGGGTGGGGGGGGGGGGGGGTGGGGGGGGGGGGGGGTGGGGGGGGGGGGGGGTGGGGGGGGGGGGGGGTGGGGGGGGGGGGGGGTGGGGGGGGGGGGGGGTGGGGGGGGGGGGGGGTGGGGGGGGGGGGGGGTGGGGGGGGGGGGGGGTGGGGGGGGGGGGGGGTGGGGGGGGGGGGGGGTGGGGGGGGGGGGGGGTGGGGGGGGGGGGGGGTGGGGGGGGGGGGGGGTGGGGGGGGGGGGGGGTGGGGGGGGGGGGGGGTGGGGGGGGGGGGGGGTGGGGGGGGGGGGGGGTGGGGGGGGGGGGGGGTGGGGGGGGGGGGGGGTGGGGGGGGGGGGGGGTGGGGGGGGGGGGGGGTGGGGGGGGGGGGGGGTGGGGGGGGGGGGGGGTGGGGGGGGGGGGGGGTGGGGGGGGGGGGGGGTGGGGGGGGGGGGGGGTGGGGGGGGGGGGGGGTGGGGGGGGGGGGGGGTGGGGGGGGGGGGGGGTGGGGGGGGGGGGGGGTGGGGGGGGGGGGGGGTGGGGGGGGGGGGGGGTGGGGGGGGGGGGGGGTGGGGGGGGGGGGGGGTGGGGGGGGGGGGGGGTGGGGGGGGGGGGGGGTGGGGGGGGGGGGGGGTGGGGGGGGGGGGGGGTGGGGGGGGGGGGGGGTGGGGGGGGGGGGGGGTGGGGGGGGGGGGGGGTGGGGGGGGGGGGGGGTGGGGGGGGGGGGGGGTGGGGGGGGGGGGGGGTGGGGGGGGGGGGGGGTGGGGGGGGGGGGGGGTGGGGGGGGGGGGGGGTGGGGGGGGGGGGGGGTGGGGGGGGGGGGGGGTGGGGGGGGGGGGGGGTGGGGGGGGGGGGGGGTGGGGGGGGGGGGGGGTGGGGGGGGGGGGGGGTGGGGGGGGGGGGGGGTGGGGGGGGGGGGGGGTGGGGGGGGGGGGGGGTGGGGGGGGGGGGGGGTGGGGGGGGGGGGGGGTGGGGGGGGGGGGGGGTGGGGGGGGGGGGGGGTGGGGGGGGGGGGGGGTGGGGGGGGGGGGGGGTGGGGGGGGGGGGGGGTGGGGGGGGGGGGGGGTGGGGGGGGGGGGGGGTGGGGGGGGGGGGGGGTGGGGGGGGGGGGGGGTGGGGGGGGGGGGGGGTGGGGGGGGGGGGGGGTGGGGGGGGGGGGGGGTGGGGGGGGGGGGGGGTGGGGGGGGGGGGGGGTGGGGGGGGGGGGGGGTGGGGGGGGGGGGGGGTGGGGGGGGGGGGGGGTGGGGGGGGGGGGGGGTGGGGGGGGGGGGGGGTGGGGGGGGGGGGGGGTGGGGGGGGGGGGGGGTGGGGGGGGGGGGGGGTGGGGGGGGGGGGGGGTGGGGGGGGGGGGGGGTGGGGGGGGGGGGGGGTGGGGGGGGGGGGGGGTGGGGGGGGGGGGGGGTGGGGGGGGGGGGGGGTGGGGGGGGGGGGGGGTGGGGGGGGGGGGGGGTGGGGGGGGGGGGGGGTGGGGGGGGGGGGGGGTGGGGGGGGGGGGGGGTGGGGGGGGGGGGGGGTGGGGGGGGGGGGGGGTGGGGGGGGGGGGGGGTGGGGGGGGGGGGGGGTGGGGGGGGGGGGGGGTGGGGGGGGGGGGGGGTGGGGGGGGGGGGGGGTGGGGGGGGGGGGGGGTGGGGGGGGGGGGGGGTGGGGGGGGGGGGGGGTGGGGGGGGGGGGGGGTGGGGGGGGGGGGGGGTGGGGGGGGGGGGGGGTGGGGGGGGGGGGGGGTGGGGGGGGGGGGGGGTGGGGGGGGGGGGGGGTGGGGGGGGGGGGGGGTGGGGGGGGGGGGGGGTGGGGGGGGGGGGGGGTGGGGGGGGGGGGGGGTGGGGGGGGGGGGGGGTGGGGGGGGGGGGGGGTGGGGGGGGGGGGGGGTGGGGGGGGGGGGGGGTGGGGGGGGGGGGGGGTGGGGGGGGGGGGGGGTGGGGGGGGGGGGGGGTGGGGGGGGGGGGGGGTGGGGGGGGGGGGGGGTGGGGGGGGGGGGGGGTGGGGGGGGGGGGGGGTGGGGGGGGGGGGGGGTGGGGGGGGGGGGGGGTGGGGGGGGGGGGGGGTGGGGGGGGGGGGGGGTGGGGGGGGGGGGGGGTGGGGGGGGGGGGGGGTGGGGGGGGGGGGGGGTGGGGGGGGGGGGGGGTGGGGGGGGGGGGGGGTGGGGGGGGGGGGGGGTGGGGGGGGGGGGGGGTGGGGGGGGGGGGGGGTGGGGGGGGGGGGGGGTGGGGGGGGGGGGGGGTGGGGGGGGGGGGGGGTGGGGGGGGGGGGGGGTGGGGGGGGGGGGGGGTGGGGGGGGGGGGGGGTGGGGGGGGGGGGGGGTGGGGGGGGGGGGGGGTGGGGGGGGGGGGGGGTGGGGGGGGGGGGGGGTGGGGGGGGGGGGGGGTGGGGGGGGGGGGGGGTGGGGGGGGGGGGGGGTGGGGGGGGGGGGGGGTGGGGGGGGGGGGGGGTGGGGGGGGGGGGGGGTGGGGGGGGGGGGGGGTGGGGGGGGGGGGGGGTGGGGGGGGGGGGGGGTGGGGGGGGGGGGGGGTGGGGGGGGGGGGGGGTGGGGGGGGGGGGGGGTGGGGGGGGGGGGGGGTGGGGGGGGGGGGGGGTGGGGGGGGGGGGGGGTGGGGGGGGGGGGGGGTGGGGGGGGGGGGGGGTGGGGGGGGGGGGGGGTGGGGGGGGGGGGGGGTGGGGGGGGGGGGGGGTGGGGGGGGGGGGGGGTGGGGGGGGGGGGGGGTGGGGGGGGGGGGGGGTGGGGGGGGGGGGGGGTGGGGGGGGGGGGGGGTGGGGGGGGGGGGGGGTGGGGGGGGGGGGGGGTGGGGGGGGGGGGGGGTGGGGGGGGGGGGGGGTGGGGGGGGGGGGGGGTGGGGGGGGGGGGGGGTGGGGGGGGGGGGGGGTGGGGGGGGGGGGGGGTGGGGGGGGGGGGGGGTGGGGGGGGGGGGGGGTGGGGGGGGGGGGGGGTGGGGGGGGGGGGGGGTGGGGGGGGGGGGGGGTGGGGGGGGGGGGGGGTGGGGGGGGGGGGGGGTGGGGGGGGGGGGGGGTGGGGGGGGGGGGGGGTGGGGGGGGGGGGGGGTGGGGGGGGGGGGGGGTGGGGGGGGGGGGGGGTGGGGGGGGGGGGGGGTGGGGGGGGGGGGGGGTGGGGGGGGGGGGGGGTGGGGGGGGGGGGGGGTGGGGGGGGGGGGGGGTGGGGGGGGGGGGGGGTGGGGGGGGGGGGGGGTGGGGGGGGGGGGGGGTGGGGGGGGGGGGGGGTGGGGGGGGGGGGGGGTGGGGGGGGGGGGGGGTGGGGGGGGGGGGGGGTGGGGGGGGGGGGGGGTGGGGGGGGGGGGGGGTGGGGGGGGGGGGGGGTGGGGGGGGGGGGGGGTGGGGGGGGGGGGGGGTGGGGGGGGGGGGGGGTGGGGGGGGGGGGGGGTGGGGGGGGGGGGGGGTGGGGGGGGGGGGGGGTGGGGGGGGGGGGGGGTGGGGGGGGGGGGGGGTGGGGGGGGGGGGGGGTGGGGGGGGGGGGGGGTGGGGGGGGGGGGGGGTGGGGGGGGGGGGGGGTGGGGGGGGGGGGGGGTGGGGGGGGGGGGGGGTGGGGGGGGGGGGGGGTGGGGGGGGGGGGGGGTGGGGGGGGGGGGGGGTGGGGGGGGGGGGGGGTGGGGGGGGGGGGGGGTGGGGGGGGGGGGGGGTGGGGGGGGGGGGGGGTGGGGGGGGGGGGGGGTGGGGGGGGGGGGGGGTGGGGGGGGGGGGGGGTGGGGGGGGGGGGGGGTGGGGGGGGGGGGGGGTGGGGGGGGGGGGGGGTGGGGGGGGGGGGGGGTGGGGGGGGGGGGGGGTGGGGGGGGGGGGGGGTGGGGGGGGGGGGGGGTGGGGGGGGGGGGGGGTGGGGGGGGGGGGGGGTGGGGGGGGGGGGGGGTGGGGGGGGGGGGGGGTGGGGGGGGGGGGGGGTGGGGGGGGGGGGGGGTGGGGGGGGGGGGGGGTGGGGGGGGGGGGGGGTGGGGGGGGGGGGGGGTGGGGGGGGGGGGGGGTGGGGGGGGGGGGGGGTGGGGGGGGGGGGGGGTGGGGGGGGGGGGGGGTGGGGGGGGGGGGGGGTGGGGGGGGGGGGGGGTGGGGGGGGGGGGGGGTGGGGGGGGGGGGGGGTGGGGGGGGGGGGGGGTGGGGGGGGGGGGGGGTGGGGGGGGGGGGGGGTGGGGGGGGGGGGGGGTGGGGGGGGGGGGGGGTGGGGGGGGGGGGGGGTGGGGGGGGGGGGGGGTGGGGGGGGGGGGGGGTGGGGGGGGGGGGGGGTGGGGGGGGGGGGGGGTGGGGGGGGGGGGGGGTGGGGGGGGGGGGGGGTGGGGGGGGGGGGGGGTGGGGGGGGGGGGGGGTGGGGGGGGGGGGGGGTGGGGGGGGGGGGGGGTGGGGGGGGGGGGGGGTGGGGGGGGGGGGGGGTGGGGGGGGGGGGGGGTGGGGGGGGGGGGGGGTGGGGGGGGGGGGGGGTGGGGGGGGGGGGGGGTGGGGGGGGGGGGGGGTGGGGGGGGGGGGGGGTGGGGGGGGGGGGGGGTGGGGGGGGGGGGGGGTGGGGGGGGGGGGGGGTGGGGGGGGGGGGGGGTGGGGGGGGGGGGGGGTGGGGGGGGGGGGGGGTGGGGGGGGGGGGGGGTGGGGGGGGGGGGGGGTGGGGGGGGGGGGGGGTGGGGGGGGGGGGGGGTGGGGGGGGGGGGGGGTGGGGGGGGGGGGGGGTGGGGGGGGGGGGGGGTGGGGGGGGGGGGGGGTGGGGGGGGGGGGGGGTGGGGGGGGGGGGGGGTGGGGGGGGGGGGGGGTGGGGGGGGGGGGGGGTGGGGGGGGGGGGGGGTGGGGGGGGGGGGGGGTGGGGGGGGGGGGGGGTGGGGGGGGGGGGGGGTGGGGGGGGGGGGGGGTGGGGGGGGGGGGGGGTGGGGGGGGGGGGGGGTGGGGGGGGGGGGGGGTGGGGGGGGGGGGGGGTGGGGGGGGGGGGGGGTGGGGGGGGGGGGGGGTGGGGGGGGGGGGGGGTGGGGGGGGGGGGGGGTGGGGGGGGGGGGGGGTGGGGGGGGGGGGGGGTGGGGGGGGGGGGGGGTGGGGGGGGGGGGGGGTGGGGGGGGGGGGGGGTGGGGGGGGGGGGGGGTGGGGGGGGGGGGGGGTGGGGGGGGGGGGGGGTGGGGGGGGGGGGGGGTGGGGGGGGGGGGGGGTGGGGGGGGGGGGGGGTGGGGGGGGGGGGGGGTGGGGGGGGGGGGGGGTGGGGGGGGGGGGGGGTGGGGGGGGGGGGGGGTGGGGGGGGGGGGGGGTGGGGGGGGGGGGGGGTGGGGGGGGGGGGGGGTGGGGGGGGGGGGGGGTGGGGGGGGGGGGGGGTGGGGGGGGGGGGGGGTGGGGGGGGGGGGGGGTGGGGGGGGGGGGGGGTGGGGGGGGGGGGGGGTGGGGGGGGGGGGGGGTGGGGGGGGGGGGGGGTGGGGGGGGGGGGGGGTGGGGGGGGGGGGGGGTGGGGGGGGGGGGGGGTGGGGGGGGGGGGGGGTGGGGGGGGGGGGGGGTGGGGGGGGGGGGGGGTGGGGGGGGGGGGGGGTGGGGGGGGGGGGGGGTGGGGGGGGGGGGGGGTGGGGGGGGGGGGGGGTGGGGGGGGGGGGGGGTGGGGGGGGGGGGGGGTGGGGGGGGGGGGGGGTGGGGGGGGGGGGGGGTGGGGGGGGGGGGGGGTGGGGGGGGGGGGGGGTGGGGGGGGGGGGGGGTGGGGGGGGGGGGGGGTGGGGGGGGGGGGGGGTGGGGGGGGGGGGGGGTGGGGGGGGGGGGGGGTGGGGGGGGGGGGGGGTGGGGGGGGGGGGGGGTGGGGGGGGGGGGGGGTGGGGGGGGGGGGGGGTGGGGGGGGGGGGGGGTGGGGGGGGGGGGGGGTGGGGGGGGGGGGGGGTGGGGGGGGGGGGGGGTGGGGGGGGGGGGGGGTGGGGGGGGGGGGGGGTGGGGGGGGGGGGGGGTGGGGGGGGGGGGGGGTGGGGGGGGGGGGGGGTGGGGGGGGGGGGGGGTGGGGGGGGGGGGGGGTGGGGGGGGGGGGGGGTGGGGGGGGGGGGGGGTGGGGGGGGGGGGGGGTGGGGGGGGGGGGGGGTGGGGGGGGGGGGGGGTGGGGGGGGGGGGGGGTGGGGGGGGGGGGGGGTGGGGGGGGGGGGGGGTGGGGGGGGGGGGGGGTGGGGGGGGGGGGGGGTGGGGGGGGGGGGGGGTGGGGGGGGGGGGGGGTGGGGGGGGGGGGGGGTGGGGGGGGGGGGGGGTGGGGGGGGGGGGGGGTGGGGGGGGGGGGGGGTGGGGGGGGGGGGGGGTGGGGGGGGGGGGGGGTGGGGGGGGGGGGGGGTGGGGGGGGGGGGGGGTGGGGGGGGGGGGGGGTGGGGGGGGGGGGGGGTGGGGGGGGGGGGGGGTGGGGGGGGGGGGGGGTGGGGGGGGGGGGGGGTGGGGGGGGGGGGGGGTGGGGGGGGGGGGGGGTGGGGGGGGGGGGGGGTGGGGGGGGGGGGGGGTGGGGGGGGGGGGGGGTGGGGGGGGGGGGGGGTGGGGGGGGGGGGGGGTGGGGGGGGGGGGGGGTGGGGGGGGGGGGGGGTGGGGGGGGGGGGGGGTGGGGGGGGGGGGGGGTGGGGGGGGGGGGGGGTGGGGGGGGGGGGGGGTGGGGGGGGGGGGGGGTGGGGGGGGGGGGGGGTGGGGGGGGGGGGGGGTGGGGGGGGGGGGGGGTGGGGGGGGGGGGGGGTGGGGGGGGGGGGGGGTGGGGGGGGGGGGGGGTGGGGGGGGGGGGGGGTGGGGGGGGGGGGGGGTGGGGGGGGGGGGGGGTGGGGGGGGGGGGGGGTGGGGGGGGGGGGGGGTGGGGGGGGGGGGGGGTGGGGGGGGGGGGGGGTGGGGGGGGGGGGGGGTGGGGGGGGGGGGGGGTGGGGGGGGGGGGGGGTGGGGGGGGGGGGGGGTGGGGGGGGGGGGGGGTGGGGGGGGGGGGGGGTGGGGGGGGGGGGGGGTGGGGGGGGGGGGGGGTGGGGGGGGGGGGGGGTGGGGGGGGGGGGGGGTGGGGGGGGGGGGGGGTGGGGGGGGGGGGGGGTGGGGGGGGGGGGGGGTGGGGGGGGGGGGGGGTGGGGGGGGGGGGGGGTGGGGGGGGGGGGGGGTGGGGGGGGGGGGGGGTGGGGGGGGGGGGGGGTGGGGGGGGGGGGGGGTGGGGGGGGGGGGGGGTGGGGGGGGGGGGGGGTGGGGGGGGGGGGGGGTGGGGGGGGGGGGGGGTGGGGGGGGGGGGGGGTGGGGGGGGGGGGGGGTGGGGGGGGGGGGGGGTGGGGGGGGGGGGGGGTGGGGGGGGGGGGGGGTGGGGGGGGGGGGGGGTGGGGGGGGGGGGGGGTGGGGGGGGGGGGGGGTGGGGGGGGGGGGGGGTGGGGGGGGGGGGGGGTGGGGGGGGGGGGGGGTGGGGGGGGGGGGGGGTGGGGGGGGGGGGGGGTGGGGGGGGGGGGGGGTGGGGGGGGGGGGGGGTGGGGGGGGGGGGGGGTGGGGGGGGGGGGGGGTGGGGGGGGGGGGGGGTGGGGGGGGGGGGGGGTGGGGGGGGGGGGGGGTGGGGGGGGGGGGGGGTGGGGGGGGGGGGGGGTGGGGGGGGGGGGGGGTGGGGGGGGGGGGGGGTGGGGGGGGGGGGGGGTGGGGGGGGGGGGGGGTGGGGGGGGGGGGGGGTGGGGGGGGGGGGGGGTGGGGGGGGGGGGGGGTGGGGGGGGGGGGGGGTGGGGGGGGGGGGGGGTGGGGGGGGGGGGGGGTGGGGGGGGGGGGGGGTGGGGGGGGGGGGGGGTGGGGGGGGGGGGGGGTGGGGGGGGGGGGGGGTGGGGGGGGGGGGGGGTGGGGGGGGGGGGGGGTGGGGGGGGGGGGGGGTGGGGGGGGGGGGGGGTGGGGGGGGGGGGGGGTGGGGGGGGGGGGGGGTGGGGGGGCTGCGACGCCCAGCAGGCGGCGACGAGGACACCGTGAGTGGGGCGGGGCCGGGGGAAGAGGCGGCTCCCGTCTTGGGCAGCCTGCCGTATCTACCCGACCTCCAGCAGCCCGTTCGCATGCTTGCATCGCGAAGCGGGCTTTCTTTCTGCCGCCCGCACTCTTGGCGGCGTGGGGGCGGAAGGAGGCCATGCGGAAACGGCCTTGGAGACTAAAAACAAAGACCTAGGCGACTCTACCATTGGCTAAGCTAAGAGAATCACCTCTTGGCTGGATGATGTCCCAAGAGAGCCATAAGAATGCATTCAGCTGAGCAATCTCTAAAACCTCATTCATGTTTTCTTTGTTTTGAACTTTTACAATAAATCTTTGAGATCTCAGCTGGTTGGAGTTATTGGAGAAAAGGACCCAGATTTTTACTGAAACAAGCTTGGCTCTCCCAGGCTTGGTTTCATGATAGGTGTTAATGCCAATATGTCTATACCAGGCACGAAAGTAGATTTAGGTTTGAATTTACCATCCTCTCTCGATTTGTCCACCTTATTGAAATATTGGAAGACCTTCCCAACAAAATACATGTATAAACTGGATATGCAGGATTGAGAGGAGGTCAGCATCTGGCAGCTCAAGAACTGATTCTGGCCCTTTGGAAGACTACCTACCCAAGTTTCTTCTCCTTTGCCTGTTGAAAACAATTACATAGGGGAATGAGAGATGGACGGAAGAGTGAAAAGACAGATGTTGTTGGTAACCGCCTCACTGATGTTCTCTGATGGCTTTTCCACCAGGAGAAGAGACAAGGAACTGTGGATGAAACAACACTCCCTAGTATTGTTGAAAGCTTTCACAGCCGGAATCATGGGGGTGTTGTATGGTTTCCAGGCTGCTTGGCTGTGTTCTAGTAGCATTTTCTCCTGATGTTTCACCTGCATCTGTGGCTGGCATCTTCAGAGGATCCTAGTATGTTTGTGAATCTCCTTTTTTCTGTGAGAAAGGATATAATATAGGCATAGTGGCTGCAGTGTTGGTGTGGGTAAGATCTAACCAGCGCGGACTCTAATCTGGTGGGCTCGTTTCCCTGCTCCTACACATGAAACCTGCTGGGTGACCTTGGGCTAGTCACAGTCCAGGTGCAGTTCCAGGTTTGGGGGAGGGAGAAACCAGGGTGAAACCCTCCACAACTGCATGCTTGTATGTGCCTGTGTGACCCCCCACTTGAAAAACCCATCCTCTTCTCACACAGTCATCTGCAAAATCATTCTCCCACAGCACTGGTCAGTGTATGTACCTGCTGCCATCCCCCCACCCAAGAGAACCATCTCTGTCACCCCACATGCACTTCCTCAATGACTGTGGGCAGTTGGGAATTTGGGGACAGATAGGTGGTGAGTTGGCATAGTGGTTAACAGCAGCGGACTCTAATCTGGTGGGCTCGTTTCCCTGCTCCTACACATGAAACCTGCTGGGTGACCTTGGGCTAGTCACAGTTCTCTCTGAACTATCCCAGCCCCACCTACCTCACAAGGTGCCTGTTGTGGAGAGCGAAAGGGAAGAACTTTGTAAGTTGCTTTGAGACTTCAGACAGTTGAGAAAAGAGGCGTATAAATTCTAACTCTTTTTCTTGTGATGTGGTCAGCGTCAGTGAATACCACCAGAAGACTTGGGTCCTGGCAGCTCCCCCACCTCTGTATATGTTGATGCCGGCCCTGAGTCCATCACCAGAGACTAGTAGATACTCCCTAGTTTATCCCCTACCACTAACTCTTGAAAGAAAACTACTTGCTGCTCAGAGGTTAAGCAAAGAAAACAATATGTAATTTCAGTAGGAATTGTTATTTTTTAAAGAGATGAAATTAGCACAACCCAAAACCTATTGTTTTGCAGACATCCACCCTCCACCCACAGTACACTTGAAAACTTAACACATTTCAAAGAGCTATGGGTCTTATTCCCATCACAGTGGAAAGCTATATCATTATCCTGCACTGCATGGCCTGAGCTTGCTGGGGCTGTCCCCAAATACACATCCCAAATTTACAAGGGCTATCCTGATTTTTATGACCAAGCATGAACAGATTCTGTCTTTAGCATCTTCAGTTGACAAAAGCTTTTATCCAGTCTGGCCCAAATTCTAAGCAAGACCGAACAAACATCTTGTTCCTTTTCCTCTCTATTAACATTCTGAATACTTTCCCCCATTTGCTCATTCACTCAAATTGATTCAGTTCTGTGAGAACATTGACAAAGTGTCAGCTCATGACAGAGCTTTCCCCATGTTCAGAGGATGCAATGTAGGGTTTCTCGCCAGTATGGACTCTGCGATGTCTGCTGAGGCTGAACCGCTGCCGGAAGCTTTTCCCACAGTCAGTACACTCATACGGTTTCTCTTCTGTGTGAGTCCTTTGATGGCGGTTACGGTCCGAGCTGCAGATGAAGGTCTTCCCACACTCTGAGCACTTGTATGGCTTCTCTCCAGTGTGGATGCGCTGATGAGTGGCGAGGCCAGAGCTGTAAAGGAAGCACTTCCCACACACCAAACACTTGTGGGGCTTTCCCCTCTTGCGCATGCGCTTGTATTTCATGGAACTCCCGCTGTGGCTGAAGCTCTTCCCATAAGCAGCATAGGCACTGTGTCTCTTGTTGGTATGGATCCTCTGCTGGAATGTCACTCCTCCCTGATCCATGTATGCCCCTCCATAAGATGTAGATCTATCCATGATCTCCCCTGGGTGTGCTTCTTGCTGAAACTGTACTCTTGGCTGATCATGGAGGGTACTTTCTTGATCACTACACAGAGGGCCAGTTTCATCTGCATTTTCTGTAGGTGTTCCAAATAATCCAGCCCTCTCTGGATTTTCTAGCGCAGATTTCTCTCCCTGATTTATGGTCTGCCACCCTTGGCCTGCAGAAGGAATGAGAAAAGCCAAACTGGACTTAGACACTGAATTAGAGGAAAAAAGAGCTTCAGGGTAGGAAATGGGAGTGTTAAAAGAACAGCTTTGCAGCTGCTTTGCCTTTAGAACTTTGTGGGAACGTTTGGTCTGGTGGGCACATAAGACAGGGCCTTTTCAATGGTAGCCCCATGATTATGGAACAACCTGCCTAGGGTGGTGCTCCTACCTAGTCTCTTCACTCTGGATTTTGAGGAGGCAGCTGGAAGTTTGAAAATGCAATTTCAACTTGTGGTTTTAATGTAATTTATTGTGTTTGTGTAAATCTGGAGTTCCTGTAAGGTTGAAATGCAGCTAACAAATGTTTCAAATAAAACAATTTTTTTGTAAAAAGGAGTCTAGTAAGTAAACAAGTAATATTTATTTACAATATTTCTAGACATGAAAATGTTGATGTTCACTGCCTTGGGGTGCTACTGGGGCTTAAAGTAGGCATAGAAATACACACAGACACAATTTCAGTAAAAAAAGAGTTCATCAGGCAATTTACCAGAATTTTAAAAATGGAAATATTTTTTAAAATGAAAATGTGAGCCAAGGTGGGGTGATTTTCTGATTCCTTGTGCTGATTCTCCCCTTCCCTCATGTACTGTTCTGTTTCACAAACTGTGTTTTAATTTCCTTAAAATAAACAGTGGATTTTTCACACAAAAAGCTGGAAGCTATCTTATCCATCCCAAAGGCTGTGTGAGTTTCAAGCATCCTGGAGAGCTCCCTGAAGGGCCACAGTTGAGGTCAGATCAAGAAGGAGCTTCAGAGCATCCCAGATCACAGGCATAAAAGAGACCTTTCCTTACCTGGCACATGGGCATTTCCATCATCTTCATCCTTGTTCTCAGTGCACGGCCAGTCCTCAATGCCTGATGGAGCTTTCTCGGGCTCTGAGAAACTCATAGCCACCACCCCTAATGGCATCAGCACCTGCAACATGAGCAAGGTCAGAGAATATAAAGAGAGAACATCCAGCATACTGTCTCATAAAGCTGCCAGAAAAACAAAAACAGAAGTATAGTGTAGCGAAGATCAAGAAATATCAAGAGACAAACAAGCCCAAAACACTATACTATGACTGTAAGTAAAAAAGTAATGTGTGTGTGTTAACTCATGTATATTTAATATTAACAAAGAGCATCCATAAAAGCATCTGCACTACAAATTACAGAACTCCAAGTGTTATACATACCAGTATACATTATAGCCACGAGAGCAGCCTCAGCATACAGCAACCAATCAGTTACTACAGGGGACCGAATAAACAGGGGATAAGGGCCAAGGCCTTCCACAATGTCACCTTCTGACACAGGTATTCAAGAATGTAAAGGTTCCCTTTAGCCCCTGTAGCTAGTAGCAGTTTTCCTCCATGAATCTGTGTAATCCCCTTTCAAAGCCCTCCACACCTTTAGCCATTACTGTATCATCTGGAAGTGAATTCCACCATTTAATTCCTCATCGAGTGGAGAATTGTTTTCTGATCCTGTTTCCCAACAATTTCCTTGGATGCTCTTGAGTTCTAGTATTTCAGGAGGAATTTGTGGGAGGTTGGAGCACTTAAATTCCTTCAGCCTTTCCTAATAGGAAAGGTGCTCCAACCCATGGCATATGTCACCCTAAGTTACTTGGAGGAAGCCTGGGATAAAAATGGATAAAGAGAATGAGGGATAAATCAGGACAGAGCTTTTTTAGAAATGTATTGTTGAGGGCTTTCACAACTGGAATCAACTGGCTGTTTTGGGTGTTCCAGGCTGTGTGGTCGTGGTCTGATCATTTTTGCACAACATTTAACCTGCATCCATGGCTAGCATTAGGCAAAGCATTAGGAGCAAAAATGACCAGACCGCAGCCACACAGCCTGGAAAATCCACAACAGCCAGTGTTTTTTTTTAAAAAACAGGAACTTTGACAGACTTTGTAGATGTAAACAAAACAAAACATGGATCTGCCTATCTTTCATTGAACTGGCCTGGGTAAAGGAAGGAGCTAGATTAAAGAAACCACATGAACACATGAAGCTGCCTTATACAGAATCAGACCACAGGTATGTCAAGGTCATTCATGTCTCCTTGACCTGGCAGGCTAAGGGCCATCCTTGGTCAACCACAATTTGTGAAATGGCTGAAGTTAGTTGCCATGGTCATCTGTCTGCCATAAGCAACAAGAGGCAGGCAACAGCTGAATTTGAAAGGATGAAACAGCCTTTTCTTTCTGCTTTGAGGCAGGCTGAGCCACCTTCCTAGATCACAGCGCCAAATACCAAAGTGGAATCACCTTACCTGTTTTTCCTGCCTCTTGGCCTCTTGCTGCATCTGCAAGAACTCTTCAGTCAAGGTTATGGCTTGGGCACTGCTCTCAGGGCCCAGCTCCTTTACCCAGTTCTGAACCTCTGGGGGAAGGACAGTCAGGAACTGCTCCAGAATCAGCAGTTCTAGGATCTGCTCCTTGGTGTGCCTCTCAACTTTCAGCCATTGACTGCAAAGCTCCCGAAGCCTGCAATAAGTCCCTCTTGGCCCCTCGGCCTTTTGGTAACAGAAACTTCGGAAATGCTGGCGCAGCTTCTCCCGATGTATGACATCCCCCTTCAAGATGGCTGCCTTCACTTTCCCATAATCCTGTCTGTCTGGGGCTGGCAGTCTGTTAAAGACCTGCTTGGCTTCTCCACTCAATGCTGGCAGGAGTCGGGTAGCCCACTCTTCCTTAGGCCACTGGCAGGCTTTGGCCACTTGCTCAAAAGAGGCCAGAAAACCCTTGGCATCATCCCAGTGGGACGGCTCTTCTGGCAACTGTAGAAACCCCCAGTCTGAATGAGGAGACTCTATCGTCTTCAGGAATTCCTGCCACTGGATCTCCCAGTGCTGAAGAAGACCCTCATCTGGTTCTTGCTTAACTTGACTGACAGGGAGTCTTTGCAAGAATTCTCGGATATGCTCAGTTTGGTTGGAATGCAAGCTTTTCCCCTCACTGTGGAATCCTGGCCCTGTTGTGGGGCCTGCTGGATCACGCCCTTCCATTTTCACTGTTGGCTACAAAAGAGGAATAAGCAGGAGATTATGATCTTCTAGAGCAGAGTCATATGTTTTTCCCTGGGGAAAATGAGGTGTAAACCAGGAAGAAAACTGACAGAAGCAAACAGTCCATCTTTGACACAGTATATTACAATTGTTAAAACTATTCATGAAATCAATTTGCACATGACATCGTTCAACAAACTCTGAGTTCCAACTGAGAA
Source organism: Sphaerodactylus townsendi (assembly GCF_021028975.2). Classification (NCBI taxonomy): domain Eukaryota; kingdom Metazoa; phylum Chordata; class Lepidosauria; order Squamata; family Sphaerodactylidae; genus Sphaerodactylus; species Sphaerodactylus townsendi. Next base: position 7,850,321 of record NC_059427.1, read on the forward strand.
GAAAGGAAGGTTACAGATGAAGTAAAATACTCATTTATTTACATTATTTAATGTCACCTTCCTTACTTGGACTCAAGACAGATTACACAGAGTGCATCAATACAATTCATGGAGAGGAATTCAGTAAACAATGCAATGCAAATTAGGGTTGTAGAACCAGCCAGAAAATAGGGTAGAAGTAGAAGAAGGAATTGGTTTTTATACCCTGCTTTTCTCTATCAAAAGCAAAGGACTCTCAGAGAACTGAGGCAAAGAGTAAGTATTAACTTAGCACATTAAACGACGCAAAATTCCATAGTAGGGTCCTAGTTTCAACCAGCTATACAGTAGCATAGACCACAGCCCTTAATATTTTTTTCTAAGTAACTTTAAGAATCATTTAGCACAGCGCAAGTCTATTTGCCTGTGTTGGGGTTGCCAACCTCCAGGTAGTAGCTGGTGAATACAATAGATTTTCAGGTGACACAGATCAGTTCACCAGAAAAAAATGGCTACTTTGGAAGGTGGTTTTTGTGGCATTTTACCCCATTATGTCCCTCCTCTCCCCAAACACTCCCCCCCCCCGCTCCATGCCCCAAATCTCCAGATATTTCCCAACCTGCAGCTGAGAACCCTAGCCTGCATAGAAAAGCCCATCTTGAATAATTCAATTTTGCAGTTTGAAGAAAGCCAATAGAATAGGAACCTTCCTGACCTCCTCGGGCAGCCCTTTCCACAGACAGGTGGTCTCGCAGAAATTTTAAAGTATATGAAATAAAAAGTGACCTGACCGAGGCACCAAAAAGAATGTCAAAAGACAAGTTGCTCATTGGAGTCAGCTTTCGCCCTGGTGACTCCACGTGGGAAGAAGGTTACCTTTCACCCTATACAGAAAGTTATCTAAAATTGAGAACTCAGTGGGTTAGGGATTTTCTAAGACTGGAAGGGGAAGGACTTCTTTCCCTCCCACCCCTTCGGGAAAAACCTGTGAAAAAGAGACTTTGCCAAAAAAGAGAGGAAAAAGGTGGTGGTGGTGATGGAGGAGGAGGAAAATACCTTTGCAGGGATCTTTCCTCCTTCCTCAGATCTGGAAGAAACTGAGGTTGCCAACTCCAGCCTGGAAAATACCTGGACATTTGGGGTTGGAGCCAGAGGGCGGTAGACGTGTTTGGAGAAGGGAGGGAAATCAGCGAGGTATAATATGCCATAGAGTTCACCATGCAAAGGAGCTGTTTTCTCCAGGGGAAATCAATCTCTGCAGTCTAGAGATAACCCCAGGCCCGACCTGGAAGTTGGCACCCGGATCGTGCAAGGAGGTCTAGGACAGTGGTGGCGAACCTATGGCACGGGTGCCAGAGGTGGCACTCAGAGCCTTCTCTATGGGCACACACAAACAGAGTTCATCATGTGGGGGGGGGGGGAGAAATTGCACTCTCCCCCACATCTAGGCTGACCTGGGCCGCTGGGTTCGATTATTAGCATTAAACCTAAGACCTAGTTTTGGGGAAGCAGCGTAGGTAACCCTGTTAACCGCTGTTAAACCCCACTGATTTTCTTGTGAAGAACTAAAGCACTATCCTTTACCTGGGAGTAAGCTCAGTTGCTGGCAATGGGGCTTGCTTCTGAGTAAACCCTCCTAGGGTCATGATTCACCCGTTGGAAGAGTTGCACAGTTGCTTCCAAGCAAAGCCACCAACTACCACCAAGCTTACTTCCGAGTAATGCACGCCTCAGAGCCAACCATTTTTTTCTAAACTAAAGCCTCAGTATTCAGGTTAAATTGCCGTGTCCGGCACTTTGCGATAAATAAGTGGGTTTTGGGTTGCAATTTGGGCACTCGGGTCTCGAAAAGGTTCGTCATCACTGGTCTAGGAGACCCAGTAACCTGACTAACGGGCGGGGAGGGGGCACAGCTAGCAGACTCCTCCAGTCTCCTCTTGTTTCGCCTCCCCGCCTGCAAACCCGCCTCATCTCCGTTTGCTTTCCCCCCACCCCACCTCGTTTCTTTTTGCAGCACAGAAGGTCAAATCGGAGCGGCTCCCCTAAGACGGGGGGCGGGGGAAGCTTTCCCTGGTTTGGGGGGGGGGGGGTTGGGGGCTTGTTTTGTGTTTTTTGCACGCCCCCTGCTCATCGTTCTTACTTCCTCCGACCCTCTAGGAACAGGGTTTTTTTTATGAATTTAACCCAATAATTTCCAAAACGGTGCCACAGAAAACTGAGTGTAAGAGGGAAAGGGGAGAGTTGATGCTAGACAAGCATCTCTTCAGCCAAAGGCCAGGGAATATAGCTGCTCTTTACCAATTTTCTAAATGCATATATAAAGAAGATGCTGTGGAAACCTGTGGTTTCCTCCATTTACTTATTTGTTTGTTTGTTTATAATTAAATGTATATACCGCCCGCCCCCGGAGGGCTCTGGGCGGTGAACAACATAAAACAAAATAACAAAGAGAACTCGATCAGAAAAAAATTAATAGAAATATAGAACGGCTCTAACATTAAAATAACTAAACCCATTTAAAATGCAGCAATAAACTATAGATAGCGTCCAACAGTCTAAAAACCCCACCCTTGGAGAGGGGAACGGCGGGTCCCATAGATGTAATAGGGACCACCTAAAGTAGGAGAAGAGGGGCGCCCTCAGTGGCCAGCCTCACCGCCCGGAGCCCTTCGGGGATCGGGCGGTATATAAATTTAAGAAATAAATAAATAAATAAATAAAAGCCCGGAGGAACAGCTCAGTCTTACAGGCCCTGCGGAACTCACCAAGGTCCCGCAGGGCCCGGACAGCTGGAGGGAGACTGTTCCACCAGGTAGGGGCCAGGGCCGTAAAAGTTCTGGCCCTAGTGGAAGTCAGCCACATCATAGAAGGGCCAGGCACCACCGGGAGATTGGCCTCTGCCGAACACAGGGACATGTGGGGTCAGATGGTCCCGCAGGTACGAGGGTCCCAAGCCGCGTAAAGCCTTAAAGGTCAACACCAGCACCTTGAAGATGACTCGGAATTCAACTGGGAGCCAATGCAGTCGGCGCAACACGGGCAAAATACGGTCTCTAGCGGCTTGGTAATTTCATAAATTTTTATACAAGTTTTATGCATGTTAAGAGTTTTAATGAATTTTAATAGGTTTTTAAATGAATTTTAAACAGGTTTTATTGTTACAGATTATAATTGTTTTTAAGTTGTTTTGGATTTTATGAGTTTTTTTTTAATAACCCACCCTGACACCTTTAGGTATAGGAAGGGACAAAAATATAAATAAATGAATACATTTGATTGCGCGCAGTTCCTACTGTCTATATTGAACTTACATTGTTTTAATTCCTTTACTTTTTCTGAAAATTGTATCTTGTGTATTTCAGTCTCCTTAATGCATACTTCATACATATTAGTCTGGGAGGACTCATTAACGTTCTGCTCTACCAACATATCTTTATAAGTTATACCTCCTACAGGGATTTTTCAATAAATAGAAGCTTAAATTCTAGAGAGCATTTGTTAAGTATTGCAATCCATTTTATTTTCAATTCTTCACTATCCATAAATAAAGCAAATGCTTTCTGTAATCTAAGACCTCAAGGAATACTGTTAACTTTACAGTAATCAGTTAAAGATACAGCATATCATTTTAATTTGACTTTTCTCTTTAAAAAATTTAATTGTTCCCAGTCACTTTCAAATACAGGGCTATTGTTGAGGACAACGATGGAAATACATCTTAACCTGTTCTCCTTTCCTTTTCCTTTGCCTGCCCTGTTCTTTTGGGGGGACAGAGTTTAGCTTTCGTTCCCAGTGGTGGCAAACCTTTGGCACTCCAGATGTTATGGACTACAATTCCCATCAGCCCCTGCCAGAATGGCCAATT